>NC_133666.1:5185451-5513155 GCF_037893015.1 Macrotis lagotis
CAGTGGAAGGTGGAATGATTCCGTGTATTCCAACACAAATTTTACTGATTCTCCACCCTGTAGCATCCTATGAAAGAAGACGTTTTACTATCATGTGTTTATTCCAATATGATCAGCTGTGGGGCAGTGGAATGTAGAATGATTCCGTGTATTCCAACATAAATTTTACTGATCCCCTACCCTGTAACATCCTATGAAAGAGATACTGGATGTCACAGGTGCATGGAAAGTAAACTTTCAGTTAGCGATATCCTTGCCTCATATTTAACAGTATTTTGTTTTGCAATTTTAATTTTTCAAAAGATGAACAGGATGTTGAGCACTTCAGTAATCACAGATTGGGGGTCAAGTAGACTCACATTTGCAGTGAATTTACTGTGGCCCTTATGCTGGGAGTTGTTATGAAAAATCAAAAATCTGTAGAAAAAGAAAGGGTCCTTAACATTCATTATTCTGGTATATGAGAACCTAACTTTAAATATAGACTCTCTCTCTCTCTCTCTCTCTCTCTTTACCATCTCTGTTTCCTTGGAGAAAAAATTTGACCACTGTGAGTCTCAGGTTTCCCCCTTGTAAATTCAGGGAATTGGACTATTCGACCACTGAAGTCCCTTTACAGACTGTCAGGGAAGTTGATAAGTCACCTCATCCCACCTGATCAAGAATCCATTTTACCATCTCTAACAAAGTTACCTCCTCTTTTCTTGAACACAGGGAGAATTGGATTCTTGCCCACTATAATTGTTTCTCTTTACAATCAAACTTCAATTTGCCTCTGAAACTTTTACCTCTTGTTTTTTAAATCTTGTTTTTTTCTTATTTATTTTCCCCAGTTAATATATAGAAACAATTTTTTTTTATTTTAGTTTTTGCAAGGCAATGGGGTTAAGTGGCTTGCCAAGGCCACACAGCTAGGTAATTAAGTGTCTGAGGCTGGATTTGAACTTTGGTACTCCTGACTCCAGGGCCGGTGTTCTATCCACTGTGCCACCTAGCCTCCCCATATAACAACAATTTTTAACATTCATTTTTAAAAGTTTGAGTTTTGAATTTTCTCTATTCTTTTACTCCCATTCCAGCTTAAGAAAGCAAGTAATTTGATATAGGTTAAAAATGTGTAGTTATGCAAAACTTTTCTGTAATAGTCATATTGTGGGGAAAGAATGGAACTTCATGATCCCCCCCCCCCAAAAAAAAGAAACTTCAAGAAATACAAAGTTTAAAAAAAGTATACTTTACTCTATATTCAGATACCAACATCTCTCTGGGGAAGGATAGCATTCTTCATCATAAGTCCTTCAGTAGTATTGGGTGTCCATTGCTGGGAAAACCTAAGTCATTCACAGCTGATCATCCTATGATATTGCTGTTACTTTGTGCACAGTACATTTCCCTTGCATCAGTGCATGTAAGTCTTTCTAGATTTTCCTCCAGCCATCCTTCTCATCCTTTCATACAGCAGAATAAGGCTCCCCAATTCTTAAACACCTCACTTTGAACCATATAATCTCCTCAATCTATTAATTACCCGACATCCTCTTTCCCTTTCCCAGCTAGCCTCTTTGAAAAATCTTTGCACAGTCTTCTTTTCTCAACCCTTTGTAGTATGTCGTTGGACCTCATCACTGACTGATAATGTTCTCTCCAAAATTACCAGGGATCTCATCATGGCCATATCTGCTCGTCTGTTCTGACTCCTGTTTTTGACCTCTGTGGCACTGGGCATTGCTGACCACCCTTTTCTTTCCCCAGTTTTTTGTAAAAACAAAACAAAACAAAACAAAACAAAACGCCCTCTCCTGGTTTTCCCCTTACTTTTCTGACCATTTCTTCTCTGGATTTTTTTGCTGGCTCTTCATCCAGGGCATGCCCCTTGTGTGGGTGGACTCCAGAATCCTGTCCTGGGTCCTCTGCTCTTTCATTCTCATTTGGTGACCCCATCAGCATCCAGAAGTAAATGTTTAAGTCCCAGCCTTCCTCTTGAGTTCCATCACTCGTTACTTATTGGCATTTCAAATTAGCTGTCCCAGAGGCATCTCAAACTCCTATCCAAAAGAGAAGTCATCATCTTTTCCTCCCAAAAACCCATTTCTCTTTCTGTTGAGGGCTCTGTGAATCTAGTTGTCAGATTTATCAATTCAGCCATACCTCCTGTCTCATCAGTGGCCTGATCCCACTATTTCTACCTTTACAACATATTTCCAACTCCATTTACAAAGCCATCATCTCTACCCTGAACTACTATAGTAGCCTCCTAATGTATCTCATGTTCCTTCCCCACTGTATGCTTTTCCACACAGCCACCAAAGTGATTTTCCACAAACTCAGTTCTGATCTTGGTGCTCACCTACTCTATAAATAGTCTAGGGACTTCCTAGTGCCTCCACTCAAAAATGTAAACTTCTTTGTCGAGGTCTTCAGACCTTTCACATCCTGTACCCAGCCTCACAGTGTATTACTTCCCTTCCCCTAATTGATGGTTGAACAAACCACCTCTCCATTGTTCACACAGGAACTCCATTTTCCTTCTCTGAGATTTTGAATTGGCCATTACCTTCCAGGCCTGGAATACACTCCTTTACCTTTGACTCATACCTTCCTTTGTCTCCCTCAAGATGTGCCTCAAGCAGAACTTTGTCCAGGAAATCTTTCCGGATTCTCCCTGCTACTAATTAGTGATCCTCCCTCACAAACTGCCTTTTGTTTAACTCCTTTCTAATTTTCCCTTGGATCTTGTCACACTCTTTTAGAATGTGAAACCCTTAAAGAGAAGACTTTGTATTTTGAGCATTGACACGTGGTGAGTGCCTTAAAAATGGTTGTTCTGGGGCGGCTAGGTGGCGCAGTGGATAAAGCACTGGCCCTGGAGTCAGGACTACCTGGGTTCAAATCCGGTCTCAGACACTTAATAATTACCTAGCTATGTGGCCTTGGGCAAGCCACTTAACCCCATTTGCCTTGCAAAAACCTAAAAAAAATGGTTGTTCTTGATGGAAGCAGCTCCTCTCGGCAGTTCAGAGAGTTAGGACAACCATATTAGAGCAACTATGGACAATGTTTCCTCATCATGAGGAAGAAAAACAAGAAGAAAAAAAAAAACTTCAGAAGCTGATGAACACTTTATGAAAATTATCTCTTACGCACCTCTTTCCTTTAATCCTAATTTCTCATACTGGAAATGGCTAATCTGTAAACACATTTATGAAAAATATGTATGTACTGAACTGATGTTGATGTGAGATGAGCAGAACCAGAAGAACACTGTACACCCTAACAGCAACATAGGGGTGATGGACAACCTTAATTGACTTGCTCATTCCATCAGTGCAACAATCAGGGACAATATTAGGGTATCTGTGATGGAAAATAGCATCTGTATCCAAACAGAGAACTGTGGAGTTTAAACAAAGACCAAAGACTATTACCTCCAATTTTAAAAAAATTGTTGTCTTATATATTATGTAATTTTGCTTTGAATGTTTTCTCTTTAGTTTCTTTAGTTATCTTCCCAGAAGGAGGTAGCTGCCAGAATTGTCCAGAGGATTTGTGAAAAGAAAAAAAGCATATTCTGGCTTTGGGTTACAAACTGTTAGAGGAAAACAGAATGTCATCACCAGTCAGGTTTATGACAAACTTTTACTTATCACTTATCACCCCAATGTAGTAATGGAAACAATTAGTGACAGTGCCCTGTGGGCCAGGATTCTGAGTAGGATAGGTGATGGGATGATGTATATGTTAGAGTACTGATCCCTTTTTTATGATGCTACTCCCAGGCAATATTTTTCAGATTGTTGAGCTACCTTTTGATGAACTCTATTCAAAAGATTCTGACTCTCCATCTGGATTCATGTGGGGGAAAAAAACCCAAAGCAGAAACCAGAAACTTAATGTCAGAAAGTAGAATTCCTTTGACCAAAAATCCTTGGTAACATCAGATGTGAGGAAAGAAATGCTCAAATCCAAAGACAAGACCTTAAAAGGTCCTGTAGGTCAAAGCCAGGGTAGTACAGAGGATCTGCTAGATGGACCTCTTCAAGACTGACCTGAAGGTTGATTGCTATGGGCCTCAGACAAGTAGAAGAACAAGCCAGAACCCATTCTGTACACTCTCTGATGGCTCTATTATCCAAAAAACAAAGGAGGATGAAAAGGAAAGTGAGATTCAGCAAAGTGGCAGAAGAATGCAGAGTGCTTTCATGGAAAAAGAAAATTGGCCTTGGGACAGGGTTTTGGGTTCTGTGCGGAGTTTAATCCAGAAATTGCTGAGAGTACAGTCAAAAGATCAATGAATATCTGCTCTTCAAGGCATTTTTCCAATAAGAAATATGTCCTTGAAGAAGATTGTGGTGGGGAGGAAGGTTTCCTTGAGACCAAGGGTGGCCTCCCCCCATTGAAACATAATGATGGGGAGTTAGCATGTCACGATTCTTCAATGATCAAATCCACTCTTTTTTTAAGGCTTTTGCAAGGCAGTGGGGTGAAGTGGCTTGCCCAAGTTCGCACAGCTAGGTAATTATGAAGTGTCTGAGTCCAGATTTGAACTCAGGTACTCCTGACTCCAGGGCTGGTGCTCTATCCATTGCACCTCCCAGCTGCCCCATCAAATCCACTCTTTTTTTTTAGATTTTTGCAAGGCAAATGGGGTTAAATAGCTTGCCCAAGGCCACATAGCTAGGTAATTATGAAGTGTCTGAGGCTGGATTTGAACTCAGGTACTCCTGACTCCAAGGCCGGGGCTTCATCCACTTCACCACCTAGCCACCCCCAAATCCACTCTTGAAGGTCAACTAAAAGCCAGATCTTCAAAAGGTTTGATGGAAGGATGAAACAAACTGATGTGATTTTCTCCCATTCAACTCAGAGCAAACCACCAAAAAAGTTGATAAGTGCCTCTGGTTCCAAAATATACAGTAACAAGAAGTGTTTCTTTTATTCTGGTTGCACCTTCAGAAAAGCTTTGCCTATGCCTCTTCTGCTGAACTGTTTACAGGATGCACTCTGTAAAAGTCAAAGGCTAGTTGAAACCATCATCTAAACCAACTTCACTTTGAGCAGAATGGTGACCCACAGCAGCAAAGGACCCCTAGATAGGTAGTTTGAGGCTTATGGCCCAATGGGGCAGTCTCCTTCCATCCCATGGGGACTCCCCACTAGGTTGTCTCTTGCAAAATTGGAAAATATTCAGCCTCCAAGTCCTTAAAGAAGAGACACCATTACCTTAATATTAGCTGTATCTATATGAAATGGAAATACAAAAGTTTAGGGTTATTATTGTTTCCGTCTGTATGTTTCCCATGGGGACTAAAAGCTGAGTCACCCAGAAACCTGCAGGTATTTCTGTGTTCTTATATCTGGCCTATTAAGCATTAAATCTCACTGTGTCTTGTACATTACATTTTGAATTGGGGTTTAGTACAGCTAGAGAAGAAAGTCATTTCATTAATTGTAGAGGCAAGTTTGGGGCTGTGCCAGTGCAAGTTCCAAGGCTTCAGAATTGGACTGGCACTCAATCCTTTCCTGGCTCAGGAAAAAGAGGCAAACGCTTGTGAAATGTAACTTTTACTAGATTGTTTGCCACCTTGGGGAGGGGGTAGGAAAGGGAGAGTGGTAGAAAAATGGGAAATTCATAAAAATTTTCAAATAGATGAATATTGAAAAACTACCATTGCATATAACTGGAAAGATGAAATAAAATTTCAATTAAAAAATCACATTTTTTTATCCTGTGTGCATCTCTAGCTTTACTCAGCTCAGCTCCATGATTCCCCTTGGGAGCAGTGTCCTCTGGGAAGTATGACATCCCTAGTCCCCAAATTAATGCCTCTTACTTGGAGACAGTCTGAATTATATAAAATGTAAATCTTTAGTGATCACACTGCACAATACTCTCAAATCTCATCACTTATTTCATGCTTCTAAAAAAAAACTATCCCCCTGACAGCAGCCAAGGCAGATCCTTCCAGCCAACCAAAAAAGTCCAACCAGTTAGCCCATACTGAGGAAATACATTGTTCAAACCCATGACGAAGACCAGCAGAAGGAATAGATGTTTGAGGGTCCCCTGAGCTATGGAGATTACAACATGGGGGACCCCAGTTGCTCACTTATAGACCAGATACCTGATCAAGAATTAGTTCTCCCCAGAAGGATTTGTCAAAAACAAATCTGGGTTCTGTGTGGTTGGGAAGACAGTATTCTTAAGCAAGGTTAGGGTGATGTCTTACAGCTTTTCAGTTGGCATGGCAACTCTTGGTAGGCGGATGTGTTTCTAAAGGAATGTCTTCACTGTTGGATGCATGAACTCTGGGGATCAAATCACAAGAAATGCTTCTACTTTAAGAATGTGTGAAAATTCCTCACCTGGGGAAATCATGATAAGCTTTCTCTATGAGATCTCTATATGTGTAACGATGGGAGTGAAGGACTGAACTGGTCTTTCTCTGGTCAAAGGTAGTAAGTCTTATTTAATCGCATCTGGTTATTGATGCAGCTCGGTGATAGAGAGTAGTCTGGAGTTCAGAAGGCCTTCAGTGGAATTGGATTTCAAATCACATCCCATGTGATAGAAGAGTAAACAGTGAGATAACTGAAGGAACCAGGTTTCTCTCACCCACGGTCTTATGAATAGAGGTGGCAGGGCATTCAGAGCTTTTGGACATCTAGTTCTTCTAATTACTACAAGGGAATCTGAAGATTAGAAACAGAAGGGACCAAGTTCTTAGGTATAGGGCTGACAACACATTCAGAGATTTTGAAATACAGAGCCTTCAGATTTCTAAAGGGAAAAATGAGAACTAGGGAGCTGACAGGACCTGGGTGAGATGAGTAACAGATTTTAAAACATTTAGTTGAAAAGGCCCTCAGAGAATTTAGACCTTAGAATTACTTCAGGAAAAACTGAGTCCTGGGGAAATGAAGGAACCCAAGTGAGATCACACACAGCTGGCTGGGTCTTCAGAAGACTAAAATTCCAGAAAGAAACACCCCCCCCCCCCCCGCAATGTGATTGCAAAGGTACCTGAAGCTGAAGGAGCAGAAGAGGTCTGAGTGAGATCACCCACAATCTCCTAGGTTTACAGCTGACCCACAGGGTCCTTGTCAGAGAGTTCATAGGGTCTTTAAAGGATTGTGATTCCAGGAGACCCTCCTCCAACTGTTCATGAAGTTCAATCTGAGAAAGAACCCTGAAGGACCTATTGAGACATCACTGCAGACTCTTAGTTTTCAAGATGACCAAGGATTAAGAGGACTTAAGAGTTCATGAAATCACTCCTCCCCATTGCAGGTAAAACAGTGGACAGCAGACAAGGCCTTCAGAGGATTTGAAGTTTAGGACACTCCCTCAGCTATGACTGCAGGGAACCTGAGATCTAGGGATCTGAAGAGTTCTGTGAGATCGATCACTCACTACCTATTAGGAATAATGGTGACAAGGCATTTACAGCTGTATGACTCCAAGGCCTTCTATTTTTTTAACCAAGCTCACCAGGTGCTACAGAATACCCAGTTTACAAAACTTGTAAAACCAGTGCCAGGGAATCTTCATACGATTTTATCTATGTATTCCATTATAAATCAAGCTGGTTTATTTAAAAAAAAACCAAAAAGTTATGGCATTTTTAAGTATGAGCAAGTATTCCAAGGCATTCTTTTCCATACTAATTATCATAGTTCCAATATGATATCATTTGGTCCAACGTAATTCTGAAACCTCTGTCCATGGACTCATTTTCCCTCATATCCTTTATTTCTGGCAACTTCGTAGCCAGTGATCACCACTGTTATCACTATCATGGGATTTTTCTACCCAATATAAAAATAAAATCAGTTTATATATTTCGATCACAATAAAAAAATTAGTGTCAAGAACATTATGTTTGGTCTTGTTTGGTATGTTTTAGGAGATGGTTTTCCTAGAGCTGGAAATGTACTAGTGTTCCCCATAGTGTAATAAGTAAATAGATCCAAGTTTAAGCTAAAATGTAATGATGAAGTAAGAAGGTTGTCTACAGAATGGTGTGGGACAGACTTCTGGGTGTCATACCACCACAGTAGTTAAAATACTGACTGCAAAAATATATTTCCCATAGCCAAATATGGAACCTGGAGGACTCATTTGGTGGGATTTTGCAATAAGCTGATGTCCTTAAACCTATCATAGGAATAATTTTTAAGACATTCTTCCTGAATTACACAGAAGAAAAATATGACTTGTTAAAAAAAAAGGCTCCAGTAAAGCATATGGATGATTGTTAGGCCCTACTCTCTGTCTCAAGCAGTTCTTGAGACTACTTTGGGAACTTACGTCCTACATAAACAAAGTGAGGATAGGACATGACACAGATATCTAGAGGGGGAAAAAAACATGAAAATTGTGGTCAAGTCCCAAGTTATGATAGACAGTATTACTAAAGAAAATTCAAATCCTTAGAAAAAGTCTTAGCAGTTCAGAATGTCCAAAGAGACTCAACCATCTCTCTTCAGATTCACATACTCCAGAATTGCTCACAGAACCGCACTTAAAAAAAAGATATATTTATAAATGGTCTACAATGAGACCACAAACATAATATATTTCACTGTTTGTTTTTAAAAAAGAATTTTTTATTACCTTTCCTTAATGTTCTGCTGAGCAAAATAAAAATAAACTCTGTTACTCCATTAGAAAATAAACTAAAGACATTCATGATCTGGAAATTTTTCCAAAATCACCAAAATTTTATTTCATAAATTCATAAATTTTGTTTCCTAAAATAAAAACGTTCTGTAGCTTCCATTTAAATACACATCTGATGCTGAGTGAGATGAGCAGAACCAGAAAAACACTGTACATGGGGGTGATAATCCACCTTGATGGACTTGCTCATTCCATCAGTGCAACAATCAAGATCAATTTAGGGCTGCCTGCGATGGAGAATACCATCTGTATCCAGAGAAAGAATTATGGAGTTTGAACAAAGTTCAAGGACTATTCCCTTTAATTTAGAAAACAAACTGCTATCTCATTGTCTGATCTTGTTATCTCTTAGACTTTGTTTCTTCTTTAAGGATTTGATTTCTCTCTCATCACATTCAATTTGGATCAATGTATACCAATGGAAACTGTGTAAAGACTGAAAAATTGCTTTCTGTGGGGGTGGGGTCGGGGGAGGGAAGTGAGATTGGGGGAAAAATTATAAAACTCAAATAAAAACTTTAATT
Source organism: Macrotis lagotis (assembly GCF_037893015.1). Lineage (NCBI taxonomy): Eukaryota > Metazoa > Chordata > Mammalia > Peramelemorphia > Peramelidae > Macrotis > Macrotis lagotis. The sequence goes on from NC_133666.1 coordinate 5,194,656, forward strand.
AAAAAAATACACATCTGAAAAGCTGTAAGAGGAATTTGTTTTTGTTTTATTTTTTAAGTGCTAATTAAGATATGTTTAAATATCTTCAATACATTGTCCCAGTTCTTTGAAACTGAACTTCATTCATCAGGCCTGGTGACAAATTATTATGAGGGAGAAGGAAAAAAGTTTTCAGTTGTCAATTAAGCCAGCTTCCTTAATTTTGGTGAGGAAGAATTTCTCCAGGATATTGGCACATTTGTAGTATTCACTCTCAGGGGCACTGTACTCTTTGCAATTGCTAAACACCCACTGTAAATCCACCATGAATAATTTCTTAGATACATAGTAAGCATTCTTGAGTCGTTCACTCATAGTTTTCAAATCCACAGGGAACCTTATAACTTCATAGTATCCAGGATTTTCTGTTCTCTTCACGGGTTCCATGAAGGGCCAAGCCCTTGGATGGCTTTTCACTTGCTGCAAGATGTTTTTTAATGTGCTGTAAAGCTGATCAGGATCTTTGGGCTCATTGCCTCTTTCTTTTCCACTTGGTTTCCAGCTTGTCTCTCTAATGCCAGGAATGCTTTCTATTGGTATCTTACATGCTCCAGCTTTAAAACATGAAAGTCCAGGATAGATCTTTTGAATCTGGGTTTGCTTCCTTTCAATAAGCTTCTTAATCATAGCTTTCTGTTTTTTGATGATAACAGAAAATTCTGTGTATGGGATCCTTGGGTTTAATTCACAGCCCATCAGGGTGGCTCCTTCATAGTCTTTGATGTATCCAACATATTTGGTTTTGGGGACTTTGATGTCTTTGGAGAAAGCTTGTTTCTTGAAGTAACCAATTGCATTTTCATCAGCATATGTAAGAAAGTTCAGGATGCTGTTTTATATGGTATTCTTTCAGGTGATTCATGAGGTGAGTTTCATAACCCTTACCTTGTTCATTGTAAGTTACAGCTAAGAAGGCAATTTCTGTGAATCCTTGTGACAAGAGCATCTGGAAACAAATCCCACCGATTACATGGTCATTTTTAATCAAAGCAAGGGTCTTGTGCTTCGGATCAAAGACCAGGCATGTAATGTACTCTTTTGGCATTCTAGGGAGTTGATGAGTAAAGATGTTCTGTAGGCCAAGCAGCCACATCATTATCTTTTTGTTGAGCTTCTGATTCAGAGAGTTGCCAAGTACATGAAATTCAATCATTCCTTGCCTCTCTTCCAGCCTGGCTGCATCATCCCAGGCTGAATGTGCTGATAGAAAGTTGGTCTCTGGTCCCTGCATTGCAGCTGAGTTTGTAATGGTGAACATGGCCTCACTGATCAACTCAATGGGAATATCCCCCACAACTCTGGGTCTTGTGACCTCTTCCAGGGAATGAAGATCATTCATTTTTCTCTTCTCTCCATGTTTCCCTTCAAATCCTAAAGAGACTTCAGAGGCAGGACTCAAGCATTCTCCAATTGACTGCTCCAGAGAGGAAGGGCTCCCATTGGATGACACAGTACTGGCCACAGGAGTGGGGTTGATGGCTGTTTGAATTCCTAGCTGACTAGCTTGAGAAGAGAAAGCCATAAAGTCTGGATCCCAGATGGGTGAGCTCTGGCTACAGTCTTCTTCCTCTAACATGGAGAAAAACTTTGGGAAATGGATAAGGATGAGTGCTTATTTCACCAGGGGCAGTTAGTCTTTTTTCTTGTGGGGCTTGTTCCAGGAAATGCCTTCTCATTCCAGTGAATACAGAGAGGATCAGCATTCTCCTGTACACCTGGATGAGATCACCTACAGTTTGTTAGGTATAGAGTTGAAAAGGGCTTCAGAGTCTATGAAGTATTGGCCATTCTAATTAAAAAGGGAAAACCGAGGCCTAGGAAAAGGCAGGAGCTACGTGAGATGAGCAATAGAATTTTATAAATAGCATAAAAGGCCCTCAGAGATTTTAAAGTATGAGGCCTTAAATTTATTACAGGTAAAATCAAGGGCTGAGGAAAAGAAGGAACCTGTGTGAGATTAAACATAGGGTCCCAATTCTAAAGTTAAGAATTGTGTGAATTCAGGGAGAAAGAATTCTAGCAGGAGAAAGAAATCAGTACGAGGTCAATTAAAGAATTGTACACTGAGAGAAGACAAGGCATTCAGAGGTCTTTTATTCCAAGCTGTACCACACATCACTGTAATTGTAGGGCAACCTGAGGATTAGAGAACTGAAGGGAATAACCCAGAAACTCTATGGTATAGAGGAGACAAGACCATCAGGAGTTTCTGACTGCATGGTCTGTCTTTTGATTATTAAGGGGAAACTGGATTGTAGGGACATTATGAGCCCTGTGTGACATGGCAAACAGATTATTAGATATATAGCTGACAAGACCATCAGACCCTTGAGAGGACAAGACAGGTCCCATTGTGACTTCATTAAAAATTTAGGAATAGGGACTTGAAGAAAGCTGTATGACTTTTTAGGTATACAACCGAGAAGGCCTTCAACGATGTTACAGGCCAAGATACTACTTAGTGAGATTGCACAGAAAATTGAGGAAAAGGGACCCAAAGAAACCTGTGGGACATCAACAACAGCTTTGTTAGTATATAGCTACCAGGACCTTGAGAGGTTTTAGAGGCCGAGACATCTCACTGGGAATGTAGGAAAAATTGTGGAATAGCCAAATGAGGAAACCAGTGTGAGATCAAACAGAGGGGTGGTAGACTTAAAGCTAACAATGCCTTCAGGGGCTGGATCCTGAGATATAACACACACCGTTGTGATTAAGGGAAACTGAGGTCTAGGGGCCTGAAAGGTGCTGTGAGATCATTCCTAGGCTATTAGGGAGGAAGGTAGCAAGGACTTCATAATTTTCTGACTCTAAGAACTTCTGATTATTAAGGGGGAAACTGATTTGAAGGGACCTGAAGAGATCTATGTGAACTAACAAAGAGATGTTTAGGTATTTAGCTGAGAAGGTCTTCAGAAGTATTAGAGGGAAATTCTCCATCAATGGTGACTGTAGAGGACGTGAGCAAAAGGTACCTGAAGAAACCTGTGTGCCATCAAAAGCAGGGCCATAGGTATATAGATGACAAGATACCTTCTCACTGTGACTTTAGGGAAAACTGAGGACTGGGGATAAAAAGAAACATGAATGAGATCAAGAAGAGGGTTGTAGGCCTAGCACTGAGAAGGCCTTCAGAGGCTTTCACTCGAAAACACACCAGACCCACTGTAATGAAAGGGAAACTGAGACCTAAAGCCAGGATATCTTTGATACTTTCATATAGAGGTGACAAGATGTTCAGAGGTTTTAGACATCTGGGTATTCAAATTAGTACAAGACAACCTGAGACTTAGATAACTGAAGGGACTTGTGTGAAATCACCAACACCTTCTGAGGCATAGAACTGAAAATATCTTCAGAAATGTTAGACTTCATAGCCTTTTGATTACTACGGGGGGAAACTGAGGCCTAGAGAGCTTAAACGATCACTTTAAATAATTTAGAGTCCTTGACCTAGCTCATAAGACCTTCAGAGCACTGAAATTCCAAGAGACCTCTCTCTCTTTAGTGTCATTAAGACTAATCTGAAGGTATATCTAACAAACTGTGGGTGATCTCACCCAGGAGTTCAAGAGGCCTTGAATCCTTAATAAAACTTTGTTTCCTTACCCAAATGTCCTTAGGTATGGAAGAGAAAAAGCCTTCACCTTATTTAGATTTTAGTAAACCCCACAACTCTGACCGCAGAGAACCTGAAACTTGGGAACTGGTTGAAATTATTCACATGCATTTGGAGAATAAGGGTATGAAGGTCTTCTGAGGATCCTAGATTCCAAAAACAATGACCCATACCCCACTGTGATTTGAAGAGGTACCTGAGGCCTAAGGAACTGCAGAGACCTGGGTAAGACCCACAGTCTCTTAGGTAAAGAGCTCAAAAATATAATACAGACTCGGATACACTATGGCATCTAACTAAAATAAGGAAAATTGAGGCTTCAGGAGCAGACAGGACTTTGGTATAGAGGTGATAAAGACTTAAGAGGACCAAGATTCCAAATAACAACCTTACCCCACAATTGTGACAATAGGGGTATTTGAGGCCTAGGAACAGAAAACACCTGGGGGAGAGCACCCAGAATCCCTTACATATAGATGAGAAGAGGATTTCAAGTCCATTGAAGTATTAGCCCTTCTAATTTAAAAAGGCAGTCTCAGAGAGCTGAAGAGACCTGGTTGAGATCACCCACAGTCTCTTAGGTATAGATATGAACAGATTTCAGACTTGTTGAAGTATTAGCACTTCTAATAAAAAGGGGAAACTGAGACCTAGGGAGCTGAAGAGACCTGGGTGACATCACCCACTATGTCTTAGGTAAATAGTTGAAAGGACTTCAAACTATTTGAAATGCTTGCCCTTCTAATCAAAAAGGGGTAACAGAGACCTAGGGAGCTGGGAAGACCTATGTGAAATGGAAAACTTGTATTTTGGTATAGCTGAATAGACCTTCAGAGCATTTAGATGCCAAGAAACTCCCTTCTATGACTTCAGGAGAAATTGAGACATAGGGTCCTGAAGAAAGTTGTGTCACATCAATAAAAAGGTATCAGACATATACTGAGAAGACCTTCAGACATTTTAGAGGTAAAGACAACCCCTCACAGTGACATGGGGAAAAGGAAGACTATAAATGAAGAACACAGCATGAGATCATTCAGCCAAGAGCTGACAAAGTCTTCTGAAGACTTTAATTCCAAAATACATGAAAGCCCACTGTGATTCAGGGCCAAACAGAGGCTTAGGGAACTGAAGGGACTCGGTTTAGATAAGGATCAGGGTCTTAGGTATAAAGTTGAAAGTCCCATCAGGATTACAGGAAGCTGACAGGATCTTGTTGAGATACACAAAAGTTTCTTGGGCACCTAGCTGAAAAGTCCTTCAGAGCCTTTAGACTATGAGCCTTTGGAAATTGTACAGGGAAAGCAGAAACCTAGGGGCAATGAGGGGACCTGAGTGAGATCACATACAGGGGTCTGAGCATAGATCTTACATTCCCATCACAGGAATTAAGATTTCAAAAAGGAATCCCAAACCCACTGTTATTTTAAGGGATGGTCCAGGGAACTGAAGAGACCTGAGTGAGATCTCCCACAGGTTCTTAGGAATATAGAAGAAAGGACTTTAGAGTATTTGAAATACTAGCAGTTCTAATCATAAAAAGGGAAACTGAGGCCTAGGGAGCTGACAGGACCTCTGTGGGATCACCAACAGGGTCCTTGGTGTAGACATGATCAGACTTTCAGAAGTATGAGATTATAGGAGACCCACTCCAACTGTTCCTCAAGGGCACCCCATGTCTTCGATCCCTGAAGGAACCATTGTGTCATTACCACAGGCTTGAAGGGATGAAGATGAGCAAAGATTCAGAGTCCTTAGAATTCATGCAACTGCTCCTTGCCCATGTTTGAGGGGATAATGGAAGACTAAGATGCTGAAGGGATCACTGGAACCTAATCCAGTCTGAGAGGAGAGAAGTCCTAACGGGGTTTTAAAGTTTGGGGTGGTCCTCAATGTGACTTCATGGGAAATTTAAGCCTATGAACCTGAAAGAACCTGTGTGATGACCACAACAGATTCTTAGGTATATTTCTGATAAGGCCTTCAGACATTTCACTGTGACTGTAGCAGAAATGAAGGACCAAGGGAATAAGAAGAAATACTAGGGAGATCAAGAAGAGGGTTGTAAGCCTAGTATTGACAAGGCCTTTAGAGACTTTGATTTCCAAACAGATCACAACCCACTGTAATAAAAGGAGAAACTGAGGCCTAGAGACATGAAATGACCTGGTTTAGCTCACCCACAGCTTCTTCAGAATAGAGGTGTCAAGGTGTTCAGAGGTTTAGAAATGAAAATCCTTCAGAGGTTTTAGACTACATAGCCTTTAGGATATACATGAGAAAATGAGACCTAGGGAGCTGACAAGACCTGAGTGAGATAAGCAAAAGTTTTTAGATAGTTTGCAGAAAAGGCCATCAGAAATTTTAGACTATGAACCCTCTGAATTACTTCAGGAAAGCTAAATTTGGGAAAATGAAAGAACCTGTTTGAGCTCACCCACAAAGTGATTCAGAGGACTTAGAGTATGGAAAAAAGAAATTATCCCCCCATTATGATTTTAGGGAGTACCAGAGGTCCAGGGAACTGAAGAGACCTAAGTGAAACCCGCCATATTTATTTAAGTACAGAGTTCTATGGGATTTCAGAATTTTTGAAGTATGAGCTCTTCTGATTACAAAAGGAAGAGTTGAGAGGACCTGTGTCATCACCTGTTGGTAGACAACTACTAAGACATTCAGAGGTCTGAGTTTATGGGAGACTCTCCGCTGACTGCACCGGGTAGCCAGTCTGAGGCTTGGAACACTGAAGGAACCATTGTGACAGGCTCTTCGTTACAAAGTTCACAATGGATTCAGAGACCTTAGAGTTTAGGAATGACTCCTGCCCAATGATAGTAGGGAAAGCAGAGAACTAAGGGGCTGATGGGACCATCGGGACATCACTTTGGGATCTAAGGGAGAGAGGAGACAAGGCCTTAAGTCTATTTAGAAATTAAGACACCCTTCAAATGTCACTGTCAAGGTGACTCAAATGTGAAACATAGGAATCTGAAGGGTCCTGTGTCAGATCACTCAAGTGGAAGCCGGGGCTAAATGGTCCCAAGGATTCAGAGGTTTTTGACTCCATGGCTTTCTGATTATTGAAAAGGAAAAACTGATTTATAGGGACGTGAAGGGTCCTGTATGAAATGACAAGCTGATTTTTAGTTACGGAGATGAAAAAACCTTCAGAAATTTTGGAGGGCAAGTCACCTCCTCCTGTGACTGAAGGAACAGTGAGGCATAAGGACCTGAAGAAACCTGCATGATGCCACCAAGAGGTTGTCAGGGATATAGGTGACAATGCCTTCCAAAGTGTTGAAACCAGCATAGCATCTCATAGTGACATCAGGTTAAACTGCAGATCAGGGAAATTAAGAAAGCAGTGAGGGGATAGTTAGTTTTGTAAGGCTAGAGATGAAGGGGTCTTAGGAGGCCTTTGCTTCCAAGTCAAACCACACAACACTGTATTTGAAGGGGAAACGGGCTTAGAGAATTGAAGGGACCTGGTTTAGCTCACTCACAGGTTCTTAGGCATAGAGGTGACAAGGTGTTCAGAGGTTTGGAACATTAGGGTCTTCTAATTATGGCAGGGCATCCTGAGGCTTAGGGAACTGAAGGGACCCCTGTGAAATCACCAACCATTTTTTTAGGTTTGCAGTTTCAGAGGTGTTGGCCTACATAGGTTTCAGATTACTAAAAGGGAAAGGGAGGTCTAAGGAGCTGACAAGACTGGCAAGATGAGCACCAGAATCTTAGGTGTTTTGCCATAAAGACCCTCAAGAGATGTTATTCTGTGAGCCCTTCAAACTGTTACAGAGACACAAACAGAGAGACAGAGAGAGAGATGAGAGAGACCTCTTCACTGTGACATCAGGTGAAACTGAGGACTAGGCATATGAAGAAACTCAAGTGAGATCACTCAAGCAGAGCATAGTAGCTCTAAGAGCTTACAAGGCCTTCAAGGATCTTTGATTCCAAAACACATCACAACTCCTGGAATAGAAAGGGAAACTGAGGCTTAGAAAATTGAGGTCACCAGTTTCAATCCCGCAGAGACAGCTATGTATACAGGGAACAAAGTGGTCAGAAGTTTTGGACATCAAGCTTTCAACTGAAGTGGATTAAAACCTGAGGCTTAGAGAAGTATAGGGTCCTTTGTGAACTCAGCAACAGGTTCTCAGGTGTAGACCTGAAAATACTTTCAGACTTGTTGTAATGACTATAACACCTTCAGATAAGTAAAGGGGAAATTGTGGCCTAGAGAGAACCCTGAGATCATCCACAGGGTCCTTGGCCTAGAGCTCATAATGCCTTAGAGGGCTGAGATTCTCAGAGGCCCCTCTTCCCAGTGTCATGGAGGCCAAAATGAGGCCTTGGACCCTGAATAAAACATTGTGACATCACCCGAATATTCGTAGGTAGAGAGGAGAAAAACCCTTCAACTGATTTAGAGTTTAGCAAACCCCTCAGTTGTGACTGCAGGGACATGAATAAAGTTGTGAAGGTCTTCCTAGCCCTTGGATTGTGAAAAAAAATCATTCCACTGTGATTTGTAGAAGTCCCTGAGGCCTTGGGATGAGATGACCCATAGGCTCTTAGTTGTAGAATTCAAAAGAATATCAGAAGCTCTGAAGTACTATGTCCTCTATTTAAAAAAGGAGAAAGTGAGGCCTCAGGAACTGACAGGATCTGTGTGAGATCACCCACAGGATCCTTGGTGTGGAGCTGACCAAATCTTCAGAGGTCCAAGTTTCCAAACAAAAAGCGCTACCCTCAACTACTGTGATTGTAGGGCTCTCTGAGGCCTAGGGAACAGAGGAGAACTAGGTGAGATCACCCACAGTCTCTTAGATAGAGAAGTGAAAGTATTTCTGGGTCCTTGAAGTATTGACACTTCTAATAAAAAAGGGGAAAGTGAGGCCTAGGGAACTGAAGCCACCTGGCTGAGATCACCCACAGCATCCTAGGAATTAGCATGAAGGACTTCAAAATATTTAATGGGCTAGTTCTAATCAAAAAGGGGAAACTGAGGCCTAGGGACCTGGCAGGACCTCTGTGACATCACCCACAGGGTCCTTGGTGTAGAGCTCATAAGACTTTCAGAGGTATGAGATTACAGGAGACCCACTCCAAGGGTTCATCAAGGGCAACCCGTGGCCTAGAGCCCTGAAGGAACCATTGTGTCATTACCACAGGCTTGAAGAGGTGAAGATGAGGAAAGGTTTAGAGTACTTAAAACTCATGCAGCTTCTCCTTGCCCATGTTTGAGGGGATAATGGAAGACTAAGATACTGAAGGGATCACTGGAACCTAATCCAGTCTGAGAGGAGAGAAGCTGTATAGCAGTTTCAAAGTTTGAGGTTGCCCACAGTGGTGACTGCAGAGAAGCTGAGAGCGAGGGTCCTGAAGTAAGCTTTGTGACATCTCCAAGAGCTGTTTAGGTTTATAGCTGACAAGACCTTCAGACAGTTTTGAGGCCATGATCCCTCTTCATTGTGACTTCTTGAGACATTTAGACCCAGGGACCTGGAAGTACTACCTGAGTGACATCCACAATGCTTCCTGAAAATAACTGGGAAACTGAAGCCTAGGAAGCTGTGTGAGACCTCCAACAGGTTCCTTGGGGAAAAACCAGAAAAGATTTCAGAGGACTGACATTCCAGGAGATCTTCTTCCAACTGTTCATAAAGGCTCATCTGAGACATAGAAACCTGAAAGAACCATTGGGACATCACCACAGGCTCTTAGGTATGAGGGTGACCAGAGATCAAGCAGCAGTAGAGTTCATGAAACCACTCTTCCCCATAACTATAGGGAAAGCTAAGGACTAAGGATATGAAGGGACCATTGTGACATTACCCACAGAGTCTGAGGAAAAGAGGAGAAAAGGCCTTCAGAGGATTTGGAATTCAGGACACTCCTCAACTATGATAGTAGTTAACTTAAAGCCTAGGAATATGAAAGGACCTGTGGTGATAAGGGCTTCAGTGCTTTCTGACTTCAACACACATTGACTATTTTTTTTTAATTTTTATTAAAGATATTATTTGAGTTTTACAGTTTTCCCCCAATCTTGCTTCACTCCCCCCCACCCCCACCCCACAGATAGCACTCTGTCAGTCTTTACTTTGTTTCCATGTTGTACCTCGATCCAAATTGGGTGTGATGAGAGAGAAATCATATCCTTAAAGAGAACAGAATTCTCAGAGGTAACCAGATCAAACCATAAGACATCTGGGGTTTTTTTTCCGAATTAAAGGGAATAGTCCTTGTACTTTGTTCAAACTCCACAGCTCCTTATCTGGATACAGATGGTACTCTCCTTTGCAGACAGCCAAAAATTGTTCCCAATTGTTGCGCTGATGGAATGAGCAAGTCCTTCAAGGTTGAACATCACTCCCATGTTGCTGTTAGGGTGTACAGTGTTTTTCTGGTTCTGCTCATCTCACTCAGCATCAGTTCATGCAAATCCCTCCAGGTTTCCCTGAAATCCAGTCCCTCCTGATTTCTAATAGAACAATAGTATTCCATGACATACATATACCACAGTTTGCTAAACCATTCCCCAATTGAAGGACATTTACAGGATTTCCAATTCTTTGCCACCACAAACAGGGCTGCTATAAATATTTTTGTACAAGTAATGTTTTTACCCTTTTTCCTCATCTCTTCAGGGTATAGACCCAGTAGTGGTATTGCTGGGTCAAAGGGTATGCACATTTTTGTTGCCCTTTGGGCATAGTTCCAAATAGCTCTCCAGAAGGGTTGGATGAGTTCACAGCTCCACCAACAGTGTAATAGTGTCCAAGATTTCCCACATCCCTTCCAACAATGATCATTATCCTTCCTGGTAATACTGGCCAATCTGAGAGGTGTGAGGTGGTACCTCAGAGAAGCGTTAATTTGCATTTCTCTAATTTATGATTTAGAGCATTTTTTCATATGGCTATGGATTGCTTTGATCTCCTCATCTGTAAATTGCCTTTGCATATCCTTTGACCATTTGTCAACTGGGGAATGGCTTTTTGTTTTAAAAATATGACTCAGTTCTCTGTATATTTTAGAAATGAGTCCTTTGTCAGAATCATTAGTTGTAAAGATTGTTTCCCAATTTACTACTTTTCTTTGGATTTTGATTACATTGGTTTTACCTGTGCAAAAACTTTTTAATTTAATGTAATCGAAATCATCTAATTGGTTTTTAGTGATGTTCTCCAACTCTTCCTTAGTCATAAACTGTTCCCCTTTCCATAGATCTGACAGGTAGACTAGTCCTTGATCTTCTAATTTGCTTATAGTATTGTTTTTTATGTCTATGCCCTGTAACCATTTGGATCTTATCTTGGTAAAGGGTGTGAGGTGTTGGTCTAATCTAAGTTTCTTCCATACTAACTTCCAATTATCCCAGCAGTTTTTATCAAAGAGGGAGTTTTTATCCCAGTGGCCTGACTCTTTCGGTTTATCAAACAGCAGATTACTATAATCCTCTCCTGCTTTTACACCTAGTCTATTCCCCTGGTCCACCACTCTATTTCTTAGCCAATACCAAACAGTTTTGATGACTGATGCTTTATAATATAATTTTAGATCTGGTAGTGCTAAGCCACCTTCGTTTGCATTTTTTTTTTTCATTAAGCTCCTGGCAATTCTTGACTTTTTATTTCTCCATATGAATTTACTTACAATTTTTTCTAGCTCATTAAAGTAATTTTTTGGAATTTTGATTGGTAGGGCACTAAACACTTAGTTTAGTTTTGGTTAGAGTTGTCATTTTTATTATATTAGCTCTACCTATCCATGAGCAGTTGATATATGCCCAGTTATTTAAATCTGATTTAATTTGTGTGAGAAGTGTTTTATAATTGTTTTCAAAAAGATTCTGAGTCTGTCTTGGCAAATAGACTCCCAAGTATTTTACACTGTCTGAGGTTACTTTGAAAGGAATTTCTCTTTCTAGCTCTTCCTGCTGTTTCTTGCTAGTCATATATAGGAAAGTTGAGGATTTATGGGGGTTTATTTTATAACCTGCAACTTTGCTAAAATTGCTAATTGTTTCCAGTAGTTTTTTAGATGATTTCTTGGGATTCTCTAGGTAGACCATCATGTCATCTGCGAGTAGTGAGAGTTTTGTCTCTTCCTTCCCAGTTCTAATTCCTTTAATTCCTTTTTCTTCTCTAATTGCTGATGCTAACATTTCTAATACAATATTGAATAGTAGTGGTGATAATGGGCACCCTTGTTTCACCCCTGATCTTACTGGGAATGCCTCTAGCCTCTCCCCATTGAATAAAATGCTTGTTGATGGTTTCAGATAGATACTGCTAATTATTTTAAGGAACAGTCCATTTATTCCTACACTCTCTAGTGTTTTTAATAGGAATGGATGCTGTATTTTGTCAAAAGCTTTTTCAGCATCTATTGATATGATCGTATGGTTTCTGATAGGATTGTTATTGATATAATTGAGTATACTAACAGTTTTCCTAATATTGAAGCAACCTACTTGATCATAATGTATTATCCTAGTGATGACTTGTTGTAGTCATTTTGCTAAGATTTTATTTAGGATTTTTGCATCTATATTCATGAGGGAAATAGGTCTATAATTTTCTTTCTCTGTTTTAACTCTTCCTGGTTTAGGTAACAGTACCATATTGGTTTCATAGAAAGAGTTAGGCAGAGTTCCATCTTTCCCTATTTTTCCAAAGAGTTTATATAGGATTGGAACCAATTGTTCCTTAAATGTTTGGAGAATTCACTTGTGAATCCATCAGGCCCTGGAGATTTTTTTTAGGGAGTTCACTAATGGCTTGTTGAATTTCTTTTTCTGAGATAGGGTTGCTCAGGTATTTAATCTCTTCTTCATTTAACCTGGGCAACTTATATTTTTGCAAATATTCATCCATTTCACTTAGATTATCAAATTTATTGGCATAAAGTTGGGCAAAATAATTTCGAATTATTACTTTAATTTCCTCCTCATTGGTGGTGAGTTCACCTTTTTCATTTATAATACTAGCAATTTGGTTTTCTTCTTTCTTTTTTTAATCAAATTGACCAGAGGTTTATCAATTTTATTGGTTTTTTCATAATACCAACTTTTGGTTTTATTTATTAATTCAATAGTTTTTTTGCTTTCAATTTTATTAATTTCCCCTTTGATTTTTAAAATTTCTAATTTGGTATTTGATTGGGGATTTTTGATTTGTTCTTTCTCTAATTTTTTTAGTTGCATGTTTAGTTCATTGATTTCCTCTTTCTCCGATTTATTCATATAAGCATTTGGAGCTATAATATATCCCCTGAGAGTTGCTTTGAATGAATCCCATAGGTTTTGTTATGTTGTTTCATTATTATCATTATCTAGGATAAAATGGTTAATCCTTTCTATAATTGGTTTTTTGGTCCACTCATTTTTTAAGATGAGGTTATTCAGTTTCCAATTTGCTCTGGGTCTATATCTCCTTGGCCCAGTATTGCATATGACTTTTATTGCATTGTGATCTGAGAGAGATGTCTTCACTATTTCTGCCTTTCTGCAGTTGATCGTTAGGTTTTTATGTCCTAGTACATGGTCAATTTTTGTATAAGTTCCATGTACTGCAGAGAAAAAGGTATATTCCTTCCTATCCCCATTCAGTTTCCTCCATACGTCTACCATATCTAATTTTTCTAACAATCTATTTACCTCCCTAATTTCTTTCTTGTTTGTTTTATGATTTGAGTTATCTAGATCTGATAGCGGGAGGTTGAGGTCTCCTACTAGTAGAGTTTTGCTGTCTATGTCTTCCTGTAATTCTTTCAGCTTCTCCTCTAAGTATTTGGGTGCTGTCCCACTGGGTGCATATATATTCAATAATGAAATGACTTTATTGTCTATGGTACCTTTTAGGAGGATAAAGTTTCCTTCCTTATCTCTTTTAACGCTATCTATTTTTGCTGCTGCTTTGTCTGAGATAAGGATTGCTACCCCTGCTTTTTTTACTTCAGCTGATTCAAAATATATTTTGCTCCAACCTTTTACCTTTACTCTATATGTATCTCTCTGCTTCAAATGAGTTTCTTGTAAGCAGCATATTGTAGGATTCTGGTTTTTAATCCACTCTGCTATTTGCTTACGTTTTAAGGGAGAGTTCATCCCATTCACATTTAAGGTTATGATTACTAATTCTTTATTGCCCTCTGTGCTATCTTCCCTCTGTTTGTATTTTTCCCCCTTTCCCCCCCTTTTATCCATATTCCCCAGTATTTTGTTTTTGAATACCACCCCCTTCACTGTGTTTGCCCTCCTATATCGCTCCCTCCCCTTTCTTTCCCCTTTCCCTGTTCCCTTCCCTTCCTTTTGTTATTTCCCCTTATTTCCTCCACTCCCCTTCCCTTTCTCTGTCCCCCCTCCCCTTTTCCCCTTTTACTTCTTGAAAGGTTAGATGTTTGATAAGTTAACTGAGTATGTGTAGGTTAACTTTAAGCGAAGTTGGATGAGAAGAAGATTCAGGTGTTTCTCCTCCCCCGTATTACCATAGGTTTTTTGTACCTCGTAGTGTAATGACATTTGTCCCATTCAATCCCCTCCCTCCTCCCATCTCTTTCCTGTCCCCTTTTTAGGGAGGTAGTGTATTTTTTTTTAGATCATTCTATCTAAGTCATAGAAAATTCTGAGTGTCTGTCCCTTCTAATTCAGTATATTCTGTTGAATAGAGTCCAAATTCCTGAGAGTTATTAGAGTCTTTCTCCCCAGTGGAGTTAAAGCCAGTTACATCCCATTAGATATCAGTCTCATGGATAGGTCATGGATGTCCAGCATTTCTGGCTAGGTATATTCTCTCTGTTAGAGTTACATTTCTCAGGATTCTCAGGATTTATGAGAGTCTCTACCCCCCCCCCCCATGCTGGGATATAGCCAGTTTCAACTTGCTGGAGTGCGTTTTTTTCCTTTTACCACCCCCCCCTTTTTTTTTTTACCTTTTCATGTGTCTCTTGAACCTCCTGTTTGATATCCAAATTTTCTGTTTAGCTTTGATCTTTTCATCAGAAATTTTTGGAATTCGTCCATTTCGTTAAATGTCCATCTTTTTCCTTGGAAGAGAAGGCTCAGCTTTGCAGGGAAGTAGATTCTTGGCTGCATTCCAAGCTCCCGTGCTCTTCAAAATATCTCGTTCCAGGCCCTTCGATCCCTTAAAGTTGATGCAGCCAGGTCCTGCGTGATCCTTACTGTGGCTCCTTGATATTTAAATTGTTTCTTCCTGGCTGCTTGCACGATTTTCTCTTTTATCTGATAGTTCTGGAGTTTGGCAACAACATTCCTTGGTGTTTTCATTTTAGGATCTTTTTCTGGTGGAGATCGATGTACTCTTTCAATAACTACTTTGCCCTCCGATTCCATGATGTCAGGGCAGTTTTCCATCACTAGATCCTGTAATATTAAGTCCAGGCTTTTTTTCTCTTCAATGTTTTCAGGAAGTCCTATAATTTTCAGGTTCCCCCTCCTTGATCTATTCTCGAGGTCAGTGGTTTTGTTGATGAGGTATTTCACATTTGCTTCTATTTTTTTCTATTTTTTGATTTTGTTTAACTGACTCTTGCTGTCTCTTGGAGTCATTAGTTTCTGTAGACTCCATTCTTTTTGGGGGGGAGGAGTTTTCTTCATTAACCTTTTCCAATTGGTCGATTCTACTTTTGAAAGAGCTTTCCATTTGACCAATTGAGGTTTTGAGAGAATTAATTTCTTTTTGCATTTGCTCATTTGAGGATCTGAGAGAATTATTCTCATTTTGCAAGGTATTAATTGTCTCCCCCAAATTTTCCAGTTGATTTTTAAACTCCTTCCTTATTTCTTCAAGGAAATCTTTCTGTGCTGGAGACCAGATTGTATTCTCCTCAGAGGTTCCAGGTCTCTCTGGGTTGGGGTCTTTCCCTTCCAGGAATTTTTCTATGGATCCACCTTTCCACGACCCTTCTTCATTATGCTAAGACCTTGAGTTGGGGGAGGCTGGTTCACCTGGGCTTGGGATCTCTAAAGGCTTTACTGAGTGCAGTTTCTCTGGCTGGCCAGTAGGAGGTGCTGGTTGCCCTCTCTGGGGTGTCTGTGGCCTTGGTTGCGAGGCCTTCTCCCTTTGCTTGAGGGAAGGAATTGGAGCTATTGAATTCTTTTGCCTTCAATCAATGGTGGGCTTTACCCTGGCCTGAGGTGATTCCTCAGCTGGGCTGGTTCTTTTGCTCACACACCTGGGCCTGAGGCAGAAATAATTTGCATTTGTTTGAGAAGAGGCCTCAGTGCAATGGAGGCGTGGGCTCAGAGTTTCTCAGAGCTGAGGAGCCCCGGGATGGTGTCCGCAGCTGTCCTGCACCAGACCTCTCCCCGCAGCCCCTTCCCCAAGCTCCAGGGGGACAGCCCCAACACCAGCGCCTCTGCTTCCCGGCGGATCCAAGCCCCCTTCGTCGAGCCCCACCACTGATCCAGCAGGTCCGGCTCTCGGGCCCTCAGACTCCCGGTTCCGATTCAGCTGTTGGTCTGGCTGATCTTCCCTGGGAGCTCAGACTCACCTGCCGGTACTCAGCCAAGGCTGCTGCGGGAGACAAATCCTGAGGTAGATTTTCCTCTCCTGGCTTTTCTTTCTGGGTTTCCTGGTTCGTATTTCTTTTAAGAGGTTTGTTTCATGTGATAGATGGGGAAGAGATCAGGAGACTTTAGAACTGTGCCTGTCTTCTCTCCGCCATCTTGGCCCCCAGTCCCCACACATTGACTATTAAGGGTTAAACTGATTTCTAGAGACCTTTAGAGATTTCTGTGAATGGACAAACAGGTTTTTACATATACAGTTGACAAGGCCTTGGAGGTTTTGGAGGTCAACCCACCCCTACTGAGTGGAAATTGAGGCATAAGGAGCTGGAAACGACTGTGACATCAACCCCAGGCCCATAGGTATATAACTGACAAGGCCTTCAGAGGTTTTAGAGGCAAAGACTCCTCAGAGAGTCCCCTGACTTCAGGGGAAACTGAGGACTAGTGAAATGAAAAAAGCAGGCTGTGATCAAGCATAGGGTTGTAGCCTCAGCCTAAAAGGTTTTCAGAGGTGATAGACTTCTAAGTCTTCTAATTACTGCAGAAGAACTTGAGGGCTAGAGAACTGATGGGAACCTGTGTGAAATCACCAACAGGTTCTAAGGTTTAGCGATTTGGGACTACATAAACTTCAGATTACTAAAGGGAAAAATGAGGCCAAAGGAGCTGACAGGACCTGGCTGAGATGAGCAGCAGCTTCACAGTCATTTAGCTGAAAGGTCCTCAGAGATGTTAGACCATGAGCCCTTTGAGTTAATACAGGAAAAACAGAGCACTGAGGCAATGTTAGATCACACACAGCCCCAAACCTGGAGCAGACAGGTCCTTTAGAGGTTTCTGATTACAAAAGGGGGAAATTGATTTCTTGCCACATGAAGGAGACCTGGGTGAAATAATAAAGTGGTTTTTAGGTATGTAGCTGAAAAGGCCTTCAGATATTTTAGAGGCCAAGAAACACGATACTGTGACTCCAGGGGAAACTGAGGCATATAGATGAGAAGAATCCTGTGTGACATCAACAGCAGCTTCTTAGCTATAGAACTGTCACGGCCTTTGGAGAATTTAAAGGTAAACACTGCTTCTCACTGTGATTTCAAGGATAACCATGGATTAGCAATATGACAAACCACTGTGAGGTCAAGGACAATCTTGTAAGCTAAGAACAGCTAACACCTCCATAGGACTGAGATTATCCCAAAAGGACAAGGCCCCACTGTAATGGTAGGAGTTTCTGAGGCTCAGGAAACTGATGAGGCCTAGGTGAGATCACCCCCTGCTCAAGGCCTAGGGAGCTTTCAGGAACTGAAATCTCTAACAGATCCTTGGAAGAGAGCTGATAAGGCCTTAAGAGGCCTGAATTTCAGGAGACCCTCCTCCAACTATTCATGAAGACCTGAAGGAACCATTGTGACATCACCTCAGGTTCATAGGTACACACGAGACTGGGCTTTTAGCAGATTTACAGTTTAGAATACAGTTCAACTGAAACTATTTAAACTGAGGCCATGGGACCTTAAGGTTCCTTAGTGAAATCATTCACAGACTATTTAAGATAATGGTGTTAAAAGTTTCAGAGGTTTCTGACTTCAAGGCCCTATGATTATTAAGGGGGGAAATTATATCTAGAGATTTTTAGAGATTTATAAGAAAGGACAAACAGGTTTTTAGGTAAGAAGCTGACAAAGAAATTACAAGTTTTTTGTGACATCAACAACAGTTTCTTAGCTATATAGATAACAAGGTCTTCAGAGGTTTTTGAAATTTTCTTTATTTTTTTCAAATACCTGCAAATTTCCAAGTTCCACATTTTTCTCCACCACTCCTCCATCCTCCTCCCCATGGTTCTGAACAATCTGGTAAAAGTTGTATATGTAAAATCTTATTTAACATAATTCTCTTATAGTCATGTTATGAATGAGGAAATGTTAGGGGAAAAATCCATGAGAAAGAAAAGAAAAACATAAAAGAAGTTTTTAAAAAGTGAACATCAGATGCTTTGTTCTACACTGAGACTCCATAGCTTTTTCCTCTGGATGTGGATGGCATAATCCAAAGCAAATCTCTCAAGATTGTCCTTGATCTCTGAACTGCTAAGTGGAGCTGCATCCATTATGGATGATCATCTGATAATTTTGTAGTTAGTGTGTATACCTCACTCAGCATTCGTTCATGCGAGTCTTTCCTTTTCTTCTCTAAAGTCTAGTTGCTAATGTCTCCATGAGACATCAAGAAATAATAAAACAAAATCAAAAGGATGAAAAAATAGAAGATAATGTGAAATATCTTATTAAAAAAACAAAAGTCAGAATAGACCAACGGTGCAGTATTTAGACATAAAAGGTGATATTATAAGCCAATTAGGAGAACAAGGAATAGTTTACCTGTCAGATCTATGAAAAGGGGAGAAATTTATGACCAACTTGATTTTGATTGCATTAAATTAAAAAGGTTTTGCACACACAAAACCACTGCAACCAAGATTAAGAGGACTGTAGTAAATTAGGAACCAATTTTTACAACTAGTGTTTCTAACAAAGGACATATTTCTAAAACATGTAGAGAACTGAGTCAAATTTATAAAAAAATACACCATTCACCAATTGATAAATTGTGAAACATAAAAAGAGAAAGAGGAGAGGCAAATCATAAGGGAATTAAGATTGTTGAACTGTTTATATTCCTGCATGGGAAAAGGATACTGATAACTCATCTGAACTTTCCCATTTATTAGGGCAGTCTAAAGGAGAATATATAGACAAGGCAAAGGTGAGAGTTGACTATGAAGGGATAATATAATAAAACACTGGAGATAAGAAGGGGAAGGTAGAAAGGGGTTAATTCACAATAAAAGAGACAAGAAAAAGCTTTTGCAGTGCAATGGAAGCGGGGAGCTAAGGGGGATGAGTGAATGAGCTTTACTCTCATCACAACTGCCTCAGAGAAAGAATAACATACACAATCAATTGGATATAGAAATCTATCTTACCCTAGATGAGAGTAGGAGGGGAAGGGGATGGAATAAATGGGGAGGTGAGAGAAGGGAGAGAAGACCGTGGGAGGGAGTAGTCAGGTACAAAACACTTCAGAAGAGGGACAAGATGGAGAAAGAGAATAGAATAAATGGGGGTGGGGGAATAGTACAGAGGGGAAAATAGTTAGCAACAATAAGAACTCTGGGAAAAACATTCTGTTAGTTTGCATTGATGACTTCTCTTATAACAAGGAATATACTTCTTCAATATTCCCTTCCACTACCCCAGATACCATCTTTTAAGAACAGAAGTGTGAGCTTTGAAGGACATAGCTTACTCAGATATATGATGTTCCTTTTATTCTTTTATCGATTTTTCAATTCTGTTTGCTTTCAATACACTTCTCTTCTACCTTATCAGTATAATAACTTCAAATTACAAATCCAGCATTTTTTTTTACTTCCAACAACTTGACATCTATTCTTTTCCCTAAAATACTCCACAATCATTACCATTTAGGGGACTATCAAGAACTGGCCCAGTGAAGAAGAGATTTCAGGATATTACAGGTTTTTATATTTTTTCCTTATCACTTTACAGAAGAGGCAGAATTGTCTTGGCACCTTGCAAAATTATCTAGGTATTGAAAGACCTCCATTTTCATTAATGTACCATTATCGTGTCTGATATAAAATATATTGATATGATTAAATAAACTATTACAAAAGGTTACAGTGGCTTCTTGCCTATACTTTGGTCCACTGAGCACATACCCAAGCAGCTTCCTTCCTAGCCACATTGTTTGGTTTGCCAGAACTGACTATTTAACACTTCCCAGAAACCCCAGTTCTGACATTGTCTGCCTTCAAGGCCCTTCTGACATTCTGTGTTATAAAGACTCTCCTGGTTTTAATGCCCCTTTTTCTCTTCCTACTGCCATTCTCTGCTCTATGGATCCTACCAGTCCTGACCTTCTCAGTTGAGGATCCCACTGACTCTGGAAATTTCTCTTCTTAGGATCTAGACATCTCTCACAGTCTATCTACTACAATCCTTCCCAATGCTGTCATAACAAATTCTAGTATCTATCTCACCTTGATTTGCAAATTCCACACAACTCAGAAAATGCCTATTCTAAGTGAGCTCCTAGTTCTGACATTCTGAATTCTATGTTCTGAAATTTCCTTCAAGCCCAAATATTCCAGACTAAGATTGTCCTCCGTGTTCTTGAATTCCATAAACTTTAGGTTTTGATAAACACGACTATTGAGTATTTTGGAAAAATAAAAACAAGACGCTGCTGGCTCAAAGTGGGACCAAAATGACATGTCAGGACACAAACGTATCCATTTGTATATCAGACTAAAATGAGTTCTGAAGGCTCTACCAGAGATCAGACACAAATAACCCATATGTACAGTTGGAATAGAGAAGTCTTTCAATTTACACATCTCAGATTTCATCAAACAACAGTATAAGGCTGACAAGTACCTCTGAGGAAAAATGACATCTGGAAAAAAAGAACCAGAAGAGATAGTTTAGGAATTACTGGTTTACCTGAAAACCACCATCAGAAAAAGTGCTTGGACAGTAACATGTCATAAATTATCATGGAAAAGTGCTCGAATACCCTAGAAGAAGAAGAAAAAATAGTCCTTAAAAAATTCCATCAATCATTCCACAAAGAGATCCAAAGTGAATACTCCAAGGAATTACAATAAGAAAATTTCAGATTTCTTAGTTAAAGGAAAACATTGCAGTCAAAAAGAAACAAATTAAAGAACCACAGTGAGGACAAAGTAGGACTTAGCATTTTCAGCATTAACAAGTCAGAAGGACTAAAACAGGATATTCTGGAAGGGAAAGGACCTTGGATTGCATCCAAGAATCAACTGCCCTGCAAAATTCAGCACATTGTTTCAGGGGAAAGGGAGACTTGCAATGCAATCAAGAACTTTCAAATTTACCTGATAAAAAGACTACAATTGAACAGAAAATTTGATTTTCAAATAAAAGACTCAAGAGATGTATAAGACGTATAATGTATTAGATGTATAAGTTAAAAAAAACAAATTGGGAAATGCTAGTTAATTATGTGGAATGATATTTCTCTTAGGACAGCTGAAAGATGGCAGAAGATAGTATAAATTGACTGATATGATGAAATTTTTAGCTCTTGAGACTTGTATTCCTATTGGGTCATTGCAAGGGAGGGTAATTAAAAAGGGAGTGCGGCTATAAATTGGCTGTGAGGTGGTCAAACTCTTAGCTTTTGAGGGTTGTATTTATATTGGGACATTTGGAGGGATTATTGTTGGGAAAAGTGTGTGATTCATATATAGAAGTACAGATGATTTATGTGTGTTTAGCTTGTATCCTGTGAATTTGCTGAATCTGTTAATTATATCAAGTAGTTTTTAAGATGAGTTTCTAGAGTTGTCTCATTATACCATCGTTTCATCTGCCCAGAGTGACAGTTTTGCTACCTCATTGCCAATTCTATTGCCTTCAATTTCATTTTCTTCTCTTATTGCTGAAGCTAATATTTCTAATTCAATTTGAATAGTAATGATGATAATGGACATGTTTGTCTCACTCTGATCTTATTGGAAATTCTCCTAGTTTATCCCCATTAAATACGGATTATTATTTTAGGGTAAATTCCATTTCTTCCCATACTCTCTAGCCTTTTTAGTGGGAATGGAATTTGTATTTTTTCAGAGACTTTTTCAGCATCTATTGAGATAATCATATGATTTCTGTTGGTTTTGATATTCATATGTTCAATGATGTTGAGGGTTTTCCTAATATTGAACTATCCCTGCCTACCAGTTATAAATTCTGCCTGATCATGGTGTATTGTTCTAGTGCTAACTTGCTGCAATATCTTTGCTAAAATTTTATTTGAGATTTTTCCATCAATTTTTGCGTCAATGTTCATTAGGAAGATTGATCTGTCATTTTCTTTTTTTTTGGTTAATCTGAACTCTTCCTGGTATATATATAACCATCATATTGGTGCCATATTGGTAGAACTACATATTCTTTGTTCTATTTTTAAAAATAGTTTCTGTAGAATTAATTGTTTCTTAAAAGTTTGGTAGAATTCATTTGTAAATCCATCCAGACATGGAAATTAAGTTGAAATTAAGTTGATTAAATTTCCAGTTAATTTTTGGACTATATTTCCCTTCTATGACCCTTTATTGCATGTAATACTTATTGCATCATAATCTGAAAAGCACATGCATTTATTATTTCTAGTGATGTAAGATTGCTTATAGGCCTCAAGAATTACTCTTCTATCAGTACAATTGAAAGGCGTCTACTTTGATAGAGAGAAGGGATACAAGACAGCTGTAAAACAATTAGGACATGGGAAAAGGAAACAAAAATATGATGGCATAAGAAAGCAGAGGCATCTGAAGAGAATTTCATTTCTAATGCAACTGTTGAGGGTGATAGTACTTGGAGGAAGGGTGTAGGTATGAAATAATTATGAGGTGTTGAAGCTCCTAAATCAATCCATCACTCAGTAAGCCTTTGAGAACTGTTCTTCTCTCAGGATAGATAAAAAAGAATATTCTTTGACAGAAGATATGAGTACAAGAGCTATAAAACAATTAAGACATGGAATAGAAAATTATACAGGGAGAAGGAGGCACTGGAGTTTAAATAACACCACAAGTTATGAGTCACAAAGGACCTATTATAGTAAAGACAAAGAAAGGAGGATTTGAGTCCTGCATAAATCTTACTCTCAATAGACTTGGCTGAAGGAGGGGAAAACATACATTCTCAAATGGCTTGAGAAATTTCTCCTACCCTACTGTGGGGAGCCAGGGTGTCTAACCTGCTTGACACCATTGCAGCAAGAAGACTCAAGGGGTCACACCGCCTGATGGAACAACATTTTCTGCTTCAACATAGATAGGGATTCCATGCATACCAATATTTAGAGATCTATTATTGATTGCAATACTTACCCTAATAGTGGAATGACTATAAAGGAAGGATTTCTGAGAAATTCCTTGAATAAAACAGATTGTAAACTCTATCCAAATTTAACAGGGGTGCTTCTCCTTGAGGCATACAAAAGGCTTCAATATTATGAAATCGCTGGAAAACCCAACACTGGGAATTCCAAGGAGATGTCAAAATATATACAGGGAAAACAGATACAAATTGGGTCAGATAGAATTACAGGGAAATTAAGAGTTTTGCCGCCCTTAACAAACACAGGAATATATGAAAAAGATGGTGAGAGAATAGGTAGTACAGGTAACCTATATGTGAAGTCTAACAGCCTTCGTTTCTTGCGAAAGAATAAAAAAGTCACAGAAACTGTGGTTTCTGCCAGGAAGGCCTGGAAAAAAAATTGGTTATTATAAGAGTTAACAGATGGGTGGACAAGCATAACGACACTCACTATAGATCATTAAGGGAGTAGATCGAAAGACGATACTTACACAGAAAATAGAAAAAAACTTTCCGTTAAAACAATTGGTTAATTAGAAACTTCAAATGAATTAATATTGATACAATGTAGTAATAAACAAGGTAACAGGTTGAGGGTAACATAGTCTGAGGAGGGATAAAAAAGTGAATTAACTATATGATAGTGAATTAAACTTGTAACCATATGATTAAACTTGTAACCACATAAATTATATGATTGATGATGAAAATTGTACACTTTTGTAACTGGAAATGATGTTAGCTTGCTTGCTTGAGGCATACGTGAACCTGAGACTATCAAAACCAATCCCAGCAGCTGACAGTCAGGCAACCTGCTCCTGCCTTTACCCCTGTGTGGACACGACTCATTTCGCCGACTCCGTCCCCGCTGTCAGCTTCCAAGGACCCCCCAGAGGCTGGACCCCCGCGGGGTGGTCTTTCTGCTTCTGAAGCCCGTTACTCAGGAGGTCGGAGCCAGGGGCTGATCTCCCAGCAGCCCTTGCAGAGCCCCGGGCCTCAGTTTCCCTTACGGTCACAGAGGGAGGAGGAGCTTTCTGAGTTTATTCTCCCCCGACAACAGTCTCTGGTCCGCCCTGTTTCTCTGGCAGCAGCAGCGGGGCTCACGGGGGTGGTCCGAGCCCGGGTGCTCTGGGCCGTGTGTCAGCTGACCCCCAGCACGGTTACAGCCCGGACGCTGCACCAATCAGAGAGGGCCGTCTGAGGCCGGGGCAGGGGGGGCGGTGCTTTCCCTTCCCGCCATCAGCACCCTCCCCCACTGTGTTCTAGAAAGCTCCAACGGGAACCCACACCAGGCTGTCCCTGATTGGTCCCAGCGCCCACGCTGGCCAATCATGGTGTAACATGGCCTTGCGGGACTGCAGAAGCAGCCAATGAGAGCATGACTTTCGAGGGCCCCTCCGCTCCCCGGAGCAGTGCAGGGCGCATGCGCCCAGATCCAGGCCTGGGGCGGTGGCGTTCTCCTACTTAGGGGCGCCCCGGGATTCCCCCTCCTCGGGGCGGGAAAGCCGCGGCCAGACCCCTCGGGTGAGTTATCTGGGATTCCTGGGCTCCCTCGTCTCCCGGGGAGGACCAGGGGCCGCGGGCCTCGAGGGGGGCTCTCCGGGAGCCCCTCGGGGCCTCCCCTGCCCCTGTGGTGGCTCTGAGGGCCGGAGGCTCCTTGCAGTGCCCCCCCCGAGGAGTCCCGGGAGAGGGTGTGGCTGGGGGCGGGGCCACAGCCCTGGCTCCGCCCCCATCGCGGGGCCCCCTTCCCCTGCGCCCCCCAAGGAGAGGAGGGTCCCCTGCGGCCTCTCAGGACCGGGTGGTCCCCACATCGTGGAAGAGGCGGGCTGGGGGCGACCCCTCGCCCTGCTCTCGTGCCCTGGGGCTTCTGCAGACCCACAGAAGCCGACACACTGGATCAAGGTCACGGGCGTGTAGGTGGCAGAGCCAGCCCTGGGGCCCTCCGCCCCGGGGGTCTCTCCTCCCTGGCCTCGGCCCAGATCTCCCAAGGAGGGAATCCCGGGCCCAGCTTCTGTGCTAGATGCCCTCCTTTCTGAAAGGCGCCACGTTCCACCCCCCCCCCCCATTCTAGAGCATTCCATGTCTGACCAGCTCATGCTGACCTTGTGTTCTCCTCCCCTTCCCCCAACTCAGGTCATGCCGGCCCCACCATGGGTGGACAAGGAGCCTGTGGGACTGCTGCATCTGTTCAACTACGACCGAGGCCCTGACACAAGTCAGTGACGGCACAGGCAGGGTGGGGGGCAGCCTTCCTTTTCATGACTCTGTGGGCCCCGATAGCCACCCCCCCCTCAGAGAGTACACAATCTCTATCTTTTCCAACGAAAATACTTGATCTTCCTCAGTGGTTTTCCCAGACAAGACATAAATGCATAATGAAGGAAGACAAAGAGAAAACTCAGTAAAGAGCAGGAATGGGGCAGATCTCTGACCTGGAAGTGATAACTCTGCCAATTTGTGCCTCTAGATTTCCTGCTGTATCCTGGCGAGAATGTGATCAGCCGAATAACACAGTTTACTGTGGTGCTGCCTTTCCCATCCATCTCCAGACTTCATGCAGTAATTGAGATTCCACCTGAACATGGGGCACCTGTCCTTCGAGACTGTAATAGCCTCAATGGTACATACCTCTTGAGACCTCACAGACGCCTAAGCCCTCAGGTGAACTACCACTTGAAGGATGGAGATTTGGTACTCTTTGCTGACATGCTTTGCCAGTATCGCCGTCTGAGTGCACCCCTCCTTCCGGTCCCCCAAGAGAAGCTTCTTGTTCCTGTGGAGGGGAGGGCTCTGTTACAGGGGACTTTATTGGCTGAAGACTCCAACAAGGAAAGAGGTAAATTTTACATATCACGAAGCGGGTCAGTTGGGAAAAGAGCCTGCATAATATGCACAAAGTTCATTATTCCCTAAGTTCCTTCCTTCCTTCCTTCCTTGCTCTTTCTTATTCTTTTCTTCTTGTGTTGGGAGGGGATGCTACCCAAACACCTGCTAAGATACCTTGAGATTTACAAGCCTCCAAATCACTCAGACTCTCCTTTATTGGCAAAACACATTTAGTCCATTTTCGACCCTGATTGGTTCAACGTGAAGGTAAATAGTCAGTTTTTGCTATTTTCCCATAAGTCCTATGGGTCATCCCCTCCTAGAGTGATTTTTTTTTTTGAATGTGCAAGTGTCTCTTCGTGGTTCTTTTCTTTTTCCCTGCTTTAATCATTGAGAAAGCCTAAGTATCTTACCCTCTCAACTTCAATTACTTCAGGGTGTGTGGAAGAAGGGGACGTGGTCCTTCTTGTCCCCTTTTCCTAACCTCTCTCACCTCACAAATATCGCTGAATAGAAAGTGCGTCAGTCAAATGTGATCTAGAAAAGTCCTCGCTTAAAAAGACTAAAGTCTCTCACTGCATCCAGGGCCGTCTCCACACATTCTGATTTCTATCTGATCACTGATCCCAGATGGTTCTGTGGACAAAGGGTGACTGGTCACTTTGCAGAGTTTCACTCTCTGAAATCTACTTCTGCATAGTATGGCATTTCCTCCCTGATACCATGTTATTCTTCAAAAGTGAAGGAGAAATAAAAGTCATCAGTGAAACAGGTGACAGTAGCTCTCAATAGGACCTCAGTTGTAGCCTCTTTGTTATGGACTCAACCTTTTATCCTGGAAAGATAGAGGCACATATTTGAAAGAGGAGAGTCTTTTAGTGAGACAGGCTAAAATACATTTGTACACGTGCCAATCTAAAACCGCTATCAGTGATAAAGCAAGTGAAGAAATCTACTCCACTAGCACCACCTAAATTTAATGTGGGGACAGATGAGGTAATACCCTTAGTTAGGAAAACCAGTGCAGCTCTAAAAGAGGAGGAGCTCCCCACCTTATTCTCTTCACAGTACATCTGGAGAAGGACCAACACCCCATTACTGGACATGGAAGCAGTGATACAGGTGCAGATGGCAGTGAATCTCTGACATGGATGAAGAGCAGTCACCTTTCAGCTGAAGCCAACAGTGTGCCAGAGTGGGTCCCAGGTGGTGAGCAAATGGAAAGGACCATTATGGAAATGAATAGCCAGGGTAAGAGACATATAACCAATCTAGAAACGGGCCTATCAACCTTCCCAAGAGATAGCACAATAAACACGGGGGGTGGAAACAAGCCCATTAGAGATGTCACACCCTGTACTTTGGGAAGGACCCCAGAATTATTTGGAATGGCATTGTGATCCAGATGTGGAATGTGCTGAAGACAGTCAGAAAAAAAGTGATGGGGAGTTTTCCCCTCTCTTTCCCTCCATGCCCAACCTTCTATAGATAACAAGAAGGGGGAACTGAGTGGCCGTTCCTGGACTAAGGAGTTTTTTCAACTTCTTTTCTTATTCTTTACATCTAGATTTGCAAAATGCCCAGTGCCTTGTCAGAGTGAATTACAACCGTGAAGGTGAGACCCACACTGGAAACAGGTCCCCGGATCCCTATACGGAATAAGAGATGTGTCGTTGTATGCCTGGGGGGATGACTTGGAAGGGAAAGTGCCCCAGGGTGAGGGTAGGGCTCTTGTGGCTGAACCTTAGTTCCTGGGAGATGGTAAGGCTCTCTTTCTTTGGACAATAGTAGTATTTGAAAGAGGAGCCCAGGCACTCTCCAGTTTACCCTGGGTTTAAGACTTCACTTAGAATCTGGTCCACACATATATCTGGGCCTCCCCAAATCTGAAGCCAATAATTTCTCCCCTGCATGCTCTGCCTTATCTTGTATTTTAATGAAGACTCTATAAAGCTTATTATATTTTGTTTCTGTAACATCTCTCAGGTCCATTCTGCTCAGAGCAGTCAGAACCATCAGGAGCTCAACCCAATGACTTTTGCATTGTAACCCATGAAGCTTGCCCCTCGCCACCTTGGACATCCTTGGATCTACAGCCTGGGAGCTCCAGAAAAGCAGCATTCTCGAGAAGGCGAGACAAAGAGAACACAAACAAAGAGATCCAGGCACAATGTATGGAAAATGACATGGAGAACCAGGTGATACAAATAGAAACACCTAGAATAGCACCAGAGTGGGGAAAAAGGGAAATGGGGACCTTGAAGAGAAAGACACTGGCAAATGAGGCAAAGAGATCCAAGAGAAAATGTGTGAGTCCAGGGGCACACAGAGAGATACCAGAAAGAGGACAGATATGGATAGCAGGTAGAGGGAAGCAGAAAATTATCCCAGAGAGAAACGACGTAAAAGGCTGTGGTAAAACAAAGACAGAAGAGAAGGGAATGGAGAGACAAATCAATGACAAAGACATATTTGAGTTTTGGGCGCCAGGAAAAAGGACCCAAACACAGGGCGTGGAAACAACAGCCCCCAGAAAAATGCTTCAGCAAGAGGCTGAGGGACAGATGTCAGAAGAGTATGACCAGGAGGAAGAAGCCCTGCAGGGGTTAGCCAGAAACCCCCAAATCCTCAGTGATAGTAGACATCAGCGAGGTGAGTGATAGAGGAAAACTTTATTTCATTGCCTGTAAAGTTCGCAAGAGCGCAAACTGATAAACTCTTCTTCCCCAGGCCTCCATGACAGAAAAGCACTGCCTCATGTGGAAGTGTCAGTGGTAAGAGTTCCTCCTCTCTGCTCCCTACCTCTGCTTTCTTGTCTGCCACGCATTTCTAGAAAATCTTTGATTTGTCCCCACCCTGAGATCCTGATGCTCTCTATAGTCCTTTCCTCCATTTCTCCCTTTCTCCTTTTCATTTCTGGCATTCCCATTCTCCTCCTCTGTTTGGTTCTTCCCCATCCTCTAATTTCCAGTTAGGGGCTCCTCCAATTTCACAGTCTCATTGCTTATGACTGTTTGTCTATCTCACTCTGTCTCAGGAAATCAAGGGCTTTCTTTCTCCTTTCTTTTTTTATTTGCCTTGCCTCTGCGCATCCTCAGAACATATATTTTTTGGAGTCTTTTGCTGAAGATTTTGCGGGTGGGAAGCAGGCAGGTCCACAAGAATGAAGGAATGCTCAAAGCATTTCTTCAGGACTTAGAAACTGCAAAGTGCTAGGCTAAACTAGGAGTACAAAGACAAAGGTAAGACAGGTCGTGCTCTTTAGAAACTCCTATTCAGATGAGGCAGAGAGTCATATGTGTAAGATTTCAGTTTTCAGTCACATGGAATGGTCCTATGGCCCTCAGGGTGCAGAGGCAATGGTAGATGGCCATGCCTCTTCTTAAAAATCATTGCCATGGATCAAATAGCGGTTTCTGATGGCAAATCAGTTGCTACTAGACTGGAATTGCTGTTGCTGAGACTCTTTGGATCTGGGGATTCTTGACTCTCTCCATCAGTTCTGACGGGAGGTACCAATCAAAGTAGAGTTGATGGCTTGACAGACTAACCCAGTCTGCCTCTTAACTTACCCGCAAGGGGTGACTTAATTGTTGCTTCAGATGAGGCGGCTTACCTGGCTTGTGTGTGTGTGTGTGGGGGGGGGTTTGGCTGGGGTAGCAGTCATTTGGAATTGTTGGGAAGACTAGTCTCATCCACCGAAGCAGAGTTGCCGATCCGTGGCTAGAGCAGAACCTGGAACAATGATTTGGGGAGAGCAGCCACACAAGTTGTCTAGTTTTTGCTTTCTGTCATGAGGAAGGAGGGTACATTCTCTCTGATAACTCTGGGTAGTTCTTTCCTTTGAAGAGCTGTCAGTATGATGAGGGAAAGGCCACAAAGGATCAAATGCAAATTATGAGAGTATGAGCTTGAATACATTAATCCTGTTGTCCTTAATCAGGATCCCCTTTTTCTGCAGGATCCATTTTGTCTGCATTCCTCAGATGTACCTATTTTAGCCCCTAAAGCTGCAGTCCCTGAAACCTCACCCCCGGAATGGAGTTCCAGAATCACCCAGAGTGGAAAGAGGAGTACATACAGTCGGTTCTATTCTTCTTCCTCTCCAGCTCCTCAGCAATCACCTGTCTTTGGAAGGGGAAAGGGAAGGGGCAGAGGCAGGCCAAGGGGAAGGGGAAGGGGAAGAGCAAGTCGACAGGTCAACATCTTGGCCCCAAATATTGAGTGTCTCCTCCCTCAGGATTCTAGAGGCAAATCAGAATCTTCTGTCCAAAAGGACACACAGAAGCCTTTCAGTTTCTCCTCTGTACCACCTACCCACTGGGCCCCTGAGTTCTTCCTCAATGATTTGCCCATAATGGGCAATCCCCAAATTCAGTTTCTTCAAAGCTGGAAATGGGGGCCCCCCATAACCACCCCAGAGCCCTCTGCTTCTCTGACAGCTGAGTCACCTGCCCCTGGAGCTTCCTGGAACCCATGGGTAGGGACCGTGTGTATGACTGGATCTACTGGGAAGGCCCAGCCTGAGTTCCAAGGCTGCAATCAGGCTCTAACTTCCAAGGAAACATTTCCCTGCCTCAAGAAACGGGGCAGAGGGCGGCCCAGAAAACAAGCAGCCAGCAGGAAAGAGGAAGATAAGCCAATGGAATTCAAGGTAAGATGTTAAAGACAAATAGGCATTAACTCAGCAGGAGGTGACCACGCTGAGAACTCATTGAGATCTTTCTTCCTCCCAGGCCACAGCAAAGGCCCCTGTGGGGGTTGCAGAACTAGCAGTCAGGGGCAAGCCTCGCCGGGCTGTGGGGCGCCCTAGACTCAGGGAAGAAGAAAAAGCTCTCCGGTCAGAGAGAAGAATTGGAAGGAAAAGCAGAGGGTTTTCGTAAGTAATGGGAATAGATCCTTTGTAAAGTAGAAGCCTTTAAGAGGAGACCATGGAGAGATTGGAGCTTGCTGGGCTTCAGTGAATGTTGACTTCTCTTCCTCCAGGTGCTCTTCACAGGGGGAGGCAGAAGGAGAACAGACTGTGATGGCACTGGATGGAAGTCTGGTTAGTTCAGTGCCAGAAACTTCCGACGTGGCAACAGATTGAGAGGATTTGGACCTAGAATAAGGAACCTGAGTTAGAGTAATGATCATGGAGCCCAGTTTCAGAAACTTGTCAACAGTGGGCATGTCATTGGAACTACCTGCTTAACCTAGGTCCCTTTATAGTCATTATAGGGGCTTGTCTTCTTAGGCCTCTACAAATTTTGTCAGCTCTAAAAGCCTACAGGAAATCACAAAACTGTCCTTTAACATCCCTGCACTTCAGTTTGCTTTAAAATCACAGGATGGTCTTGTGTGAGTTTTTTGTGAATTTTTTTTTTAATTTTAAATGGAAATAGAAGTGGAGAAAAGAGAAAACCTTTGCCATGTATTCTGAATATGATAAAAGATAGTTTAATATGAGAAGAAATTTCCATTACAAGTAATCTACAGAATAAAGATTAACCATTGTTTCTAAAACTTAAAAATTTTTTCTGCTTATTTGTTGGTTGTCTTATGGTTTAGCTACTTGTAATTTAAATCCTTTCCAGATATTGTCCTCTCTAGGTCTAAGATTCTGCCACGATTTCCCCAGGTTCCTTCTGTGGTTCAGGTTCCCCTGTAGTCACAGAGTGGAAGGTTCTCGTGTCTAAAGCCTCATAAGGGCATGTCAGCTGTACTTCTTGAAAGCTTCGTTGTTTTCCCCAGGTGACTTTTTCCTTCTTGACCTCAGTTTTTCCTGTAGTCTTCAGAGTGGTATATCTTCATAAGCTTTAATAAGCTTTGGCACCTCTATCCCAAAGAGTCTGTGAGAAAACTTACACAATTCCCTTTAGCTTACTAAGTCCCAGTTTCCTCAACAGTCACTGAAAGCTTGGGGTCTTAGATTCTAATGTTGCTCTGGCACTGTTAAGGTTATTGTAGGCGAGACTTGAAACTCAATAAATCTAGGAGCATTTAACAGTGAATCAATTAAATGTTTGACCAAATATAGCAGACTAATTTTCAAGGTGATAATTTTGGGTGACCCAAAAATGAGGTTATAAATATCCAAATGGGCCTTGGAAGCAAAAAGAAGTTTCCCTAGGGCTGGTTTAAGGCGTCATCAGGAGTATACCCTTGAGGACCTGACCGGCAGGGTCTCAGAGATTATTTTTATTTCATACTTTAATAGAAAAATTAGAAAAGGAGCGGCTAGGTGGTGCAGTAGATAGAGCACTGGCCTTGGAGTCAGGAGTACCTGAGTTCCCATCGGTCCTCAGACACTTAATAATTACCTAGCTGTGTCCCCTTGGGCAAAACACTTAACCACATTGCCTTGCAAAAAAAAATTAGAAAAAAAAATAAATGTGCTATTTAAACAGCATACCATAAGGGAGGCCTTACTATCAAGTAATAAATTTCCATTCCAACAATCTAATATAATAAATATTACTGTTTTCAAAGAAGAAGTTTTTTTGTTTGTGTTTTGCTACCTTGTATAGAAAGTAGTAGTTTAAATTATTTTTTGACCCTGTTAATTCAATGTCTCAGATCCTTTTGTGGTTCTCACAAGATCCTTCAGTTCCCCAGGCTTCAGCTGTTTTAATAATGAAAATATCTTTAGTCCAAACCTCTGAAGGACTTAGCACTTACACACGTAAGATACTGTGGGTGATATCATATGGGTCACTTCAGTGATAGCCTCAGTTTCTCCAGAGATGGGGGGGTATGGTTGGACTCTAAAGTCACTGTAGGCTTTATCAGCTCTAGTTCATGCAAGGCTATCTAGGCTTTTATAATGTTTAGCTGCGACTGATTTTTCACAGAACTGTAGTGCTCCCTTCAGATCCATAAAGTATAACTGGAGGGAATCGATGGATTCTTTCAATAGCTATTTGGCCTTCTGGCTACATATCAGGGCAATTTTCTATTACTAAATCCTATAATATTGAGTCGAGGCTCTGTTTGTCTTCAGTGTTTTCAGGAATCCCAATGATTCTGAAGTTGTCTCTCCTGATTCTCTTCCTGGGGTCAAGTTGTTTCGCTAATGAGATATTTTGCATTTTCTTAAATGTTTATTTGTTTGGTTTTGTTTTACAGATTCTTGTTGTCTCATGAAGTCATTAGTTTCCACAGACTGCATTCTTTTTTTAGAGAAGAAGTATCTTCATTTATCTTTACCAACTTCTTTTCCAATTGGTTTTTAAGCTTATTCCTGATTTCTTCTAGGAAGTCTTTCTGAGCTGGAAACCATTCTCTCAGAAGTTCTAGATCTCTGTGAGTTAGGATCTTTGCCTTCAAGGGTTTCAATGGAAGCCCCTTTCTGATGGCTTTGCTTCATTTTCCTAGCAACTTGGGTTGGGGGAGGGGCTGATTCACAGAAGTTTTGTGTTGAGATCCCCAGAGGTTTTGCTGACTGGGTTTAGAGATTACAAATGGGCAGCCATAAGGGGCTGCAAGAGGCTTTTCTCACTTGATTTAATAACTGTATGACAGGGCAGTAGGGGCCACTGGAGGCTTTGCTCATTGAGTTTAATAACTCCATTTGGGGTGTCCATTGCGCGGCGCTGGTTGCTTTCTCTGCAGCATCTCTGACCACGATTTGAGGCCCTCTCCATTGACCTGGAGGGGTTGGGGGCCCTGTGCTGGATACTTTTCTCCCTCATCAAGTTAGGCTGGATCCTGGGGTGAAATAATTCCTCTCACTATTCACAACTGAAGGAGCTCTGCTGCCTACGACTAAGCCTGGGGTATGTGTGTGGGAAGGGGGGGACTGTTACTGTGTTTGTTCTGGGAAGAGGACTCCATGAACCTATGGAGCTCATGGCCCTGAGTCGAGCAGAACGATGTCCAGCAGCACTCTGCAACTCTGTGCTGGACTTCTTCAGACCTCTGCTCGCATGGTAAAAGCCTATGCAGCTGTTGTCTGGTTGGTCCTTGGACTGCCACCCCTGGGCTGCCTCTCTGATCTCTGCACCCGGCTCACCCATGATCCCCAAAGACAGACCTTGAGGTCAATGTTCTTCTCCTAGCTTCTGTTTCTGGCTTTTGTCGATCGGATTTCTGTTAAGAGGTTTGTTTCATATTATATATGAGGGAAGACCAGGACACCTTGGCACAGTGCCTGGCTTCTCTTCGCCATCTTGGATTGAATTCCAGGCTAGGCTTTTCTTAAAGGAATCCCTCAGCTGGTAGACCTGGGACCTGGCTCACTGGGAAAGACTTGTCTGGAACCTCTGCCTGTATAGGACATCTAATTCAGAAGGGAACATGTGCTCAGGTTCCTCGCTGCTCTTTAATAGCAAATTGCCATGATCATTCCAGGTGCAGCATAGCTTTGTATGAGAGAGAGTTGGTGGAACTCTTTCTTCTAAATCTTAATCTGCAAGTATTGTGCTGATTTTGTGCTGGCTTTTCTTTTGACATGGGATGTGACTTTTTTTTGCACAACAAGATCCCTTAAAGGTAAAGTAATTATCAGTATGATTGCTTCTATCAGGATAATGACTATTGGCATATTTAACTGCTTTAAAGGAGACATTCATTCTTCAACCAGAGGTTTTTTGGTTCATTCTAAACATGGCCAAAGCAAAAGGAGAAAACTTTGTAACAAATTACTTTTTGGACACATGCAGTTTTTAAATACTTATTCAGTACTTTTTTTTTAGATTGTTCTTGAACTTTTGGTTACATCTTATGTGGCATCCATTAACGAATCTGTATTATATTGGAATCCATGTTTGTACAAAAGGTATTTTGATACTGACTTAGGATAATAAAAAATAATTCTTGCTTTTTATAAAACTTCTAGTTTTTTCCTAATTATTGGACATATATTACATAACATTTTCTGTAAAAATATACCTCTTTGGTTTTCGTTTTCTCAGTTTTTTTTCCCCTTGAGTTTTGCTTCTCAGCTGTATGTCTCCAAGACCAGCCTCTGCAGGATGCCAGCCAGCTGTGCCAGGCAATCATTCCATGGACAATGCCTTAATGAAGTCTTCACTGTAATACATTCATCTCCAAAAAGACTCTGAAAGACCCAGAAGAATCTGCGTCCCCAATAATCTTGGGGGAAGGATGATGCAGGGAAATGATGTAGTGAATTACAAATGGAGCAGCAACACAATCTGTGATCTTATATGCTGTTAAATCTTGTTAAATGGATGGAGGTTCCCCATCTTGAGATGTGAACTGACCCTCCACTGATTGTATCCTGACTATCTTGTCCCCAATTTCCCCTTTCATTTGACTGTTCCGTGGATGCTTGTGTGGCAGGAAATGACATGTGGAACTTGAAGATCAAGGAACAGTACATGGCTTGCTATTGGGGGATACCAGGCTTCAAGTTGAAAGTGCCACGTGCCAAGTGCCAAGCTCTATCCAGACTACCCCAGAAGGGTATTTAATAGGAAGCCCCTTTAACCTGTTCCCTTCTTCTAGCCTCCCATCCCGAAGGATGGGACTTTCTCTGGTTCTTCTTTAATCCACATGGAGCACTGTGGGTCTCACCGAATAGTTTGGTTAAGCCAACCCCCATAGCTTCCTGTCATTCTCTGGCTCTCTCTCTCTCTCCATCTCTCTCTGTCTCTCTATCTCTGTATCTCTGTCTCTCATTCTCTGCTTCTCCATCTCTCTCTGTCTCTGTCTCTGTGTTTCTGTGTCTGTATCTCTACATCTCTTTCTGTATCTCTGTGTCTCTGTCTGTCTCTCTGTGTCTCTGCCTCTCTCTCTCTCTCTCTCTCTCTCTCTCTCTCTCTCTCTCACTCACTCCACCTGGTCTGTCCTCAGGGCACTCACTACTTTTCTTAGTACTTTTGCCCTGTGTTCCTTGCAACATTTTTCCATAATAAAATGCTGAGCAGTTTGAACATCCCCAGGTGTTGCAAATTCCTTTGCCTTTTCGGTGGCCTGAAATCTTCTCTCTTCAATCTCGAAATCTTGAAAACTTGGCAACAAGGGAATATTTTTTGAAAACCTTTCATTCTTTTCTTCGGTGCTGGACAATATTTTCACAGTTGAGTGCAACCCTGAAAAACTCAGCCAGTGAGTTATGGGGAAGGTGCCAGGGAAGGGGACATTGCCTTAGGCCATATAAGCTCCCTTGATAGTGCTTTTGGTGTAGCTCAAACTCTCACCCTTTGATGTGATATAGTGAGTTCATTCTTTTCTCAACAAAATCACAAAAAACCTTCCATTTGTTCAGAATCCATCTCTGAAGAATTTCTAAAGAGATTTTTATTGCAAATATATGTTTGTCTGTGTGTGTGTGTGTGTGTGTGTGTGTGTGTGTTAAAAATATATTTCCAATTAGAGAGCTCTGTATAGTTTTGTTCCTGTGACTCTTTTCACATCTCTTCATTGGCCTGGAGAGCTGAGAATAGATCTCTAAATATAAGAGTTAAGTGAACTGGCCACTTCAAGTCTTACTACATAATTGGATCAAAGTGCACTCTTTGTTCAAAGAAGTTGTGTCTGTGTGTGTCTTTGTGTCTAAACTCCTGTGTGTGTGTGTAATTCACATTTGAGATGGCTCCTGTTCGATAAAGTTGAGTTAAATATTTATTCCTTTGATTTGGGGCTTGGGATATAATTGTTTCAAAAAAAAGACATTTAAAATTAAATAATCAATAGCTGAGTGTAGGGTGTGAGTCTACCTTCTTAGTAGGGAATTTTAATACCATTTGACCTCAATCAGAATTTGCAAAGACGATCCTCCTTTGAACCAGGTTAGTAAATCTAGTTCGAGATGAGAATCTATAGGAAGCTTTTTAGAACAAACCAGACTTTGGTCGTATTGTCTCTTGCATTCGATTATCTGCCTGTGAAGAATCACACTTTTGACTCAGGAATGCAGGTGTAAAAGAAAGTAGAGATTTATTAAAAGAAGTTACAACAGAAGAAAGTGAGAGGAAAGTTAAGAGGAGTTTAAAGGAAAAGCTACATGTATGGAAAGGGCAGGCAGCCATGAGGCTTGGGTCAACCAGGCCACATGGTTTAAGGAAGAACCAGAGAAAAGCCTCCTTTTAGATGGGAGGCGGGAAGAAGCAAGAGAATGAAGGGGTGCCACTTTCCTTTAAATACCCCTCCATTGTAGACAGGACAGAGGGTGGTGTTTGGGGTGTGGTCTTTCACCTTGGAGCGGGTAACCTCCATGGGCAATGTATGTGCTAGTCCTTCCTGTCTCAAGGTACTCAGTGTCCAATTTTAACACATCATTTCCTGCCTGCCAGTGTACAGGCCAAGGTCAGGTGTAGATGGAAATGGAGGATAAGGTACAAAGAACAGGGTCAAGAGGAGACCAGATACAGTCAACAGTGTCCAAGGGACGCAGAATCTCAAGAGAGGGAAGCTCCACCTATTTAATAGATTCTGTTTCTGCAAATTCACTGTTCTCTACATTACTGGCAGCCAGACCAAAGGACACAATGCTGTGCTTTTGTTCATCTCTTTATTTAATTTGAAGAGCTCCTTAAAAAATCTCAGCAGGATCAACAGATTAGCTGTTCCTGGCTTTGCCAGGCTTGACAAAAGCTGGGCCCCTGATGTGGTTTGCATTGATCTTTCTGTCTGTTTTTGTGTCTGTGTCTGTATCTCTATGTGTGTGTGTGTTTGTCTGTGTCTGTGTCTTTGTGTGTGTGTGTGAGTGTCTGATTTGGAAGCTTTGTAAGGAATACCTTTGTGAAAGGTTTTCGCCTATGAGCTAATTTGTTTGCTGTTAACCTAATACTGATTGATACCTATTGTAATTAAGGAGACTAAGTATTCTCTTGGGCTTGTAAAAGGGAAATATGCAGCTACTTGTAACTTGTTTACTGGACTGAGGAGCTTATTTTTGCATTTCGTTGTGATTATAAATTCAAGTCTTGGAAATAAGGGTGAATTTGTCTTAGAATAACTTTCCCTACTTAAATTGTAACTCAGAAAGACATTAGACAGGAAGAGTGATCCCGCCCTCAAGATGCTTTAAGAGGCCAGGAAGAGATAACACCCAATCAGGGTCTCTGAAAATTAAATCTGCCAACTCATATTATGTAGCTCCTAGTATAACTTGCTGGTGGGTGACATTCTTAGGAATTTTTTGGGATCTCTGACTTTTGGCTGTCTGTTGTGAAAAAATATAAACTATTTGAAGTTACCGTAATAGCATTGAAACCAGAAATTAATAGTTGATTATTTGGTAGGGATAATGAATGGGAAAATATCAGGACCACCTCCAGGGGTCCTGATATAACTAAAGAATGTACAGTATAATAATGGAAATATTGTTTTGTAAAACCTAATAATTCATGTGTGTGTATATATATATATATATATTGACTTGAAAACTTGATTGTTCTAAATATTGTTTAATTACAATGGAATTAATGACAAAGGGTGAAAATTTGAAGTCTGGGGCACATAGGTGGCACAGTAGATAGAGCACCAGCCCTAGAGTCAGGCGGACCTTAGCTCAAATCCAGTCTCAGACTCTTAATAATAACCTAGCTGTGTGACCTTGGGCAAGTCACATAGCCATATTGCCTTGAAAAAAAATCCCAAGAAGAAAGAAAATTTAAAATCCCCTAAGATGTTCTGATCATTTTAAAGAATTCTGAACGCAATGATATGTATCTATTTGAAACATGCTTAATAACTCAATGGGTCCATTGCAAAAAAGTTGCTTTTGTGAAAAAAGCCCAGTTCCAAATGTGAATTAGTATTATTGAATTATTACATCCCAAGTTCTTTTTATTATATTTTGTTTTTCATTAAAGATTTTATTCCTTTTGAATTTTGCAATTTCCCCCCTAATCTTACTTCTCTCCCCCCACTCCCCACAGAAGGCAATTTGTAAGTCTTTACATTGTTTACATAGTATACATTGATCCAAATTGAGTGTGATGAGAGAGAAATCATATCCTTAAGGAAGAAACACAAAGTATAAGAAATAGCTTCCCCTCGACTTCCATCAATATTTTTTTACACGTAAATCTTTTCCTTTACCTTTGATCTCTTTGAGATACACACATTCCAAATGGCTCTTCAGATAGGTGGGAGCAGCAGACCACCAATAATTCATTAGAGGACTTCTTTGTCCTCATCTCTTCCATCAGTTGTCATTTCTGATAACATCAGCTGGTATATCACAGTTTCTTTCCTTTACTTTTCTCTAAATATTCATTATTTACACTCTTTTATATGACTATAAGACAGTTTTAAAAATATTTTTAGCTTTTTTTTTTTTTTTGCCAGGCAAGGGGGTTAAGTGGCTTGCTCATGGCCACGCAGGTAGGTAATTTAAATTAATTGTCTAAGGCCGGATTTGAACTCAAGTGCTTCTGATTCCAGGGCCTGTGCTCTGACCACTGCACCACCTAGCGGCCCTATAAGATAACTTTGAAAGAGAAGGTATTTATCATAGAAACTAGCTATTAATTTTCTGATATTCATTTATTCACTATGGTAGCTTTCATTCAACTTTTATTTTCCTTGATCATCTAATTTAATAAGGTCTAATTTTGCTTCGTCTGAGATCATGCTTTGTATCTCAGTTGTTTTTACTTCAGCAGAAACCAAAGAGATTCTACTTCAACCCTCATCTTAATTCTGTATGTTGGTCTTTCCCTGTCAATACTGTTTCTTGTAAACAACATATTGTTGGATTCTAGTTTCTTGTCCATCTGCTTTTGGATTATGGGTAAGTCAACCCCTTTCAAATTTTCAGTAATGATCATTAGTGGTTATTTCCCTCCATCCTATTTTCTTCTGTTTCTTCTTCTCTTTTTTTATCCTGTCCCTCTTCAAGGGCCTATTTTGTTGTATCCATGGCCTCCCTTTATCTTCCCTTCTCCTTATCATCCCTGTGCTTTGCTCTCCTTCCCTTCTGCTATCACTTCCCTTCTGAGTCAGCTAGATTTCAATCCACAACTGAGCCTGTCTATATGTTGTTTCTTCCCTCTTTCATCAATTGTGATAAGAGTGAGCTTCCAACATTGCCCACTGACTCCTCCCCATTTCCCTTTCATTGTTAAACTTCTGTCTCAGCCAGAGATCATTGCATGATAATCCATTCTCTGTCTATGTAGAATCCTTCAAACTACCCTTTATCATAATGAAGATCTTATGAGTTACATGCATCATCTTTACATGTTGCTATTTAAACAATTTAGCCTTCTTTAGGCTTCTCTGGAGACTTCTGTTTAGGAATACCTAAAATTTCTGTATTTCTTGAAATGTCCACTTCCCCCTGTGCATGAGGGAAAGAGACTTCTCACAACAATTCACAGACTGGAAACATAAGTTCTACATCGGTGACATTTGGAATTTAATGCTACTTAGCTTTGCTGCATAGTTTATTTTTCATCACAATTCTAGCACTTTGACTTCCCAAATATCATAT
The DNA here is from genome assembly GCF_037893015.1 of Macrotis lagotis. Lineage (NCBI taxonomy): Eukaryota > Metazoa > Chordata > Mammalia > Peramelemorphia > Peramelidae > Macrotis > Macrotis lagotis. The sequence goes on from NC_133666.1 coordinate 5,235,023, forward strand.
ACAGCCTCTCTGCTCTTTTACCACAGAAGCCTCTAACTTTTATGTGTCTTTGGCTCCATGATATTGGAATTTGTTTTCTTGTGGCTGCTTGAAATGTTTTTTTTTTTTATTCACCTGACACCTCAGGAATTTGCTTAAAAGATTACTGGGAGTTTCCAATTTCTGTATTTCTTTCAGAAGGTGATTGTTGGGTCCTTTCTACTTTTATTTTGATGCTCTGGGTCTAAGCTATCAGGGTCCTTTTCTTGAATAATTTCTCAAAATAATTCTTAGGTGGGTTTTCAGGTAGATCAATAACTCTTAAATGAACTCTTCTCCATGTAGATTTCCCTGTCAATTGCTTTTCTGCTCAGATTTTTCGTTTTTTCTTCTACTTTTTCATTCTTTTGACTTTAAATGATTGCAGGAAGCAAGCCAGCCTCCACTGCCATAGGCAGTCGATAGGAGGGCCAGTTTTGGATAGCCACATCTTGCCATCTGCTTTGAGAGTTCTACCTAGAGCAATACTGTATGTCACTGAGATTTAAGTATATTGGGTGAGAAGGGTAGGGGAGAAAGCAGAGAAGTAACTCACTTGTAGCAATAGTTCATTTGTATTAGCTGCATGTGCACTCTTGTTCAGTAGGGTGCCATCCCCAGACCTTTCTGCCAATGTCTGTATCTGGACAAAATTTAATAGATTAGTTAACAATCAACCTAAATGCATCTTTATTGGAATAAAATAAAGCAACCATAGGATTATGTACAGATATCATGGGACTCTTTACTAAAGTTCAAATTAGCCTTTTTGTAGAGAGGTGGAGGGTTGAATCTCAGCTCACCATCCCCCAGTTCTATTTGAGTAAATTAATACTTTTTTTCAATGAGTTACACACACCCATAGCAGAAATCCTTAAAGAATCTCTGAAAGACACTTCTCACAAAAATTCAGAGAATGGAAACGTAAGTTTTAAAAAAAATGACATTTGGAATTTAACTCTACAAACTTCCCAAGATGCCCCTGACCCACCCAGCAGCTCCGTATTGCAAATGTACCAACTTCTTTGTAAAACGTATGTACCAGACTGGTGAATATGGATAAGTTAGATGTTTTATGTTATAAAATAAGCTCAGCAAACCTGTGAAATTGTCACCAATCTCTGAAGGATTTTAGTTGACCTGATATAATGGTCGTTTGATGCCTCCTGCCTGGAACTGACCCTCGGGTCCTCGTGGCCTGAGGTCTTCTCAGTCACCTGAAGACTTTTCCCCTCCAGAAGACTGGTGCATATGAGCCCCAGAGCAAAGACCAGCCAAGGGAAGTGGACAAAAGTGAACATGTCAGGACAAGGAGTGAGGGGAGCCAAGGATGGCCCAAGCCCTCTTCTCTGAGCTGGGCTCCTTTTCTCTTTGCAACTACTCCCCCACTCCCTGCTTGGAAGGAGAGAGAGGGTGGGGATGGCAGGATACTCAAAGAGGCGATCAAGACTGCAGGGGAGTCCAATCTGTGTTGTGTCTAGTCCTTTCCTTGCTAGGGGATGGATGCACTCTATAAATGACAGAGATACAAAGAGCAACAAGCCACACCTAGATCCAGAGAACTCTGAACAGTGAAAGGAATGGGAAAAGTCTGTTCAGGTTAGTCCCTTAGAAGTCAATCAAGCGGGGAGGGGTCCAGGAAGATGGGCTCCCTCTGTGCTCTCCTGATAGAAAGGAGGCAAATGAAATTCTAGGGTTCCACAGATTCTGCATTGAAATAGAGATCATGGAGATTGCAGAGATCTGGGGAGCCCTGCACAGGGAAAGGCGCCCTCAAAATCTGTTCAGGTTACATGGGGTGGTTCGAGGTTTTCATTGTAGATTTTGGCTGGAATACATGTCCTGTATGTTAAGAGTCACATCAGGATCCTGATGTTAGTGGGACCTGAGAACAATCCGAGGTCAAGCTGCATTGAGACTCACATCATGGGGTCTGCAGACCATGGCACAGAGCCTGTTGTCCTGTGGCCTGAGGGTTTAGGTCTCCTCCACCGACCTTCTGTCAGAGGCCAGGCCCAGTCCAGAGATGACAGACTGCAGAGACACAGAGAACAACACCATGAGGGAAGGAATCCCCTTTACACAGCAGTCTGAGACAATTCCACCCAACACAGGAGAGATCCATCATCTACACAGAACAGGGAGAACATTTGCAGGTGGTTTTATAAAAGCCCCCCAGCCTGGACTCTTCATCATTTGGAGGGGGTGTTTGTAAGAAAATAGGGTAATGCCACTTGCCCAGACTCAAGGTCTGGTGCTCTAGCCCCTGCACCACCTAGCTCGCCCTGGGCTCATCATTCTGGGTGGCACTGCTCTGCAGGTGCATGGAGCTGACCTTGCCTCATGGCTGAGCATCTTCCTGTTTCTCAGGGACTTCTCATCTCTATTTCTTTTTGGGGAGTGGGAAGCCAGAAGGATAAAAGTGAAAGTTTCCCCATCACACCCTCCTGCCACCTACTCTCCCATTTCAGTAAATGCTTAGTGCCCCCAGGTCAGGAACAGGGACTGAAGCCAGAATACTAATAAGAGGTGTCCAGAGACAGGCTCAGGGTCTTCCTCAGGCAGACCTTAATGCAAACCTGCATATGGTCAGAGTACAAAAAGGGCACAACTAATGCCCGATGTGAAGATCTCCCAATCACTACTGGGGACTCATGGAAATAAAGGATCAATATTTTCCTTTGAAGGCACGTTTGATTAATGAGTTTCGCTTTCAATTTGCTCCTACAACATGATGCATTCACACCAACAAAATTAAAACGTATATTGGATAAAGTGATTATAAAACAGGTAGAAATAAATCAGTTTAACAGCAAAAGTAACCAATAATTCCTAATATAATAAATAGATATAATAAAACGAAGAGCAAAGCCTGCATAAACAGAAATGGTAAGAGAAATATTAAGATAAATATATTAAATATGAAGAGAAAACAACACCCATTTGGGGCAGCTTCAACACCTGAATCAATAGACGCTGGGGAGTCCTGAGGTACAGCCTCTAGAGTCCCAATCTGGAAGGTCATGGGCAGAGCATCCTCTCCGTGGGTGAGACTCCAATTAGGCTAAGGTCTAATTAGATCTCATATAGCTGGAGAACAAAGAAGACTTCTTCCCAATATTTTGTGGAATAAAACCAAATTTTCCAGGTTGCCTGAGGAGGGAGCCACTCCTCCCCGAACCCCAAGCATTATGCTGTTTCCATTCAGCCATGGCTAGTTCCTAAAGAGATAGGCAATGTGAATCAAGTACGGTCTTGAGAGTTTGACCAGGACCAGTCAAGGGTGTTCAGTGGTCTTTTTAAATAGTAAAACTGTTTTAAATATGCGCATGAGATCAATCCTGCTCTTCTCCCCTCCCTGTATATCAAGGGTGAATTGGGGGTCAGTAATTGTAGCTAAACTACAAGGCCTGACCATGGAAAACCTTAGATCTTTTGTTTTAACGACATAAGGCTTCACACCTGCAGGAGGGATTGACCCATCCAGGCAGGGGTACCTTGCCCCTGGACCTGCATCTCTGACCTTTCGCTCGTCTTTCTCCTTAGGAGAACAACAGGTTAGGCAGTGAATCTCCCACAGGAGCCAAGGAGACCCTTCCTGCAAGGCCAGGCACCTGGTCCCCTCCCAGCCAATGACTCTGGGAGAGTTTCATAGACAACTATGGATGACTTTCCTTCTGTCCTCACTGCCCTTGCACCAGCCAGAGGAAGAAGGACCCCAGCCCCCTCTGACTGATGCAGGGGAAAGATGAAGAGAACTGTGAATGTAGAACTTGGGTGGAGATGTAAATTGACTAAGACCTTCCTCTTGAGATGTAAAATGACTAGAAGTAGAGAATTGTGACTGTAACACAAAGAGTTATACTCTTAAAGGATGCTTGGGTGGAGACCTCCCTCATTCTTGATATATCACTAATTCATTGTTTAATGTAAAATTTGTATCCTGATCTCCTTAGGCTTTACCTAATTCTTGCTCTACTAGGAGAAGCAATATAGAAAACCCTCAGTTGGATCCCAGCTCAGGGCCACAGACTTCTCAACTGTGGACCAGAGAACACTGCTTAGCTGTTCTTCTCTCTCTCTCTCTCTCTCTCTCTCTCTCTCTCTCTCTCCCTCCCTCCCTCCCTCCCTCTCTCTCCCTCTCTCTCCCAGCCCTGCCTATGTCTTGTAACTTTTTAAAATAAATTTTTGTTTGATTTCCACCTTTCCACCCATGCTTTCGCAAGTCTAAATAATGATTCCTCATAGGCAGAACCGAACCCAAACAGCCAGTGCCTGTATGACCACACTCAAGGACACTTTATTAAGGATGCTGTGAACACACCACTGCTCCAAGTGAGGAACTAGAGTCCAGGCCTCAATTCCCAACACCCACTATTCCCCTAACTCTTCCCAAGAAGAGTGTTGTGAGAACAATAAAGCAAGTTTAGGGAACTTAGAAAGGTGCAGAAGACTGTAGCTGGGCCACACATTTGTAAGTAGCCTCTTCCAAGTTGTCTGCATGACAGGACAGGTTCATTTGTTTTCAAATGAAAACTTGCATAAGCCTATTAATATAAAGCCATTAAAACAGTTCTCACTCCAAACTGTAATAAATGACAAAATTCAGAAGCTCAGGAAGCCTGGACTTACTTCCACTGACCCTGTGCTCAGACTTTCAGTGGGAAACAAGGTTTTAGAAGAGGCTCTTCCAGATCGTTTCTACCCTGATCACACTGAGAGTGAAAGATAAGGAGAGTTAAGAAGGACTGGGAAACCTTTTGCTGGATTGAAGAAAATTATTGCAGTGGAACCTAATGATAGACTATATTTGTAACGATATGTGTCACCTTTAGTGTAAATCTCTAAATTATTCTTTGATTTTTAAATGCTGAAATATCTTCTAATATTCCTTTTGAACTCAGGGGTAGGGGTGCAGGGTAGGTTTTCTTAGTTGCATAGAGGTGTTTGTTTGGTTCTTGTCCTCACTTATCGAAGACACTCCAAATGACATCAGTACATTTGAAACAAATGACAGTGCGTCAGGCTGTGGCTGATCAGAGCAACAGGAGCTTAGAATACTCTGCCCTGGGTGGACACAAACAGTCCACAGGAACACCTGTCTGCTTACTCTAAGTTACGGACGTCACGTTTCCTTTGAGCTACGTCCATTCTGCCTTGTTCTTAGAGCACAGTCCCCCTCGCTGATGAGGGCATGCCAGGCTGTGCGGTCTGCGCCAGTGTCTCCCATGCTGCACAGTCAATTCTAAAGTTCCTCAGAGGGACGTTCAGGGTGGTCCAGTGTGGTGTCATATGTGTTCTAGGCTAAGAGCTATGAAGGGTTAACACAGAAATAGCTATGTGCTTTAACGAGCAAGATGTGCTTCAGAGCTTAGATAAGGGAGTAGCTGCATGTCTGAGCTAACGAGATGTATTCCCAGGCTCAGATAGAAAGCACATTCTGAGATAATTACCTTCTGCACTCTGTTTTTCAAAACACTGTTTGGTTCTCAAAACAATCACATAACACACACACAAGGTATGCATGTGAAACAAATGCTTGCTAAAACGCTTATGTAATTGGTTACCTAAATGTAGAGTATAAAAGTATGTATCCTGTGATCAATAAACGAACCAGCTTAGGCATCATATTGGTGTCGGCACTGAGTTCCCTCCTACTGGACTCAACAGTCCACCATCTCTTCTTCTGAGCCTCCTGTGAGCGCTTGCCTTGTGTGGGTTCTCCATAGAAAAGTTTCTGGCAAGCCTACGCCTGACATTCTAACAATGTGTCCAACCCATCAAAGATGCACTCTCTGTAGTAATATTAGCATGTTAGGCAGTTCTAGGCATAGACCTAAGATTGCTTGTGCACATCACTAAGATTTTTTTTAAAATAACTCTCTCCTTTGAACTGGGAAAGATTCTTCTCTTCAGCAGAAAGTGAGACCACAGCAGGGCTCTCCGACCTTACTTGTAAACAACCTTCCTTTATTGAAGCAATGGACAACACATTTTGATTTGCCACTTTAATGAGAGCTCTACAGTAGCTCGGTTTCACTCACTAAAGCATTTACCAAACCCATAGTGCGTCGCATAAAATCACACTGCAGGCTGTGTGTGGCTGGATTTTGGGCAGCCCTGGTCTAGATATGCTAAGAAATCTGTTAAGCAAAGGGAAAAACTGGATTCTGGTGCTTCTGGAGGACTTTTGACCTTACCACTCTACTTTCTCCCGTGAATGACTCAGTAATTGGGAAAGTAAAAACTAAGTCTCTTAAGAACAAGGAAAAGACTGTGAACTCAATATCAAAATTTTGTCACATTACTACAGTGTGGGAAAATTTCTTCAGGATAACTTCTGTGCGGCCTAAGACTAGTTCAGTGTGGGAAATCAAGATGACATGGTTAAAACCATAGAATTTACGAATCTAAACCCAGTTAGGCAATTATTAAGTGTCTGAGGCCAAATTTGAACTCAGGTCCTACTGTTTCCAGGACTGGTGTTCTATCCACTGTGGCCCCTAGGTGCCCCGAACCCTCCACAGTCTGATCATTTTTGTACTAAATTGCCTCTTTGCTTTGAGTTCCCTTTTTGTATGGTGATCTACCTGTCTCATTCTTTTATCCATGATTCCTTTCAGGCATCAAATTCAGCATGCCAAAATCTCACTTCTTCAGCTGAGTACCACATTCAGGTTCTGAGTTTATCCCACTTTCTAAGATCTAAAATGTCTACTAACTTTCCTACAGAGCTTCTAAGGCATCCTCCAGTTCAGGTGCCCTCCAATGTTTTCTTTAAGCTCATAAATTCTGGGTCATTTGTGTTCTCTCAGATCTGATATCCCGCCATCTCTGTCCTATCCACATTCTTACATTCATAATTCATATCCTAACAGTCTGTTAAGCTAACATTCTGTTAGCCTGCATAGATGACTTCTCTTATAACAAGGAATGTACTTCTTCGATATTCCCTGCCACTTCCAATATACTACCCCAGATACCATCTTTTAAGACCAGAAGTGTGAGCTTTGAAGGACATAGCTTCCTCAGATATATGATGTTCCTGATATTCTTTTATCGATTTTTCAATTCTTTATTCTTTCGATACACTTCTCTTCTGCCTTATCAGTATAATAACTTCAAATTGCAAATCCAGTACTTTTTTTACTTCCAACAACTTGACATCTATTCTTTTCCCTAAAATACTCCACAATCATTACCATTTAGGGGAATATCAAGACCTGTCCCACTGAGGAAGAGATTTCGGGATATTACGAGTTTTTATTTTTTTTTCCTTATCACTTTAAGGAAAAGGAGCCATTGTCTTGGCACTTTGAAGAATTATCTAGGTATTGAAAGACCTCTGTTTTCATTCATGTACCATCATTGTGTCTGATATAAAATATATTGATAAGATTAAATAAACTATTACAAAAGGTTACAGTGGCTTCTTGCCTATACTTTGGTCCACTGAGCACATACCCAAGCACCTTCCTTCCTAGGCACATTGTTTGGTTTGCCAGAACTGACTATTTACCACTTCCCAGAAACCCCAGTTCTGACTTTGTCTGCCTTCAAGACACCTTCTGACATTCTGTGTTATAAAAACACTCCTGGTTTTAATGCCCCTTGTTTTCTTCTTACTGCCATTCTCTGCTCTATGGATCCTACCAATCCTGACCTTCTCAGTTGAGGATCCCACTGACTCTGGAAATGTCTCTTCTTAGGATCTAGACATCTCTCACAGTCTATCTACTATAATCCCTCCCAATGCTGTCATAACAAATTCTAGTATCTATCTCACCTTGATTTGGAAATTACACACAACTCAGAAAATGCCTATTCTAAGTGAGCTCCTAGTTTTGACATTCTGAATTCTGTGTTCTGAAATTTCCTTCAAGCCTAGATATTCCAGACTTAGATTGGCCTCCGTGTTCTTGAATTCCATACACTTTAGGTTTTGATAAAGACATCTAATGAGTATTTTGGAAAAATGTAAACAAGGTGCTGCTGGCTCAAAGTGAGACCAAAATGACATGTCAGGACACAAACGCATCCATTTGTATATCAGACTAAAATGAGCTCTGAAGGCTCTACCAGAGATCAGACACAAATAACTCATATGTACAGTTGGAATAGAGAAGTCTTTCAATTTACACATCTCAGATTTCTTTGGAACTACTCCAACTGAGTTTTGCTCAGAGAACACAACATCTATTTTCATGGGGACATGCCATGCTGAGAGGTCCTGTGCCCATGTCTCCTGTGTCTCACAAACAATTTCAAGGTTCTTCGGACACCTCTCAAGATCCTCGCATATCTTCTTTTGACATCTGTGCGGCCTTTGTCTTTCGTGAGTTCTCTATAAACAGTCTAAAATTTTATGTTGCCAAAGCTATATTTGACATTCAGCCTACCTGACCAGCGAATTAGAGTTGGGATCTCTGTAGCAGAGTTTGTATGTTTGGCAATTCAGCTCAAGAAAGATCCTTAGCCACTCCCAGGGCAGAAAGAAGATGCTGGCACAAAGATAGAAACCTCCTGGAGCTTTTCCAGAAACAAGTTTGAATGAAGTCTCTAATTAGATCCTAAAAGGAAAGAGTACCCCCAAAAAGAAAATGAAGCCATTAAGCTCTTGAAGGAACTTCAGGAAAAGGCCTGTGGTTTGGGTAAAAAGGGGGAGTATAGTCCAGCATAGATGGGAGAGTTAGGAAGACAGAGAAAGTCTTTATTTGTCACATCAAAGGAAAGGTCCTGGTGCAGCTCCATGAGCACTGAGGGCCTCATCCCCAGCTGAGAGAACAAGGATTTAAGCCCTGGGAAACTCTTGCAGAATTGGGCTACCCTAGCATAGGGAGCAACCTGGAAGCATCAGAAATATCAGAATGGAAAGTCAGGCATCAGGACCCAGGTTCCCCCCCCGAAAAAAAACACACCAAACATGGGATTATTTAGCCTAGACCCTAAGAACAGAGCTCAATTGATAAGAGGGCCAAAAGTCAAAAAAAAAGTACTAACCATTGACAGCTACTATTGTGATAGAGTATGAAAAAATGCCCTCTCAGGAGAGGAAAACAGGGACAAAATGCCTACAGGTGAAGCCTCGATGGGGTAAAAGAACTGATCTTGATTCAAAAAAAGCTCGCTCTGAAGAGCCAGAAAAGGATTTTAAAAACAGAAGAAAAGAGGAAGAAGAAAAATGGAGAAAAGAAATGAGAGTCACATAGAAGCATTATGAAATATTATCCAAAGAAAACAATAATTTCAAAAATAAAATCGATCAGTCAGCAAATAAAATGAACCAACTTGAAATGGAATCAAACTGAAGAAAATAAAATTTTTAAAAGTACAATTGGACAAATGGAAACAAATGACTCTGTGTGACACCAAGTTTTCATCAAACAACAGTAAAAGGCTGACAAGTACCTCTGCGGAAAAATAATGGATCTGGCAAAAAAGACCCAGAAGAGATAGTTTACGAATTACTGGTTTACCTGAAAACCACCATCAGAACAAGTGCTTGGACAGTAACATGTGGTAAACTATCATGGAAAAGTGCTCGAATATCCAAGAAGAAGAAGAAAAAATAGTCCTTAAAATAATCCATCAATATCTCCAGAAAGAGATCCAAAGTGAAAACTCCAAGGAATTACAATAGGTAAATTTCAGATTTCTGAGTTAAAGAAAGCAACTGCAGTAAAAAAAGAAACAAATTAAAGGAACCACAGTGAGAACAAAGCAGGACTTAGCATTTTCAGCATTAACAAATCAGAAGGACTGATGTATGATATTCTGGAAGGGAAAGGACCTTGGATTGCATCCAAGAATCAACTACCCTGCAAAATTCAGCACATTGTTTCAGGGGAAAGGTAAACTTGCAATGCAATCAAGAACTTTCAAATTTACCTGATAAAAAGACTACAATTGAACAGAAAATTTAATTTTCAAATAAAAGACTGAAGAGATGTATAAGATGTATAATGTATTAGAAGTATAAGTTAAAAAAAAACAAAGTGGGAAATGCTAGTTAATTATGTGGAATGATATTTCTCTTAGGACAAGTGAAAGAAAGATGGCAGAAGATAGTATAAATTGACTGTGATGGGATGAAATTTTTAGCTCTTGAGAGTTGTATTCCTATTGGGTCATTGCAAGGGAGGGTACTTAAAAAGGGAGTATGGCTATAAATTTGCTGTGAGGTGGTCAAACTCTTAGCTTTTGACGGTCGTATTTATATTGGGACATTTGGAGGGATTATTTTTGGAAAAGGTGTGTGATTCATATATAGAAAGACAGATGATTTATGTGTGTTTAGCTTGTATCCTGTGAATTTGCTGAATCTGTTAATTATATGAAGTAGTTTTTAAGATGAGTTTCTAGAGTTGTCTCATTATACCATCATTTCATCTGCCAGAGTGACAGTTTTGCTACCTCACTGCCAATTCTATTGCCTTCAATTTCATTTTCTTCTCTTATTGCTGAAGCTAATATTTCTAATTCAATTTGAATAGTAATGATGATAATGGACATGTTTGTCTCACACTGATCTTATTGGAAATTCTCCTAGTTTATGCCCATTAAATACTGTTTATTATTTTAAGGAAAATTCCATTAATTCCTATACTCTCTAGTCTTTTTAGTGGGAATGGAATTTGTATTTTGTCACAGACTTTTTCAGCATCTATTGAGATAATCATATGATTTCTGTTGGTTTTGATATTCATATGTTCAATGATGTTGAGGGTTTTCCTAATATTGAACTATCCTTGCCTACCTGTTATAAATTCTGTGTGATCATGGAGTATTATCCTAGTGCTAACTTGCTGTAATATCTTTGCTAAAATTTTATTTGAGATTTTTCCATCAATTTTTGCATCAATGTTCATTAGGAAGATTGATCTGTCATTTTCTTTTTTTTTTTTTTTTTAGTTTCTTTGGACTCTTCCTGGTATAGATATCACCATCATATTGGTGCCATATTGGTAGAACTACTTCTTCTTCCTTCTATTTTTAAAAATAGTTTTTGTAGAATTAATTGTTTCTTAAAAGTTTGGTAGAATTCATTTGCAAATCCGTCCGGACTTGGAAACTTTTAAAGTAATTTATTAATGCTTTCTTCAATTTCTTTTTTATGAAATGGGGCTATTCAAGTATTCTATTTCCTCTTCTGTTAATCTGGGTAATTTGTTCTTATGTAAATATGCATCTATTTCACTCAAGTTATCAAATTTATTGATATGCAGTTGGGCACAATAGCTCTGCACCATTTCTTTAATTTCTTCCTCATGGCTACTTAGTTCATCCTTTTCATTTTGGGGACTGGATCTTTGGTATTTTTCTTTTGATCAATCAGATTAACCAATGCTTTGCTTTTCTTTTTTTCATAATATGAACTGAATTTTATTTATCAGTCTTCTAAATTTCACTGTTATTTTTTTATTTTTTTAATGAAAATATTAGAGTTTCACAATTTTCTCCTCAATCTTACTTCCTTCCCACCCCCCAGAAAGCAATCTGTCAGTCTTCACTTTGTTTCCATGTTGTATATTGATCCGAATTGAGTGTGATGAGAGAGAAATCATATCCATAAGGAAGATAAAAAATAACTTTCAGTTTTATTCACCTCTACTTTGATATTCAGAATTTCTAAGTTGTATTTAATTAGGGATCTTTCATTTGCTTTTCCTTGTGGCAGACGCAATTCACTGATCTTCTCTTTCTCTATTTTATTCAAATAAGCATTTACAGAGATAAAATTTCCCCTGAAATTTCTTTGACTGCATCCCATAAATTTTGGTATGATGCCTCATTAGTATAATTTTTCATGGAGGAAGCGATTATTTGTATGATTTGTTCTTTAATCGACTATTTTAAATAACTTTAAAATTAAGTTGATTAAATTTCCAATTAATTTTTGGACTATATTTCCCTTCTATGGCCCTTTATTGCATGTAATACTTATTGCATCATAACCTGAAAAGCACATGCATTTATTATTTCTAGTGATGTAAGATTGCTTATAGGCCTCAAGAATTACTCTTCTATCAGTCCAATTGAAAGGCGACTACTTTGATAGAGAGAAGGGATACAAGACAGCTATAAAACAATTAGGACATGGGAAAAGGAAACAGCATTATGATGGCATAAGAAAGCAGAGGCATCTGAAGAGAATTTCATTTCTAATGGGACTGTTGAGGGTGATGGTACTTGGAGGAAGTGTGTAGGTATGAAATGATTATGAGGTGTTGAAGCTCCTAAATCAATCCATCACTTAGAACTGCTCTTCTCTCAGGATAGATAAAAAAGAATATTCTTTGACAGAAGATATGAGTACAAGAGCTATAAAACAATTAAGACATGGAAAAGAAAATTATACAGGGAGAAGGAGGCACTGGAGTTTAAATAACAGCACAAGTTATGAGTCACAAAGGACCTATTATAGTAAAGACAAAGAAAGAAGGATTTGAGTCCTGCATAAATCTTACTCTCAATAGACTTGGCTGAAGGAGGGGAAAACATACTTTCTCAAATGGCTTGAGAAATTTCTCCTACCCTACTGTTGGGAGCCAGGGTGTCTAACCTGCTTGACACCATTGCAGCAAGAAGACTCATGGTGGTCACACCGCATGATGGAACAACATTTCATTCTTGAACATATATAGGTATTCTATGCATACAAATATTAAGAGGTCTATTATTGATTGCAGTACTTACTCACCCTAATAGTGGAATGACTATAAAGGAAGGATTTCAGAGAAATTCCTTGAATAAAACAGATTGTAAACTCTATCCAAATTTAACAGGAGTGCCTCTCCTTGAGGCATAGAAAACGCTTCAACATTATGAAATCACTGGAAAACCCCACACTGGGAATTCCAAGGAGATGTCAAAGTATATAAAGGGAAAACAGATACAAATTGGGTCAGATAGAATTACAGGGAAATTAAGAGTTTTGCCGCCCTTAACAAACACAGGAATATATGAAAAAGATGGTGAGACAATAGGTAGTACAGGTGACCTATATGTGAACTCCAGCAGCCTTAGTTTCATGGGAAAGAATCAAAAAGTTGCAGAAACTGTGGCTTCATCCAACAAGGCCTGAAAGAAAAATTGGTTATTGTAAGAGTGAACGGATGGGCGGACAAGCATAACGACCCTCAGTTGTTAAGGAAGTGTATCGAAAAACATTACACAGAAAATATAAAAAACTTTTCATTAAAAGAATTGCGTGATTAATAACTTTAAATGAATGTACAATTATACAATGTAGTAATAAATGAGGTAATAGACAGGTTAAAGTCATCATGGTCTGAGTAGGGATAAGAAATCAATTCTCTATATGATTATTACTTAAACTTGGAATCACATGCTTAAAACTTGTAACCTTATGAGCTATATGACTGATGATGAAAACTGTATGGTTTGGTAACCCTGGAAATGATGTTAGCTTGCTTGAGGCATACAGGAACCTGAGACTATCAAAACCAATCCCAGTCAGGCAACCTGCTCCTGCCTTTGCCCCTGTGTTGACACGACTCATTTTGGCGCCTCTATCCCTCCTGTCAGGTTCCAAGGACCCCGCGGAGGCTGGACGCCAGCCTCAGTTTCCCCTTCAGTCATCTGAAGCCTGTGTGGTGCAAACCCTGTGGAGGCAGTGTCAGCTGCATCCTAAGCCCGTGGAGGTGAGGTCAGCCCGGTCCCTGTTGCCTCTAGTATTGGGCATTGAAAGCCCTTCACTATCTGGTTCCACTGGATCCTTCCAGATGGATTTCATTTGACTCAGTCCTTCACAGACTTTAGATCCCATCAAACTGGCTTACTCAGTTGTCTCCAAAGATAACATGCCTTCTTCTGTCTTCATATCCTTTGAACACACTTTCAGCTATGTCTAAAATGCTCTCTTTTTTCACCTCCTGGAATCCATAGCTCCCATTAAATCTCAATTCAAGTGCCACTTCCTCCATGAGACCTTTCCTGATTTCTTCATCTATTTATGTTCTCTCCTCTTCCTCCGTAAGTTAAAAAAAATTACTGTATATATATATATATATATATATATATATGCATATACACAAATCTATAATCTATATCTGTCTATTTGTTAGTCATTTCAATCATGTCCAACTCTTCATGACTCCATTTGGGGTTTTCTTGACCAAGATACTAGAGTGATTTGCCATTTCTTTCTCCAGTTTATTTTACAGATGAGGATACTGAAGCACTGGGAAGTTGAGTGACTTGCTCGACATCACACAACTAGTAAGTGTCTGAGACTGGATTTGTACTCAAGCTTTTCTGACTCAAGGCTTGGTGCTCTAACCATTGCACCAAGTCCACAAGTTTATTTCATGCCAGGAATTGTGTTTTTGTCTTTATATCTTCTTCAGCACAGTGTTAAACTAGATTGAGTTACACTGAATCGTCTTAGCCTTACAAAACTTCTAGGTCCTTTCTCTGCTACCATCACTGACCAGCCTGTCTTTCTCTCCTGTTTTTTTGGGTTTTTTTGCAAGGCAATGGGGTTAAGTGACTTGTCCAAGGTCACACAGCTAGGTAATTATTAAGTGTCTGAGACCAGATTTATATTTAGGTCTTCCTTACTCCAGAGCCAATGCTCTATTCCCTGAGTAACCTAGCTACCCCTAGCTTGTCTTTCTTTAAAGTCCACTTCCTTTCCTGGTTCCAAATGCTCCAGATCTTTGCTGTGCTTATCTTCAGCTCACTTTACTTCCTTTATGGAGGAGTTTTGAACTTGGTTCCTAGGCTCCTCTCTCCCCCAAACTCTGCCCTCAGACTTAAAAACTTCAGTCAGTCCCTTGACGTTGGCCTCCCACTTGAGCAGATTGCTCAATTCTTCTGATCATGCTCTTTATCTCAGGCACATGGAAGAGTCAATGCACTTTACAACTTTACAACATTACTTTTAGGACTCTCAACTATGAAATTGCTCATCTTCTGTCTTTCCATGTCTTCCTCCATCTGATTTCTTCCAATCCTATTTTCCATCTTCATTACTATTACCAGTCCATCACCTCTACTCTAATATGCCTTTTTCCCTTCACCCCATAATTAACCAGTTTAATTCAACTCATTTATAGACGCAGTTTTGTCAAATATATAATATCCTTTATGCTTTAAGCTCTTACCTCTCTGCCCTTCTGTTGTTTAATTGCCAATACTATGAGTCACTTACCTGGACCATCAGCAGCCTTGCCCACGCTCTACTTCTGTACTGTTGAATCCTTCAGGAAGAATTAACTAGGTTCTCAGTGCTACAAGGTTATCCTTTTACTCTTTCCTGACTTTCTGCAGCATCTTTTCCACTCTCCTCAAACATCCTATACCACCTTCCTCTCCCTGTTCGCAGAGGGGATAATCAAGGAAATTTTGTAGTAGCATGATTAGTTTAATAAGGGCAACTAAATGGTGTCATGATGCACAGAGCACCTGACATGGAATCAGGAGGAGTCATTTTCCTAAGTTCAAATCTGGCCTCTGACACTTATGAGGTGTGTGACTCCAGGCAAGTCACTTCACCCTGTTTGCCTCAGTTTTCTCATCTGTAAAATGAGCTGGTGAAGGAAATGGCAAACCACTCCAGTATCTTTGCCAAGAAAACCCCAAATGGGGACACAAAGAGTCAGACATGACTGAAAAAAATGACTCAACAACAAAAGTTTAATATATACTTTAAAAAAACCCCTTCAAATTATAAGGAATTGAAGTTCATAATTTCAAATGTAATCTTTTTTCTCATCTTAGCATACTGAACTTTTCCTATTTGTTGATTTTTAAGTTTATAGTAAAATAAATTTTAAATAAAAATATTCCCTCCCCAAATTGAAACTATCCATCATATCATCATTTCAGAACGTTTCTACATCTTCACTCATCCTCTCCTGCTCTTCTCTAGTTTCTAAAGAAGAGCTCTTCTTTTAACCAAAACTGAATCCTCCACTTGTGCTCCATGCCACTCCATCTATTCCAGAAGCTTGCCCTGTCATTCTCTTTCCTTTTTCCCCCTCTTCCCACAAACATTCTTAGTTCTCCCCCATTTTTAAAAACTGCCAATCTCTCAAACCAATATGGTATGTTCTACTCCCATTTAGAGTCAAACAGAAGAGGTCATCATTTGTTGTCTTCATTTCTTCACCTCTCAGTTTCAAACCCTTTTGATCTAACTTCTAAGCCCACTTCTTTAATAAAACCACCCCAGATTCTGGGAGCAAAGTACCTCATAAATATACCTTAAAATTTGGTAGACATGTGGGTTGTCATTAAACTATTTCCATAATATTTTTGGTCAACTTAAGGTTATATAGTCTAGCAACATATATACATATATATACATATATATATATATATATATATATATATATATATATATATATACACACACACATACACACAAGTAGGTGAAATTCTACTCTTAGTTCGACCCAGTCTTGCCATGTAGACTTGAACAATTGTCTTAAACTTTCAGTTCTCTGGTTACTTTATTTATGAGAGAGAAAAAAATGGCTAACTCTAAGAGTTATCTTTTTTAGGTATTTGCAAGGCAAATGGGGTTAAGTGGCTTGCCCAAGGCCACACAGCTAGGTCATTATTAAGTGTCTGAGGTTGGATTTGAACTCAGGCACTCTTGACTCCAGGGCTGGTGCTCTATCCACTATGCCACCACAAGAGTTATCTTTGAAGTCCTTTGAGACCCATAGATGAAAGAACCTTTAGAAAGTATTATTTTAGTCCATCTTGGAAAAAGTACTGAAAATTGTAAAACATCTTTCACCTTTAACAGGAAAAAATTGGCTTTTGTCATTTTCATTAAAATAAACACTGCTTGTGCCAAGGCAAGAAAGTCATTTGTTCTTCTCTCACTCTAGGATAATATGTTCTAAAAGGAAAGGAACTGAAAAAGGGAGGACTCTCCCCCCTCAAACTGTCAGTGTCCCTGAGGTACACATGCAACTCAAATTATACTTGTCAATACAGGGTTGCGCACACTAATGAGAACTCCTAGTCCTTGGAAAATTAGAATCCTCTGAGAACATTTTGATTTCATTTAATGGATTTTTAAAAAGTAATGTGATGTCAGTCTCAACACATTAGTCTGAAGTTTCCACACTCTCACTTTGAAGGCAGGAACTGTCATTTTAGAAGGTAAATTTTTAAACAAGAAATATTATCCAACCTCAGAGAAATTGGCCAAGTGAAAATTGACTTCAGCTGCCATTCTTTGCTCAAAGTCCACCAGGTGATCACCATCCAAAGGATCTATAATGGTTTGGTTCAAGTTAATGACTGGACTTACCCACATTACCTCTTTTCTTTTTTCTTCTTTTTTTTTTTTTGCAAGGGAAATAGTAAGTGACTTGCTTAAAGGCACCTGGTAAGTATCAAGCATCTGAGGCCTGATTTGAACTCAGGTCCTCCTGACTCCAGGGCTAGTACTCCTAACCACTGAGCCACCTAGCTGCCCCCAGGTTAACTTTTAATGGGCAATGCCAGTGTACCCAGTTAGCATGTTCAGCAAGAAGATGTAATAGTGGTAGCTTCCTTCTAGTGGTGGCTTCCTTCAATGAAATGGGCATTGAAGCTTATATATTTATAAAATCTATAAAAACACAGTCCAAAGAATGAGTTACCCTTCTTTCTCCATATTTACTGCTCCTTTTATCTTTAAAAAAACAAATACTACTGACCCACAGAAAACTTCAAATAATGATCACATGAAAAACAAACCACAACTATATGTAGCAGTTAAGGATTTCTGTTTGTCATGCTGCAAAATTATTGGATCTAAAGAAAAGACATGAAAATATTCCTTTTATTAGCTTCTTAACAGAATTGGGGACCATGGGTATGGAGCAATTTATAGAAACATTAGATATTTTGGTCAGTTTGGTAGAATTTTCTTTTCCTCTTACACTCTGAAAGGGGGATAGGGAAGGGAGAAAATACAACAGGAAATTTAAGTGATATAAAAACAAGATTAAATTTTTAAAAATAAAAAGCTGGAGCAGCTGGGTGGCACAGTGGATACAGCAATGGACCTGGAGTCAGGAAGACCTGAGTTCAAATCCAGCCTTAGACATTTAATAATTACCAAGATGTGTGACCTTGGGTAAGTCACTTAACCCCATTGCCCTGCAAAAAAATAAAAAAAAATGAAAAAGTCAAACACTCTACATTGGAAACATGTGACTTCCCCTTACTATCATGAAACTCATATTAAATTTGAAGGCCCTTACTAGCCTAGAGTATGTGTGTTGTGTAAACCTGATGGAATATGCTGTGTCTGAGTTTCATAGGGGCAGGCAGAGGTATGAGGGGCAAATGAGGGTTAGTGCAGACTCACATGCCTATGATTTCTTGGTCAGCTCACAGCCTGTGTTTGCATGTACATGACCACATGACCACATGCCTCATGGGGCTCAGTCTGTGGTCACTTTTAAAAAATTAAATCAGGACTAAATGACTTGCTCAGGTCATACAGCTTGTAAGTATCTGAGGTCACATTTGAACTCAGATTCTCCTGACTCCAGGGCTGGTTGCCTATTCATTGAAGTTCCACCTAGTTGCCCCTCTATTTTGTTTGCAGTTTTTTGGTCCTTTTAATTTTCTTAAGTTGTGTTTTTATGCAAAAAGTGGCATAGACATTTACTTTATTTTGTTGTTTTTTTACAAGGCAATAGGGTTAAGTGACTTGCCCAAGGTCATACATCTTGGTAATTATTAAATGTCTAAGGCTGGATTTGAACTCAGGTCTTCCTGACTCCAGGTCCATTGCTGTATCCACTGTGCCACCCAGCTGCTCCAGCTTTTTATTTTTAAAAATTTAATCTTGTTTTTATATCACTTAAATTTCCTGTTGTATTTTCTCCCTTCCCTGTCCCCCTTTCAGAGTGTAAGAGGAAAAGAAAATTCTACCAGGTGTCTAGGTCACATTTGAACTCAGGTCCTCCTGACTCCAGGGCCAGTGCTGTATCCACTGCGCCACCTAGTTGTACATTTGCCTTATTTTAAAACATACCTTAAGGAAGAGGAAGGGAAACAAAATACCAAACTGTACTGTCTTTTTGAGGCAGATGGTAGTCCAGTGGATAGAGCTCTGAACCTGGAGTCAGAAGATCTGAGTTCAATGCCCAAAGGGCAACTAAAATGAGCATACCCTTTGACCCAGCAATACCATTACTGGGTCTATACCCTGAAGAGATGATGAAAAAGGGTAAAAACATCACTTGTACAAAAATATTCATAGCAGCCCTGTTTGTGGTGGCATAAAATTGGAAATCAAATAAATATCCTTCAATTGGGTAATAGCTTAGCAAACTGTGGTATGTATGTCATGGAACACTATTGTTCTATTAGAAACCAAGAGGGATGGGAATTCAGGGAAGCCTGGAGGGATTTGCATGAACTGATGCTGAGTGAGATGATCAGAACCAGAAAAACAGTGTACACCCTAACAGCAACATGGGGTGATGATCAACCTTGATGGACTTACTCATTCCATCAGTGCAACAATAAGGGACAATTTTGTGCTGTCTGCAATGGGGAATACCATCTGTATCTGGAGAAAGAACCGTGGAATTTGAACAAAGTTCAAGGACTATTCCCTGTAATTTAGAAAAAAAACAGATATCTTGTCTGATCCTGCTATCTCTTATACTTTTTGTCTCTTCCTTAAGGATATGATTCCTCTCTCATCACACTCAATTTGGATCAATGTACAACATGGAAACAAAGTAAAGACTGACAAATTGCCTTCTCTAGGAGGTGGGGGTGAGGGAAAAAGATCAGGGGATAAATTGTAAAAATAAAATGAAATCTTTAATAAGAATATCTGAGTTCAAATATGACCTCAGACACTTACTAGTTGTATATTCTTGGATAAGTCACTTAACCCTGTTTACCTCAGTTTCCTCAACTGGGAAATAGAAATAATAATAGCCTGCCTTTCAGGGTTGTTGTAAGGAGATAACATTCATAAAAGCACTTAATACAAGGCCTGGAACATGGTAAGCATTCTAGGAATACTTATACCTTTGCATGTTGCCCCTTTTTTGCATAGCTTTGAAGGGCAACTATGGGACTGAAACAAGAGGTTCTCTCCTAGTATTCACTCCAGCCTAAGGAGGAAGAGGTGTGCCCTAGAGAAGAGGCATAAAACTAGAAAGAGATGTCCTCTGGATTGGACCACTGAACATGCCACTCAGACACGGTACAGAAAAATTCATCTAGAAATCAAACATCTCTATGCAGGCAAGATTTGGCAACTAACTGGAGATGTGGGGTGAGTGTGAGGGAGGAAACATGGATAATGCCAAAGTTAAAAACCCAGAAGACTGGAAGAATGGTGGTGCCTTCAACAGAAATAGGGATGTCTAGAAGAGGGAGGGTCCAGGGAGAAATACAAATGATTTGTTTTGGATGTATTTAGTTTAAGAAATTTCTGGGACAACTAGTTTGAAATACCCAACAACTGTTGATGAATAACTAAAGCTCTGAGGAGAGACTGGGGTCTTTAGATCTAATGATGATGATGAGTCATCTGCAGAGATGTGATTGCTAAACCTCTGGAAGCTGATGAGTTTACCAAGAAAGGGTATAAAAAGAAAAAAATACCTAAGACAGAGCCTTGGGGAACCACTTACATTTAGGAGGCCGCATGATAGATAATGGATGGTGGGGGGATGAAAGATGGCTGATGAGCCAGCAAAGGTTATTGAGGATTCATCAGATAGAGAGGTTGGGTAGTGTCGAGAAAAACCAGAGGAGAGAATTTCCAGGAAGAGTGGGTGGTCAGCAATATCATATGCACCAGAGAGGTTGAGAAGAATGAGGATTGAGAAAAGACTATCAGATTGGGCATTTAATAGATCATTAGTAACTTTGGAGAAAGGAGCTTCAGTTGAGTGATGAGATCAAAAGACAAACAGCAAAGGTTGGCATGGGTTGTAGTGGTATCCAAATAAAAACAATAATTATTTTCTTATTAAAGCATTTTAAAATAATACTATCAGAAATCTTGACTTCATAATGCTTCATGGTATACTTACTGAGATAATGAAAACATGAAGTAACAATTAAGATTATTAGCATAGGGGCAGCTAGATGGCACAGTGGATGGAGCACCAGCCCTGGAGTCAGGAATACCTGAGTTCAAATCCAGCCTCAGACACTTAATAATTACCTAGCTGTGTGGCCTTGGGCAAGTCACTTAACCCCATTGCCTTGCAAAAAATAATAAAAAAAGATTATTAGCATAGAAAATCTCTCTACAACATTCAGTAAATAAATAATAATGAGTCCCCATAATAAGCCTGGTTTGGGATGGACAAATCTGTAATTTAGTATTAAAGTGGGATTTCTTAACCTTTTTGTGGTCATGAACCCCTTGAGCAATCAGTTTGCTGAGTCCTATGGACCCCTTATCAGAATCAAGTTTTTAAATACATTAATAAAATAAATAGTATTACAAAGAAAACCAATTATATGGAAATATAGTTTTCAAAATATATTTTTTTTTAAATCGAGTTCACAATCCCGTCTGCATGGAAGTGGTTCCTCTATTGAAAATTTCCATTTCATACCGTCTTTTTAAGAAATGGGATCTTAAATAAACAAGAAAGAAGTTAAGGAGGTAAACAGATTGTTAGAAAAACTAGATATGGTAGACTTATGGAGTAAACTGAATGGGGATAGAAAGGAATATACCTTTTTCTCTGCAGTACATGGCACTTATACAAAAATTGACCTTGTACTAGGACATAAAAGCCTAATGATAAACTGCAGAAAGGCAGAAATAGTGAATACATCTTAGATCACAATGCAATAAAAGTCATATACAATATTGGGCCAAGGAGATATAGACCCAGAACCAATTGGAAACTGAATAACCTCATTTTAAAGAATGAGTGGACCAAAAAAACAAATTATAGAAAGAATTAACTATTTCATCCTAGATAATGATAATAATGAAACAACATACCAAAACCTATGGGATTCACTCAAAGCAGCTTTCAGGGGATATATTACATCTTTAAATGCTTACATGAATAAATTAGAAAAAGAGGAGATCAATGAACTAAATACGCAATTAAAAAAATTAGAGAAAAAATAAATTACAAATCCCCAATTGAATATCAAATTAGAAATTCTAAAAATTAAAGGAGAAATTAATAAACTCAAAAGCAAACAATGAATTAATAAATAAAACCAAAAGTTGGTTTTATGAAAAACCAATAAAATTGATAAACCTCTGGTCAATTTGATTAAAAAAAAGAAAGAAGAAATCCAAATTGCTAGTATCATAAATGAAAAAGGTGAACTCACCACCAATGAGGAGGAATTTAAAGTAATAATTTGAAATTATTTTGCCCAACTCTATGCCAATAAATTTGACAATCTAAGTGAAATGGATGAATATTTACAAAAATATAAGTTGCCCAGGTTAACTGAAGAGGAGATTAAATACCTAAACAACCCTATCTCAGAAAAAGAAATTCAACAAGCCATCATTGAACTCCTTAAGAAAGTCTCCAGGGTCTGATGGATTCAGAAGTGAATTCTACCAAACATTTAAGGAACGATTGGTTCCAATTCTATATGAATTCTTTGGGAAAAATAGGGGAAGACGGAACTCTGCCTAAGTCTTTCTATGAAAACAATGTGGTGCTGATACCTAAACTAAGAAGAGCTAAAACAGAGAAAGAAAATTATAGACCTATCTCCCTGATGAGTATAGATGCAAAAATCTTAAATAAAATCTCAGCAAAATGATTACAAGTTATAACTAGGATAATACATTTTGACCAAGTAGGATTCATCCCAGGAATGCAGGGTTGGTTCAATATTAGGAAAACTGTTAGTATACTCAATTATATCAACAACAAACCTATCAGAAATTATATGATCATATCCATAGAAGCTGAAAATGCTTTTGACAAAACACAGCATCCATTCCTACTAAAAACACTAGAGTGTAGGAATAAATGGACTGTTCCTTAAAATAATTAGCAGTATCTATCTGAAACCATCAACAAGCATTATATTCAATGGGGAGAGGCTAGAGGCATTCCCAATAAGATCAGGGGTGAAACAAGGATGCCCATTATCACCACTACTATTCAGTATTGTATTAGAAATGTTAGCTTCAGCAATTAGAGAAGAAAAAGAAATGGAAGGAATTAGAATTGGGAAGGAAGGAACAAAACTGTCACTCTTTGCAGATGATATGATGGTATACTTAGAGGATCCCAAGTAATCATCCAAAAAAACTACTGGAAACAATTAGCAATTTTAGCAAAGTTGCAGGATGTAAAATAAACCCTCATAAATCCTCAACTTTTCTATATATGTCTAGCAAGATATAGCAGGAAGAGCTAGAAAGAGAAATCCCATTCAAAGTAACCTCAGGCAATATAAAACACCTGGGAGTCTACTTGCCAAGACAGACTCAGAAACTTTTAGAAAACAATTACAAAACACTTCTCACACAAATTAAATCAGATTTAAATAACTGGGCAAATATCAATTGCTCATGGATAGGTAGAGCTAATATAATAAAAATGACAATTCTACCAAAACTAAGATACCTGTTTAGTGCCCTACCAATCAAAATTCCAAAAAATTACTTTAATGTGTTAGAAAAAACTGTAAGTAAATTCATATGGAGAAATAAAAAGTCAAGAATTTCCAGGAGCTTAATGAAAAAAAAAAGTGCAAAAGAAGGGGGCTTTGTCCTACCTGATCTAAAATTATATTGTAAAGCATCAGTCATCAAAACTATCTGTTATTGTCTAAGACACAGAGTGGTGAACCAGTGGAATAGATTAGGTGGAATAGCAGGAAACAATTATAGTAATCTGCTGTTTAATAAGCCCAAAGAGTCCAGCTATTGGGATAAAAATTCTCTCTTCAATAAAAATGGCTGGGAAAATTGGAAGTTAATATGGAAGAAACTTAGATTAGACCAACAACTCACACCCTATACCAAGATAAGATCCAAATGGATACAGGATTTAGACATAAAAAACAATACTATAAGCAAATTATAAGATCAAGGGCTAATTTACCTGTCAGATCTATGGAAAGGGGAGCAGTATATGACCAAGGAAGAGATGGAGAACATCACCAAAAACAAACTAGATGATTTTGATTACATTAAATTAAATAGCTTTTGCACAGACAAAACCACTGTAACCAAGATCAAATAAATGTAGTAAACTGGGAAACAATCTTTACAACTAATGATTTTTTTTTTTTTTTTTTTTTTTTTTTTTTTTAGTTTTTGCAAGGCAACAGGGTTTGTCTTGCCCAAGGCCACACAGTTAGGTCATTATTAAGTGTCTGAGGCCAGATTTGAACTCAGGTACTCCTGACTCCAAGGCCAGTGCTCTATCCACTGTGCCACCTAGCTGCCCCACAACTAATGACTCTGACAAATGACTCATTTCTAAAATATACAGAGAACTGAGTCATATTTTTTAAAAAGCCATTTCCCCAGTTGACAAATGGTCAAATGATATGCAAAGGCAATTTACAGATGAGGAAATAAAAGCAACCCATAGCCATATGAAAAGTTGCTCTAAATCATTACTTATTAGAGAAATGCAAATTAAAGCTTATCTGAGGTACCACCTCACACCTCTCAGACTGGCCAATATGACCAGAAAGGACAATGATCATTGTTGGAAGGGTTTTGGGAAATCTGGGACACTATTACACTGTTGGTATTGCTGTGAACTCATCCAAACTTTCTGGAGAGAAATTTGGAATTATGCCCAAAGGGCAACACAAATGTGCATACCCTTTGATCCAGTAATACCAGAACTGGGTCTATACCCTGAAGAGATGATGAAAAAGGGTAAAAACATCACTTGTACCAAAATATTCATAGCAGCCCTGTTTGTGGTGGCATAAAATTGGAAATCAAGTAAATTGGGGTATGGCTTAGCAAACTGTGGTATATGTATGTCATGGAACACTATTTTTCTATTAGAAACCAGGAGGGATGGGAATTCAGGAAATCCTGGAGGGATTTGCATGAACTGATGTTGAGTGAGATGAGCAGAACCAGAAAAACACTGTACACCCTAAGAGCAATATGGGGGTGATGATCAACCTTGAAGTACTCTCTCATTCCATCAGTGCAACAATCAGGGACAATTCGGGGCTCTCTGCACTGGAGAATCCCATCTGTCTCCAGAGAAAGAACCATGGAGTTTGAACAAAGTTCAAGGATTATTCCCTTTAATTTAGAAAAAACCAGATATCTTATTATCTGATCTTGTTATCTCTTATACTTTATGTCTCTTCCTTAAGGATATGATTTCTCTTTTATCACACTCAGTTTCGATCAATGTACAACATGCAAACAAAGTAAAGACTGACAAATTGCTTTCTGTGGGGGTGGGGTGGGGGAAGGGAAGTAAGATTGGGGGAAAAATTGTAAAACGCAAATAAAATCTTTAATAAAAGAAAAAATTAAAAAAAAGAAAACTTTTGGTTAAAGATGAGCAGAGAGAGAAAAGGAAGCAATTTTGTCACTAGAGTATTTCACCTGGACAAAATAGAAGAAATAAAATAAGGAATCTGAGAAACAGATCACAAGTCTGGCCCAGAAACATGATATAACAGTGATGAAGGGCTTCAATTATTCAGACATCTGTTAGAGCTCCCTCTTTGCCAAAAGCACAGCAGCTAGTAGCTTCCTGACTTGCTTTAATTATAATTTCATCCTTCAAAAGGTAGAAGAACCTCAAAGGGGAATTTTATTCTTTATCGTATTCTCAGTAATAAGAAGAAACTGGTTGCTGGGCTGAAGATGATAGGAACCTTGGGGGAAGTGACCATTCTGTTCCAGAGTTTATGATAGAGAAGTGGAGGCAAGCCAGGCATAATCTGATGTACCCTAGATTTTGGGAGAAGAGACTTTGAAAGACTGATAAAGGGTATGGGTATGAGAGATGGGAAATGCTCAAGGATGCAATTCAGAATGCACCAAAGTAAATAATTCTAATGAGAAGAGAAAATGAGGGTTTTCTAAAGAGAAAAATGTAAACAGATGTACAGGGAAGTCATTAACTTATTTAGACTTTCAAAATCTATGTGTAAAACAGCAGCTAGCTGGTATTGAAAGATTTAGGTTACAGGAATTGGTGCCCTTCCCCAATACTAGTGTTTTACCTGCCCTCATGGTTTGTCTTTGGGTTTACTCTTCTGGGATTATCCATCTCCTCACTACCTGCTCAAGGCTCCAAGGACTTGAATTTATGCCTATCTCATATTCTTAATATTTTTCTTTTGGGCTTCAAACTCGGTGATCCTCTTCAGTAAGGGGGAGGGGAAGGGAGAAAAGTTAATTAAAGTGCCCAGAGAACAACTGTGAATCAGGTCGAGAATAAGTTTATTCCCAAATAGAAAGAGAATGGTCATTAATAGAGAATAATAGATCACACCTTATTGGGAAACATGCAAACAGCTGCTTTGCAAGAGCTGTTTATTTTCTATTTTACATTTCACTTGCATTAAGTAGATTGAGGAGTAGATTCTTCTTTCCCCTCTTTTCCAGTGTCTTCCCTCTCTTCATTGTTTTCTACTTATCCTGCATAAAGCTTATTTGTATATATTGGTTTGTTTAGTGTCACCCCCATTAGATTGTAAGTTCCCAGGGTGGACTAGCAATCATCTCATCTATCCTGGGTGAGAATCTTTCTACGATTCCCTCAATGCATAAGGTCATCCAAATGCTGTCTGAACAAAATTTTCTAGGGATCTTTATACCATAGTTTATCCCCTTAAAGCTGCAGGCAAATATTCTCTGGGTAATTATTCCAAAACCACCCCAAATTTCCCCCAATTAGAGCGCTACTGGAATTCCACTTCACTCATCATGATAATTAGGTTCAGTATGAGAAAACAGCAAACAGTTCAATAAACTTATGGTGTCTACCCCTAAAGCACTAAGGGTTGATTCCTTGGGATTTCCAGGTACACAGGCAATTCTTACCCTAATCAACTTGCAAAGCCTGAGGTTCTCATAAAAAGACAAGGTTCCAGGTATATTTAAATGCAACAGGAAAATATAAATATTTCTCAATGAAACAGTAGTTTCCCATCATCCTACATTACTCTCAATGCTGTGTATGCTAGGATATCTGGGGAATAGTCTGGGTTTTTTTCCGAGTCTGTCCATTCTGGAGATGACATGACTATTTATTTCACTTGGGAACAGCAGCAAAGATTTTTACTGTTTTGCTACAAAGATACTTATATTATACAGCTATTACTGTCAATTTAATTTGAAGCTCAAATTCCCCTATCTCCTGGTGTTTTCCTGCTCCACTATATTATTGGTGCATCTTGTTCAAGGGGCCTATGGAAAAAGTGATCCAGGCTATCCTCATGGCTATCAATCCAGAGAGATGGGCTAGAGAGCCTCACTTGTGACTTTCTGCAATTGGTCTGGGAGAAACTTTTGTCTGAAAAGTCAGTTCAGCACCTCACTAGAATCTAGATATTGGGTGGTATATTTCCTTACCTTAGCCCTCACTTATGATCTCTTGACACCCTCCTGAGGCCCAGAAAATCAGCAGATCCTCAAATGTATTATCCAGTGAAAGTCTTGCAGTAGGCAACAGGTCATTGGACCTACTTCCTTACTGCCTGCAAATAGAAGCATGTTTCCCCCCATCCTCAGGTTTGGAAAAGTCACAAATTGCATTGCTTCTGGGCTTCTGTAATGATCTCATGGTCTTTGAGGTTGTGAACCTAAAACACAGGCTGACTGGCACCTGCGGCAATGGTCAGTGAGCAGCTGCATAAACTCTAGGTTTCTGATATGTGTCCTTCCAATAAGGCCTTAAAATATACTCCATTCAAAGCCTGCTCCTGGTCTATGATAGAGAAAATACTGGTCATATTGTTTACCTCCATCTGGATGGAACTTCTTATCATAGGCTAGGGTTTCTCTGATCCTTAGTCTTGCCAAATTGAGTGTACCCAGCATCACTCTGTTGTGAAATCTGAATGGGATTATTTCAGATCAAGCCACCAAGATAACCAGGTCCCTAAGGTCATCTCCCATTTACTCAAATTTGCCATCGTCACTTGTTGTAACTGGAAAACCCTTCCAACTCACAGGAATGATATTTGAATACCATTGGGCTGTAATGGAAACAGGACATTGGCCATATTGCTTACCTCCATCTGGAATGCCTTACCACAGGTTAGGGTCTTTCCAACCCCAAGTCACACAAAATTGATCCTAACCAAAATAACTTTGTTGTCAAATCAAAATTATGACTGACTACTAAACAAGTCCATATTTTGTTCCCCAAAGGCAGCACAATAGATCAAGGTTCCATTCACCTGTGGCAAGTCACTGTTATCTGTCCAGAAAACTCAGAGAAGCCCCTCACTGATATCAGGGAAAGTTGCTCATATAAAGAAGTCATTCAAAAGTTCATTCATGCCCAATCTTCTCTACCCTACACTGACTCCTACTCTATGATAACGGAGTGGCACACCACTCTGGCTTTGTAATCACCCTTGATTGGCTAATTACTGGGAAGTTAGACTGGAGCTTTTCCTCTCTTTGCGGTCTTTTATGGAGGATGATAATGACCCTCAACTCTACTCAGGAGTTATTCATTTTACTCTCAGAGCTGCTGATCTGTATTTGTGGTTCAATTTGGCCACGCCTTGCCATGGAACCACAGCCACTTAGATTATCTTACTCCTTGATAAATTCTTATGAGCATACCACAGTTTTAGTCTAGAAATATTCTGAGAGTATCTATACTGTTTAGGATTGAGCAATCTATCATTTATCCATCCTTTGGACTTGGACTGCTCATGTTCCTTAACCACTGATGGTATGGAATGAGCTGTTTAAGGCTCAAATTCAAAAGCAAGGGATGGGGCAGGGTGGAGGGAGAGGGTAGGTGAACCAACTTATTCTCTCTCCTTTGCTACAATTTTAAACCAGAATAATATAGCCCCTAGGACGGTGGTAACAGGACCTGACCAGGAGAATTGTGGGAACCCTACTTACTGAAGGTTACTATCCTCAGAGGGACCATTTCAGAAAAGTAAAGGATTGATATCTTGACCATTGGTTAAATTGTACTGATCCTTCCAAATGGGGTAGTAGATATGGTATCCAAATTATGCCCAGTGGACAAAACGATTTCTAAGGACAGTGAGGCACTTGTCTAGGTGCCCCCAGGTAAACTGATGAGAAGTGACCTAGGGGATATATACTCTAGAACCAGCCACTTAGCAATTGAAAGTTATGCACCCTGGGCTATGCCAGCCAAGGTAGACCCAGACCAGTGAGGTAAGTAAAGCATTTATAGAATAGGCCTACTTATTAGAAGTTCAATTCATTAATGAATGGGAATATCTTTTGGGTTGACAAAGGTCATTTGAGCCCCAAGTGCAATCCTGGTTGAGTACTAAGCAAGCAGTAATCACTGGTAAACTTTGTGAAATGTTCCTTGTTTGCTGAATCTGCATGATATTATAGGCTGTAGGGAGGGAGACAGTAGAGAGGGAGAAATTGAAAATAAGTGGGAAAGTGGAGGTGTCAGAGGAGTCAATTTATTGGAGAGGATAGGAAGGAATGGGATTGCTTGAACAGATAAAGGGGTTAGCCTTGGGAAGGAGTGAGGACACATCATCATGTGAGACAGAGGTGAAGGAGGAGAGAGCAGCAGAAGGTTTGAAAAGTCAAATATCAGAACACTCAACCTTTCCTTATATCCCACATTTTCCCTTGATTCGGTGTCTTTTCACTGTCCCTCTTGACTGGAATCCTCTCGCTCTTGGCCCTGGCTCTTTGGTTCAAATCTCAGCTTGTGCTCAAGGTCTTTCCTGGTCTTCCTCCCTGCAAGTGCCTTCTCTTTATGATTACCTTCCATATACTCTTTGGTTAGCTTGCCTGTTCAGAGTTATTTACAGAATATTTCCCCCATTCAAATAGAAGTTACTTGAGAGTAAGGCCTGTGTTTATGTCATTCTTTGTGTTCCTGGATCTTGGTACAAGGCCTGGCATGTAATAAGTACATGATAAATGATTATTGACAGACTGACCATCTCAGTGAAGTCTCCCTCCACCAATACAACACAACATTCTTATGTGTTACATAGGTCCTAGGAATTAAGAAATAGGAATGCAAAATTATTTTGGGAGGGTATCTCAATACCAGAATTGAAGTCTTCAAGAATAATAAAGGGGATTGGGGTAGAGAAGAAGACTATAAGACAGATTAAACTCCTCAAAAAAGGTAGAATACTAACAAAAGAAAGCTAGAATAACCTGGGGGCCAGTAAATAACTAATACTAGGCTTTAGGGAGGGTGATTGATGAGAAGAGGAGAATTTGCTGAGTGCTAGGAGTAGAAGGGCCTGGAATTATCTGTCTCCTGGCCCAGTAAGCTAATGGGGGCATGAAACAAAGTACCTTCAATACTCTAGAGGGTAGCCAGGAAGCAATGCCTTCTGGGAGAGTCATGTTTAAATGATTGCAAGGAGACAGAAGGCTCTGCAAAGGGATGGAGGTAGGGAATATGCTTTTATGTAGCACCTACTATGTGCCAGCACTATGGTAAGTGGTTCACCAATATTATCCCATTTAATCCTCAACACAACCCTTTTATTATCCCCATTTTAGAGTTGAGGAAATTAAAATGAACCAAGGTGAAATGACTTGCCCAGAGTAGGCACACCCAGAGCAGTAGCATCTCTAGTGAGCATGTGAAAGAGAAGGAAGAGTCCCAAGATGAAGTACAGCTTATTAACAATAGAATGTGTATTCCACAAGGCACAATACAGAAAGATGAAGAAGGGATAGGGTGAACATGGAATGTTATGAAGAAACATGGCATGGTAGCAAAGGAGAGAAGCTGCCTTCTAAGTTGGCTGTAACTCTTAGTTGCAGGAGTTTGAGTAGAGCCATAAGCAGGAGATTATCACACTCTTTCCAGTAGACAGAATAATGTCAACTTGATTATTAATCTCTAAATGGTAAAAAGGGAGTTTAGGGTATATGGACATAGCTATACTCAGGGGTTAGAGTGTGGAGGGAATCAGACTCCAGTTTGGGCCCTGGTTGGTTACAGAATGTTGAGGTGAGGTTAATTTATTCATCTTCCAATCAACAGCCAGGGCAGCTTCCTCATGGAACTAGCTCCAAATAAGAGAAACACAAAGAAGGTACATGAGTACAATTATCAAGAAAATATAAAGCAGGTGCCCCCAAGTACCCCACACTTATAAGTCTCTGCTTCCCACTTCCTAAATCTCCTCAACCCACCATCCCTTGGACCCAAACTTGATAAAGTAGCCTCAGGTACATTGTCCTCTATTCTTACCTTCCTCATTACCACCATCACCTAAACTCAAATCCAGATGCAATGACAAGGTGGCCTTCAGAACCCACTTCCTATGTCTTGCTTGTACCTGACCTACCACCATCCAAACTATACCCAGAGATGAGGCAGGTCCAGGTTCTTGCCCACATTCTCCACATTACCCACCCCCAGACCCCATGACAAAGCAAATCCCAAGAGGTTGTCTGCATATGTCTTCTTCCCACTTCCCCTCAGACCCACCTCAACTCATACCTAATGACATCATGAAGTTGTAGAGAAATCCAGTTCTCCCACACATACCCCAGCAACAATCAAGAGGACCTCAGATAAAACAGCAATAAAAGCAACCACCACTACCACCACCACCACCACAAAAAAGCCAAAGCAGAATTAAGCATGTCTATCAGTTCAGAACTGCAAAATAAAAAGATAGCCAGAACCCAGCAATGACCAGAAGAGAAGTTACACCAGAGAAACCGATGCAAACCCTGATAAATGGAAAAAAAGCCTGTGACCTTGGGAAGAAATGCCACAGCAGAGAAAACTGACAAAGTAAAACAATCCCAGTAAAAATAATGAAAAAAATTACTATGGGTTAAGAGAAACCCCAAAAATAAACCTAGACAAAAGAGTAACTCTGCAACATAAACTAGTAAAGCCACAGAGAAAAGATTCCTTGGCCACAAAGACTACAAGAATGGCAAGAAAAATGATGCAAGAGATAAAAATTAAATTAGAATCAAAACAAGGTTCTGGAAGAAAAAGTAGAAGAATAAATACTTTAATAAAAAAAGTGGAAAACCTTACCCAAATAATGGAGTTCCTGCAAAACAGAAAAAGTAATCAGAAATCTTTAACTCCATGAAATGAGAAATATTTGAACAAATTAAAAATATTGGAGAAAAACTGAGGAAGTAAGATATCTACTATCAAAAACTACTGACCAGGATACCAGGTCCAAGAGAGAGAATTTAATTTAAGTTTAATATTACAGGGCAAAAAAATGAACTTTTAACAGAACAGAGTACTTTCAAATATTCCTGATGAAAAGACTAGAGCAGAGCAGAAACTCTGAAATGTAAACACATGAGTCAAGAGAAACTTAAAAAGTAATTAATTATATAAGAGTAATTGGAAATGGCTAAATGATGATGGTTTAATATTTAATTATGGAGAAAAGATGTCTCTTTTCAGAATATAACTTGTCCAAGAATCACAGAAAGAGTTAATATAACATAAGGACTTGGTGCAGTTTTGTTCTATTTTATTGGTTTTAGGAGAGTAAATAAAGAGAAAAGGAAGAGACTAAGAACAAATGTAATTGAGGCAGATGAAGAGAAGAGAATATAAATATGAAGGAAGATATGGGGGAAGCAAGCATCTTATGAACCTCAGTCACATATATAAAATGTATAAAGGAGGGAAGAACACACATATACCACACACAGAGACATACACACAGCCTACTACATATATATATATATATATATGTATAGATAGATAGATAGATAGATAGATAGATAGATAGATATAGATAGATATAGATATATATATAGGGAATAGTCATAAACAAAATAAATGTCATCTTGGAAGGTTGAACATAAAGGGATGGAAGGGGGGATGATGAAAAAGAGAGAAAGAAAGTGTAAAAATCAGAGATAAGTGTTTTGCTCAGATGAAGTGAATGATCAATTCTAAATCACTAGACTAGACAAAGAAATAAGGAGAAAGAAAGCAAAGGAAAATTTGTTGGGAATGACAACTAAATATACATATAATGTCCAAATTCATAAAGGAAAAGGTAGTAATCCAGGAGTGTACTGGAGACAGTTCACTGTGAGAATTTACATCTCAAAAATTGACAAATGTTATAAATCAGGGCTTGATTGAGGGTTTTGTTGATTCTCTAGACTCAAGAAAATGATAGAGAAATGTCAATAATACATATTAAAATTAAAATTATATCATATGTCAAGGACAATTCTAAAAGACTTGTCATGGAAAATACCATAACATACAAAGAAAAAATTATGGAGTCCAAATAAAGACCAAAACATATTATTTTCAGTTTTTTTTTTTTTAGTTTTTGCAAGGCAATAGGGTTAAGTGGCTTGCCCAAGGCCACACGGCTAGGTAATTATTAAGTGTCTGAGGCCAGATTTGAACTCAGGTACTCCTGACTCCAAGGCCAGTGCTCAATCCACTGTGCCACCTAGCTGCCCCTTATTTTCACTTTTTAAAAATTGTTTTGTTTTTTCCTTTCCCGTGTTTTTTCCCTTTAGTTCTGATTCATCTTTTACAACATGACTAATATTGAAATATGCTAAATACCACTGTATATGTCTGACCTATATCAGATTACTCTTTGTCATGGGGAGAGGGGAGGCAATGGAGGGAGGTAGAAAAATGTGATATTCAAAAATTTACACAAAGAAGAATTTTGAAAACTATCTTTGCATGTATAAGAAAAATAAAATAATATTCAATCGCCAAAAGTACATAATATATATGATTCATTTTTTTCAGAGAGCCAATTTTCAAACATTTAATAGTACACCCTTGAATACATACAGGCCTTCCTGTCTCTAGGGCTGACTCTCTAGATTCTTTGTCATACTGCTTCTCTATAAAGGCATAAAGAAACTATCAAAGAAAAAAAATAACTTTTGTCTATATGGATTTATAGGGAAATTTGTATCTAGTGAGCAATTAATACCTATGCTACATAAATAATTGTCCAAAATTGAGAGGAAAACATATTTCAGCCGAGTTCATTTTATGAGACAAATATAGGTCTAAAAGGATAAAGTAAAGAAAAATAACTATAAGCCAATATCAATAATAAATATTTTAAACAAAATCTTAGGAAAAAAGAATACTACAGCAGGCCCCCATCACTGTGATCAATCTGGGTATAAACTAGGCATGCGAGAGTGGCTGAACAGCAGGAAAACAACAGAGTGAATCATATAAAAACTAAAACACACAAAAGCCATATGATTATATCATTATATTAGCTATATACAGTGTGATACAGTGGAAAGAACATAGCTTTGACATGGGAGAAATTGGGTTTAAATCCCACCTTAACCTCCTTGGGCCTCAGTTTTATCATCTGTAAAAGAAGAGGATTGGATTAGATGACCTCTGAGGTTCCTTCCAACTCTCTCTATAGGATCCTATTGCGAAAAAGCCTGAAAAAGTACATTTATTTAAGATGAAAATCCTAAAAAGCTAGGCCCAGGAGAACCAGTTTAAATGCAATAAAAAAGTATATATCTCAACCCCCAAATTAGCAGTATTTTCAATGAAAAAAGTCCTAGAAGCTTTTCCAATAGAGTAGTCAAGCAAGGATGCCACTAATCTCCACTACTATTTAATATAGTTCTAGAATGTTAGTGTGATAAAACTTTGAGAACCGACTGACATCTTAGGATTTGAAATTCACAGGGACAAGTATTCTCCGAACCCTGAAAAGTGATTTATGACTAAGCATCACAATTTTTAGAAGAAATTAAGTCATGTCCCAGAGTTTATAAAGATATTCTATGGTTGGGGGAAGAGAGACTGAAAGGAAGTGGTGAAGTTTCAACAGTTAAGGAGCAGAAGTAGTAGAACCAGCCTCTCCACCTCCACCTCCACCCCCACCTCCACTTCATCCACCCCACCCCTCTGGACTTGGTGACCTGAGCAAGAAAGACACATTCAGCATCCACTGAGTAGCAAATTCAATAGAACAAAAGATAAAA
This sequence comes from Macrotis lagotis, assembly GCF_037893015.1. NCBI lineage: Eukaryota > Metazoa > Chordata > Mammalia > Peramelemorphia > Peramelidae > Macrotis > Macrotis lagotis. The sequence goes on from NC_133666.1 coordinate 5,270,154, forward strand.
ATTAAAATCATAAATGTTGGCAAAGGGGAGACACAAATATTCCTATTTGCAGATGACATGTTTTACTTAGAAAACACTAGAGAATCATCAAAGAAACTAATTGAGACTATTAATAGTAACATTAAAGTAGGAGAAAAATCAAATATGTGTGCAAAAAGCAACAGTATTTCTAGATAACAGTTATTAAATCCAGGAGGAAATAAAAGTATTAAAAATGACATTCAAATAATTACATACTACATAAAAACATCTGAGTCATCTACCGAGGCATACCCAGTTTACATCAGTATAGTTATAAAGTACTCTTTAAAGAAGTTCAGAATGACAAAGAATTGGAGACATGGTGATTTTAGGAAACACCAATATAATAAAAATGATACTACCTAAATTAGCTTACAGATTTGGTGCTATAAAAATCAACTACTAAGAGGATACTTTTAAAAACCAAACAAGATAATGATAATTCATTCAGAGGAACAAAAGTTTCTCAATGCAAACAATGAATAAAGTAGAAATAAATGGGTAAATGTTAAATTACATCACAAGACAGTAACAACACATTGGTGTTAATTAGAAAAGAAAAAGTTGATCAGTGGAACAAACTACATAAGACTCAGAAGCAATCACACTTGATAACCCAAGAAAGTAAACTGCCTAGAGAAGACCTCTTTATTTGGCAAGAATTGCTGGGAAAACCAGAAATCAGTTTATCAGAAATTTGGTTTAGTTCAGTATATTCAATAAACTCAAAATGGAAGCACAACTGAATGTCAAAAACCACACTGTAAAAAATTAGAAAAGAATGACAAAAAAAGAATAGTAATTTTTACAGTCATATCTAGGGAGAAAATGCTTAATCAAACAAGGGGCGGAGAATCACAAAAAATAAGGTAGAACATTTGATTATATAAAATTGAAAAGTTTTTTCCTCAAACAAAACCAGTATATCTTAGGATAAGGAAAACTGTTGATTGGGGGGGGGGGAAAGTTTTATCAAATATTGCTGATAAGGATCAGATAGACAGACCGACAGACGGAAAGACAGACAGACAGATAGATGATGGATGGATGGATATGGAATTAATTTAAACATAGGTGACAAAAAGGCAATTCTCAATGGATAAATGGTCCAACTGTATAACAAACAGTTCTCATATGAGCAACAAGATGGCAGAGCAAACATTTTGTCTGTCCTCCATGCTCTATCAGACCTCTACAAAACAAAAATTATGTGTTAAATAGATAAGGTAACTCCAGCTGTCAACATGGTCTAGGACACCTAAGATCTAAAAGAAGGTAACCTCAGCCCTTCTCAAATGAAAGTCCAGGTACTGATGCTCAATAACCCTGAACTCACCCAGCATCCTTACTCCACCTCTCACACTATAGGCAATAAGGCCACACTAGCAGACCCCAGGATACAATAGAAGCTTCTATCAAAACACATCTCTGCACCATGCACTTCCTCTTTCTAGTACTTTGGAGACCCCAACTTCAGGCAGCAGAAGTTTACCACCTTCACAGCCACAGTCCTTCAGGAATTAAAAAAAAAACCTTCAAAGGTACTTCCCAGAAATACCAGTGCTACAAAAGACTGGACTACCTATGCTAGACCACAAAACTGAGAAACAGAGGGAGTGTGATAGATCACCAGGAAAAGACCCTGTACTTGGGAGGGGTGGGGGAAGGGCTGTGTAGCACTCTACTATGTCTAAGAGAAAGAGCATCCAGCTGGGGCTAGTTCCGACCACCCAAAAGTCATTTTGGGTAGAGACCTGGGCTAATGAATGATGAATTGCATACTATGGGAGGAGACTGAGAGCTTTGAGGTTCTACCCCAAAGGAAACCACAGAGAAGAGGGAATCAGGAAGTGACTGATAAGGAAAATGAAGTGGGGGTGGGAAGAGACTAGATCCCAGGAAGAAAATATTTCAAAGACCTTGAACATAAACAGATAAATCAATAGGAAAAACAGTAACAACAGAAGGAAATATGACCTTCAGATCTGGTAAACAAGTTCAGCAATCTGAATAAATATTGAAAAATAAAGGGAAATGATCCAAGACTTCATGAAAAAGAGGTCCCTGTGGAAAGTGAGGACAGCCCCAATATACTATTCCAAAGTGGTTTAAAAGAAAAATGAGAATTATGAGGACAGAATTTATGTCTTGAACAGCAAAAATAATGAATTTAATAGAAAAACTGGAATCTTCAATGCCAAGCATCACCAAAGAAACAAAAGAGAAAATGAAATATTAAAATATAAATACAAAGAAGAAAATAACAACCTAGAAGAAAGGATAAAAAAAACAATACCATTAAAAATGTAGTATATAAAAGCAAAGCATACTAATTTTAAAGATAGCATGCACAAAATCATGCTAAGGTTTATAGATCTCCCAAAAGAACACAGAAGGCCAGAAATTCTAATTGAAAGAATTCACAGATCACCTCCAGAAAACACATATAAACACACACACACACACACACACACACACACACACACACACCCACACAGAGCTGCAAACTCCAAGATATATAGTGGTTAAATTTAATAATTCAGTTCAGAAACAATAAGTTTTACAAGCCATCAAGGGAAAGATCTTCAAATACAAAGGAAAAGATATTCAATTAATGCAAGATTATTTTATTCTACAACCATTAGAAAAAGTAGGAGATAATAAAACAATTTGTTCCAAAGAGCAGTGAAGTTCAGGATGCAGCCCAGGGTGATGTATCCTGAAAATCTGAGTTTAACCATACAGGATGATGAATACATAGAAGCACAAAAAGATCTATATGAACTGATAAAGCATGAAGTAAGCAGACCCAATAAAACAGTAAACACAATGACTACAATATAGCAAATAGAAAGAATAACACCCCCAAATCAAAAGTAAATATAACAAAATTATAAAGATCAAATGGGACTTGAAAGAAGATTCTCCCAAGCTACCTCTTCATGGAAGTGGAGAGTCTATAGATGTTATACATTACACATGCTTTTGAATGTATTCAATGTATCAATCAGTTGTGTTGACTTTTTTCCTTTTACTAGCCAAAACATACTATTTCTCATATAAATAGCTATCTGGGAGGGAAAGTGAAGGGATATATGGTTTATTATGATGATTTAAGAATTAGAAAATACCAATGGGAAAAAATGTTCTCATAAAAAGAAATGCAAGCTATTAACTATATGAAAAACTGCTTCAAATATCTAATAAAAAAAGTTCAAATCAGAATGATTATGAGTTTAACTTCAAACCCAAAGATGGGCGAAGATGAAAAAACATGGAAATAGTCTATATTGAAGGGAATGCAGCAGGCTAGGCACATTAATTCACCATTGATAAAGATAAGAATTGCCCCAACTATTCTAGAAAGCATTTTAAAATTGGACTTCTTTTTTAAAGTGCCTATAATGTCCATACCTTTTGATCCAGATATTCTACTGGTAGGCATCTACCCCATGGAGGTCATATGCACATGCACATGCACACATATGTGAGGAATATGGGGGTGTTTGGGTTCCACAAGAATTCAAAGTGGAAAATTGTTAATTTACATTACAAAGACTGGGGTCTGCCTGTATTGTTGCCTATGGGTAGGTACTGAGTTAACTCAAAAGATTTAGCCTCAATCTGATCAAAAACTGAGATTAGGCCAGGTCTGCCTCACCTAATTCTAAATTAACCTAGGGTCTTGGACCTTCTCCTTTGCCCACGCTCAAGGAGGTAGCTGTTCTTGCTTATTAGTATAATGAGCAGGGCAGGGAAAATATATGGGGACCAATGTACCAATTAAATTTTGACCCCAGCCAATAATTGGCATGAAGGGGCAGGAACAAAGCTTTTCAAACTGCACATAAGACCTATCATTTACTGGATTCCTCGCCCCTCCCCACTTGAGAGAGGTGTGCCATTTATTAAGATGTCTTAATAAAAAACATTTTAATCACTCTGGAATAAGTATTCATGAGCCATTTATAACACATATATCAATAAATTCACAGCAGAAATTGTAAATTGTATATACCTATCAGATGGGAATAGAATATCATTGGACCATATACAATGAATCTGAATAATACAGAGAAGGATGGGAAGACTATTATGAACTGATGCAGTGATAAAAGCAGAACTAGGCAAACAACAGACACAATGACTAAAATAATATAATATTACAGAACAAAAAAATTGAAAAAAATCTTATTTATAAAATGACATAAATTTGAAGCTCAGAGTAATAAAGACTAAGACATTTTCATAAATTCTTTTTTTTTAGGATTTTGCAAGGCAAATGGGGTTAAGTGGCTTGCCCAAGGCCACACACCTAGGTAATCATTAAGTGTCTGAGGCTGGATTTGAACTCAGGTACTCCTGACTCCAAAGCCAGTGCTCTATCCACTGTGACACCTAGCCGCCCCCATAAATTCTTAAAAGTAGAAATAGTAATTTTCTAAATAACTGATTTATTTTGAGGGGTCTCTTTAATATATTGTTTAAAAAAATACCAAGGCAATATCAAATAAAACTAGCAAAGACAGAGGCTGTGGGACTGGTCTCATAGCAACAAGTATTGCTTCAGCATGCAAACCCACACAGTGAAATATGGTCCTGCAAAGCTTACAAATAGCTCTGTGTGCTACAATTTAACAACTTTTACTCCTCAACAGGAAATTTTTTTTGCTTAGGAAAGGCACTTGTGCTTAAAGGATAACTAATGTTCAAATAAACTTTTAAAATAAAAAGCATCAATTTAAAAATAAAACTTAGCCATTATCATGAGAGACCTGACTGCCCTCTCAAATCTTTCATTGCCTTCATTACAATTCCTCCCTTTCTTGAAGGTTCAACTTGGGTCCCACTTTTTTCATGAATGGGATTATGTGGAGAACATTGGAAAAATCACCTAAATCTGGAAACAGAAGACTTATGTTTGAGTCTCAACTCTCGTTTACATGAAAAGAGGCTGGACTGCATGATCTCTAAGGCTCTCCCTTGCTAACTTATCCTGTAATTTTATGGAACCTCTCTCATTCCTCCAGTTGGAAATGATCTTTTCTCCCTAGAATCTGTCAGAGCATTTTGGCTCCTTTGTTTGTATTTCTAGAATTCTGTCTTACTCATAATTGCTTGTACATATTCTATCTTTCCATTAGAATGTAAGCTCCTTGAGTTCAGGGACTGCTTTTTTTCATCCATCTTCCCCAGTTCCCAGTATACCAGGCTTGCATCTATGATTTCACTGTTGTAGGGACCACTCAGTGCGAAACCTAGTGTAGAACCTACATCTAACAATACAGATTAGTAACTAGTATGTAATTTATAGTTTTAGAAAGTTGCCTTGGAAATCCACTTGAATCTGGGCCTTCCTAACTTGAGTTAACCATCCATACTACTTTGTAACTGCTACATGATTAAGTTTTTAACCAAATTCAACTGTTTCCTCTGCTAAGGCAGATGATAACAAAATTACATAGACTTAAATGAAGGAATTTCCCTGAAAATTAAGTTTTATCTTTGGGTAGAACTATATTGATGTATTGGGCTGTGATTCTGATAAAATACCTTTTTTCTTTCACTCAAGTCCTTCTCTAATGCAGCATGTGGAGGTAAACTCTCTCAAAAGTGGAACAAGTGGGGCAGCTAGGGAGGTAGGGGTGGCTAGGTTGTGCAGTGGATAGAGCACTGGCCCTGGAGTCAGGAGTACCTGAGTTCAAATCCGGCATCAGACACATAATAATTACCTAGCTGTGTGACCTTGGGCAAGCCACTTAACCCCATTGGCCTTGCAAAAACCTAAAAAAAAGTGGAACAAGCATCCACCCTGATGAAATCATTGAACTTTTGAAGTATCTAAAGTAGTACAATATCTTGAATACTTAAATTTGGAGCCAAAACAAGATACTTTCTTTATACCAGTGCATGTCACCACATATACCATACTGGTCTTTTATGATCAGGGCTTCCTTTTCTAGATGTTAATTAGTCATCTTTTAATAGTACACTGAAGAATTTTGTTGAGCTGAAATCAAATGCATGAACTCCGAGTTAGCCCTAGGAGGTAGCTCAACTGGGTCCCAGGGACATGAACTCAACCAGAGTAAGGAGATGGTCTCTAATTAGGTCCTTATCAACTCCTTACTGGTTATTTGGGTTTTAATCTTTCCCAGAAAAAGAAAACAGTAGCACAATAAAATCATCTTCACAATTCCTCTTCTTTAGCTCAAATTCTTCTGCCCTTCCCAACGACATTTAAAAGTTCTACTAATTAAAACACTCAAGTAATCAGAAGCAAAATCAGGACTCAAACTCAGGACTTCTGATTCCAAATCTCAAGTTATTTCTACAATAGGTGAAGTTTCTTTTTCGTTTCTTTTCTTTTTCTTTTGCAAGGCAATGGGATTAAGTGGCTTGCTCAAGACCACACAGCTAGGTAATTATTAAGTGTCTGAGTCCGGATTTGAACTCAGGTACTCCTGACTCCAGGGCCAGTGCTCTATCCATTGCGCCACCTAGCTGCCCCAATAGGTGAAGTTTCAACAATTGAAAATGGGAGGTATCCACTTCAGGAAGATCTGTGTGAGTACAAACTTAATAATGATAGCCCCTCCTATTTACATAGTACTTTAATGTTAACAAAGCACAGCCTTACTGTCCAGGGTCATACAACTGCTAAATACAGCTAGGACCCAAGCCCAGGGATCTTTTCACTTCATAATAACTGGAACTTGTATTCTACTATTTCAAATCAGAATGGGGCAGCCTTAGTTGCTTCAGTTTGGAGATTTTAGTGAAACCTATGAACCTTTCCTATTCCTGAAAAAGAGATATTTCAAAAATTAATGCTTTCATAAAAAAAAAACAACTGTGTTGCTGGTAGACTACTGATGATCATTATTCCTAAGTATTTGTCAAGCAATTCATATCTGCAGGCATTTGACCCATTTCATCAATATTTTCCCATTTTATAGATGAGGAAATGGATTATTATAGATTATGTTATTTATCCAATAAGTTGGTTGTACACAAGAACTCACAGTACTCAACCAGATGCTTAACTCAGAAAGCCAAATTGTCTTTTCTGTGCCTTATGCCATATATTTCAATATGTTCTTTTCCTGTGGACACAACTATACTACACTATAATAACCCAAGCCTAATTATGCAAAAGGCAGCTAGGTGGCTCTGTGGATATAGTACCAGGTCTGCAGTCAAGAAGACTAGTTCAAATATGACCTCAGACACTTACTAGTTGCCTGATTCTGGGTAAGACACTTCACTCTAAGGTTCTTCATCTATAAAATGAGAGGGAGAAGAAAAAGGCAAATCATTCCAGTCTTTTTACCAAGAAAATCCCAAATGGAATTACAAAGAGTCAGATAGGACTAAAAAACAACTGAACAAAAACTAAGCAAACATGTAAACTAAATCTACTGTATGGATTGAGAAGCAGCATGGGTTAAGGAAAAGTACACTGGACTTCAAAATCACGTAAAGCAATTTGAGTCCCAAGTTGGAGTTTCAATGTCCTGCTTTGTAAAATGTGGATGACAGTCTCTGATTTATAAATCTGATAAAAGTTGTGAGGAAAATGCTTTGTAAACCTTAAAGTGCTATATAATGTGAACTGTTACTGTTTTTAGACCTACATGCATAAGAATCTTCCTAAGTAGACAAATCCAATCTTAATACTACCCCCCCATCCTGTCTTCTCCTAATTCTGTGACTTTAATGACCTCATGGTTGAAATGAATACCTCTTTCTTACTGTCCCCTCAAAATAACTATTGAAATCCTTCTCTTCCCTCAAAATCCAAATGAGGTGTCCCCAGATCTGCTGTATAGTAGTGTGGAAACATGAATTTGTAAACAGAAGTCCTATATTTGAGTGTTGGTTCTACCATTAATGAGTTTGGTGATCCCATTCATCTACTTTCCTTTATTGAATATTTTTCCAAACCCTTAAAATAACCCTTGAGCTACCTATCTCATATGGTAATTACTTTGTTCTCCTGATATATCTGTTATTTCATAGCCATGGACAGCCATTCAATAATACAGATCACAATCAATCCACACTTTATTATCCAGTGCAGCTCTTGTCCAAGTCTCCCCATAAACCTTCCAGAGGGGACCCACCAGCATGCTAAGGGTCTTCTCTTAATATTGTATGGCTACCAATGAAGCGTGAGGCAATCAATATGCTTCCCCCTTGCTATAAGAAAGTCCATCTCCTCTTCCAGTTATAAATCTAACTCTGATGATATCCTTTATCATATTTCTTCTACCCAATTCCTCTTTGATGATGTATTGGTTCTAGACCAGGTCTAACTCAGGCTGATCCAGTGGTTCAGCACTAGAATGAAATAAACATCAAACATTTAATAAAAAGTTTGCTTAATAGAGAAACACAGAAAACATATTCTGCAAGGTTATAGCATTGATTCAGTTAGGCACAGCTTCCTATACCTCCATATTTGCCATGATGGTCAAAAGTATATGTCATGGTGACAGTTACATGGCATAGTAGAAAGAGTATTGACCTTGGAGGCAAGAGTTCAAATCAGATCTCAGACACTTGACACTAACTAGCTGTATGACCCTGGGCAAGTCATTTAAGCCCAATTGCCTTGCCCTCCCTTCCCCCCAAAAAACAACATGTCATGTCAAGTTTGAGGAGTCCATGAATTCTCAGCTATTGGCTTTTGTACTTAAACTGGAAGCTCTGTCAATGATTGTAGCATTAGGTAGCGAAGTGGATAGAGCACCGGCCCTGTAGTCAGGAGTACCTGAGTTCAAATCCGGCCTCAGACACTTCATAATTACCTAGCTGTGTGGCCTTGGGCAAGCCACTTAAGCCCATTTGTCTTGCAAAAACCTAAAAAAAGATTGTGGTATTAGTTCATTGGACCAATTGTGTCCAAAGACAAAAACCTAAGCTAAATCTAAGTGGAGAAGATATTTTCTGTATCTTCTATGCCTTGAGGGTAAAGTTCTAAAGATTTTTTAGAGGATCTTCCACCTCTTAAATGGCCTTTGGGCTCTTACTAGACAGAACCTGGTATAAGCAACACTGAAGGATGACCTTAGAGCAGAAGGTTAAAAAAACCCTCAGAAAGACAGCAAAAGAGAAAACAAGCAATGTAATGACCCCATGAAGAAGTGACCAAATACGGAGGAGAATGGAGATTAGAACCAGGCACTCCCCCTCAGAAGGACTAGGTCCTGGCTCTGAACAGTCCTGCTGAGCAGGAACAATCACAAGAACATCAGGACTACAATAGACATTTTAAGCACAGTCATTTATCCTCAACCCAAGTCAAGGTTGTCTTTGAAAAGTAGCTAAGTAAGCTCTTACATGAAGTCCATCCAGGCTTCAGACTTGTTCCTAGGATGTTCTTAGGTCACCAACCAGGACCTCCTCCTCCTTCATGGGAGCCCCATTCAGGATGTTCCACAGCTTTATCCCTTAAGGGCTTTTGTTGAGGGACAACTCCCTTATTCCACAGGGGCTAGGTAAATAATTTTACCTCCCTCTTGTCATCAGAAGCAAGATACCTTTCAAACATTCTACCTCATGGTCCCCCAAATTCTCCCTTTGGAAGGAGCTATCCATTGATTATTCTGGAAGCATTGTGGAAGGGCATTATCATTTCTAGATTATAACACATAGAAACTATGTTGGTCTTGTCACTGGCTAATCTATTGCTGCTGGGTCCATTCCATAGCTAGGGTTGCTGCTCATTTTACTGCCACCGTGGCCCAAGTTCTGCTTTCCTAAAAAGGGGCAGAGTGCTTTTCCTGCCCCACCATGCCAGAATTCAAGTTACTTCCCCCACTCTCAGGTCAAACTCTCCATCTCTTTAGTGGGGAAAGGGGGAGTTAGCCACTCCTTGCCTGTCCTGTCATTTTTCCTGTCTCCCTTGGCTAGGTTGAGTGCACTCCTCCATACTGGGGCACAGCTATCAACTCTAGGAATGACCATCTTAGGATCACTGTCTGCTCAACTATGCATGAAGATAGAGACAACAAAAAACAAAAGGAGATGGAGACTTATCTAGATCAGCATATGTGCTATAGTTACCAGCTGAAAAGAGTAACCACTTCTGCTGAGGTTGGGGAGAGTACCCAAGGCCTACCCTGGGAGTACTCCACTGAGGTCCCTCATCCATTTTTTTCACTGGAAGTCTCACAGAGAAAAAGTATTAGAGTTCATTGCTCTAGGGTGAGAATGGAAGCCGTCTCCTTGTATTTGGAACATTTGGCCATGTCCTTAATTCAAGAAAGATTTCTTGGAACTGGGGGAGGTTCAGGTACTGAAATTAAGATCCAAAGTATTATTTGACTTGCCCAATGTCACATAGTAGTAAGTGATCAAATTGGGATTTGAACACAGACCCTCTAATGGCAAATCCAGTCCTCCACTGTATCACAATTCAATTCCCACATTTCAGTTGTAAGGAAGAATCTTGGTTCATCATGTTTGGTGAACCTGAAAATTTCAATAATTTCAAATACAAAGTTAAGCAAATTCCACAAATGATATTTGACATTTATCATTTTTGGGGTCTAGCTATTAAATACCTAGTTCATGAACTCCCCACGCATAAGATGATAGGCGTGACATTTTCTCTGATCCCCACAATCTTCAGTGCTCTTCAAAACAGAAATTATGTGTCCTAAATATAACAATTTCATCTTCTAAGGTCTGGAACAAACATAATCCAAAAGAATGTAATAAAACTAACCAAACAATCCAAGAATTGATGCTCACTAACCTTAAGTTCACTTAGCACCCATCCCTTATCTTCCACACAACATGCAGTAAGACTGAACTAGCAAATCCAAGCATCTGACCCCTATAACATTGTCCTTCCTCTTCCAATGCAGTGAATGCCATGGCTCCAGGCTGCAAAAATCTTCCTAAGCCTTACCAGACATCCAGGAAACCACAGCACATCAAGAGTAAAAACCTGTAGGGATCATAACCCCATAGTACCAGTGTGAGGACTCTCTGACTGGTACCAGTAGAGTAAAAACTGAACTGCTGTTAACAAGCCAGGGGAACTAATTAATCTGGTGTGGAATAGGACACTAGATCAGTGCATGATGAGTATGAGGGACTGCATCACTCCACCAAGTCTGAGGGAAAGAGAACAGTATCCAGTTGGGGTCAATTCTGACTACCCCAAAATAGCATAGGGATCTACATAGATCACAAGTGAACTGTGAATTCCCCAGCAATAGAGAAGATTAAGACACTTTGAGATCTAGCTCCCAAGGAAACCATCTTAAGAGGAGAGAGTCAGAAAGTGAATAAGAGAAAATTATGTGGAAAAATCAGACAAATGACCAAAAATCTCAGGAAAAAGAAATATCAAAGACCTTGAACATAAGCAGATAAGTCAACAGGGAAAACATTAACAGAAGGAATTATAGCATACAGATCTAGCAAACAAGTTCAGGCATCTATTAAAAATACTGAAAAACAAGGGGAAATGATTCAACATTTGATGAGACAGAGGAACCTGTGGATTGTAAAGGGAATTATGGAAACAAAACTGATGGCCTGCACTGTAAAAATAATGGGCAGAATAGAAAAATCTGAATCTGTGAGGGAAAGTCTTAACTAAGAAACAAAAGGGAGAACAATAGATTGGGGATGCAAATTTACAGAAGGGAAGAATAATCTAGAGAAAGAGAAGCAAAAAAACAATGGCATTAAAAGCTCAAGCAAAATATACTGATCTCAAAGACAGGATGAACAGAGACAATGTAAGTTTCATAAGTCTCCCAAAACAACCTGACAGGGAATAAAACAATGCAAGAGAGCCAAGCAGAACTTCTGAACATAGGAAAATGAAATAACAATTGAAAGAATTCACAGATCACCTTGAGGAAAAACAACAAGGCTGACACCTTCAAGGCACATAAGGGTTATATTTAAGAATTAAATTCAGAAACAAGTTATGCAAGCCATCAGAAGAAAAATATTCAAATACTAAGGAAGGGCAATTCAAGTAACAACTCAATTTCTTTCAATTAATTAAACATTAAGCATCTACTAGATGCTAGACATTGTGGAAACATGGGATAAAAAAAGAGGCAAAAGACAGTCCTTACCCTCAAGTTGCTTAAAAGTGTAATGGTGGAGACGCTTGCAAACAAATATATACAAAGTAAGCTATAACAGGTAAAATTTATTTATTTATTGAGATTAGCACATTCATTTATTCTTCTTTGACTGAGATAGTGTGCCCTCTCTATTAGCTTTCTTTACCATGCTGGATAATTACAGGAGTCTCTTTCTCTGTAGGTCAGTTTAGAAAGGCAGCTAGGTGGCACAGTGGATAGAGAATTGATCTTGGAGTCAGGAGGATGGGAGTTCAAATCCAGCTTCATACATTTAACTCTCACTAGCTGTGTGACTTTGCACAAGTCAATTAACCCTGATTGTCTCCCATCCAGGACCATATCTCATATCTGGCAACTGGACCCAGATGGCTCTGGAGGAGAAAGTAAGACTTAGTAAAGTACCCCCTCACTCAAATCCAATTTACGTGCTTGTCATAGCATCATCACCCTTATGTCATGGTATTCTTCAAAACTGAAGGACAAACATTAGGTCAGTTTGGGATGGGAAATCTAACTGAGCCTCCTCAACCTCTTCTATCTGCCTCCTTTTTTATGCGTCTCTTGACTCATCTTTGAAAATCGAATTTTGGGTTTAGCTCAGGTCTTTTTTATCAGGAAAGTTTGAAAGTCCCCTATTTCACTGAATATACGTTTTTACTCTGAAAGATTATATACAATTTTTCTGGGTACTTTATTCTTGGCTATAATCCAAGCACCTTTGACTTCCAGAATATCATATTTCAAGCCCTCCAATATTTTAATGTAAAAGCTGCTACATCCGTTGTAATCCTGGTTACGGTTCCTTGGTTGCTTGCCATATTTTCTTCTTGACATGGGAGTTTGAGGTTTGGCTAATGTTCCTAGGAGTTTTCATTTTGGGATCTCTTTCAGGAGGTGATTGGTAGATTCTTTCAATTACTATTTTACATTCTGGTTCTAGGATAGTAGGGCACTTTTCCCTAATAATTTCTTAAAGTTGCTGTCCTTGCTCTTTTTTTGGTCATGATTTTCAGGTAGTCTAATAATTCTTAAGTTCTCTCTCCTAGATCTATTTTCCAGGTCAGTTGCTGTTCTGATGAAGTATTTTACATTTTCTTCTATTTTTTCATTCTTTTGATGTTGTCTGATTGGTTCTTGATGTTTCATAGGAACATTAGCTTCCACTTGCACAATTTTAATTTTCAAGTAATTATTTTCTTCAGTTAGGTTTTGTACCTTCTTTTCCATTTGACCAATTCTACTTTTTAAGGAGTTGTTTTCTTTTTCCAAGTTGTTGACTTTTTTATGATTCTTTTCCATAAGTCTCATTTCTTTTCCTAATTTTTCTTCTTTCTCATTTGATTTTAAAAATCCTTTTTTAAATCTCTTCTAGGAGGACCTTTTAGACAGAGACTAATTCATATTTCCTCTTGAAGGTTTCATATGTAGGAGTTATAATATGACTGTCATCTTCTCAGTTTGTGTTTTAATTTTTCCTGTCTCCATAGTACTTTTCTATGATCAGAGCTTTTTTTTCCTCTTGCTTATTTTCCAGCCAATTTCATGAATTTCAAAGTTGAGTTCTGCTTCTGGGACATAGGGGGCACTGTTCCAAGCTGCTTGTGTTGAAAGGCTTTTGTCTACACCGATAAAAATTAATGTACTTCGAATTAGAAGGGAAGTGGTCAAATGAGAAAAAAATGGTTATCAAATTTCTCTGATAAGAGGAAACCCTTCTATTGTAAATAATATATACAAATAATTTATATACACCTATGTATATATGTATGTATGAGATAGCCATTCTTCAATACATAAATGATCAAGGAATATGAACAGTTGTCAAAAAAGAATTGCTATGCAAAATCACCAATAAGAGCTATATGCAAATCAAAACAATCCTGAGGTTTCAATTCTGACACTCTAAAAATTTGGAAAAAATGACAAAAATGACAAATTAGTGCTGGAAGAGTTATAGGAAAATAGGCACACTGATACATTGTTGATGGAGCTGTGAAATGGTGGAATCATTTTGGAAAACAATTTAGAATTATGCAAATAAAATGAATGAAATGTCCAAATCTTTTTGAACCAAAGATTCCACTATGGCCTAATGCCCCAAAGAGACCTTCAATACAAAGTGTTCATATACTACAAAATATATTTAGAAGTAATTTTGTGATAGCTAAGAATCAGAAATAAAGTAGGTGCCCATCAACTGGAGAATAGCCCAAAAAAGTGTGGTACAGTACATGAATGTAATGGGAATCTGCTGTAAGAATTTGCAAAAAATAAAGGGATTTTACAGAATGATGTCTTAAAATCATTACCAGTCCTAAATTCTATAGGCAAGATTGGTGATACAGGGAGAATCTTAAAATATGGGGAAAGGAACATGTTTCAAAATATTTCTCCAGTTGTTCAACTATAGTGTCAGAAATTCTACTCTCCTAAGTAATTGTCTTCAACAGATTCTGCTAATTGTATACCTAAGAGCAGTAACATGACAATCCATTATCACTTATCAATATACTAAAATGTTTTATTTATTATATTGTGAGAAAGTAGGCATCTGGTTATGGATCAGAGGAGAACTAGATTTTGATGAATAAACAGATTTGGAGAACTGAATATTTCCTAGGTAGGGTAAATACCACAGTATAAGTAGCTGGAGATAAAACATGAATATTTGGAGGATACTGAACTATGGGGAGTAGTGCCAATGCTAAACAGATGATTACAAAATGTTATTTAGGTAAGACCTATGGCAGCACCAAAAGACTTAACAAAGATTTCTGAAATCTGAAAAATTTCATGGCTTTGAAAGAAACAAATTTTATTTTTTGGAAAGTAAATACTTTCTTAAAGTAGACATGTTCATTTTCATGTTTCTGATATGCATCACTGAAAGGAATGGTGATCAAAATGGTCCAGCATGAGAAACTATTTTGTAGTAATATTTTCTCTATATTTTTTCTATACTCTTTATCTAAGTTTATTAATTACCCCAAAGGGCTAATATTTATGGAAGGTCTTGCAGCTTTCTCACTTTGATAGATCTCTGCATCCCAGCAATCCCTCCTTCAGTTAATGATTTTCTCCTGGAAACTCAATTTTGAGGAAGTGCCAGGGCAACCACACTCACATCTTTACTCCTCTCCCTGCTCTGTAAACATCATCATCATCACTAGCATTTACAAAATGCTTACAGATTTGCAAAATGCTTTATGAATATTATTTCCCTTGATGATCACAAATATCTTAGGAGGCTGAATACAGAGAAACAGGGGATTTGTATGAACTGATGCAGAATTCAGAGCCAAAAAAGCAATACACACAGTGATTTAAACAATGTAAATGGGACAACAACCACACTTCAAAAAATCAAAAATGAATGTAACAAGATGTAAGCAATAAAAAGTTAAGTTTCCACACCTGCACATCTAAGCATGAGACAGACAAAAATGTCAGGATAAGGTAAGAGTTAACTTTTCATAACTGCTTGGAGAAGCATTTAATCAGGACCAGACAAGGTCAAATAAAGAAGTTAAATTTGCAGTTAGTTAGTTCTTGCTATAATAAAAAGCTGATAGTTTTAACTGTGTCAAGTGTGTTTCTAACACAAAATTATAAAGATTAAGTAGGGCTCAAATGAAGAAATATGAGAAAATGCTCTCAATCAAGCTCTTTGTGGAGGTGGAAGGTCCACAGGTGTTAAACATTGCAGATGCTTTTGGGCTTTTTAAATGTATTAATTTATTGTGTTGATTTTTTCTTCTCTCTGAAAATCACTATTTGTTATATGGGTTGGGATGTCTGAAAGATGTAAGGGAAGAGTTACATGGGATAACTATGATGATAAGAAACAGGAGATATCAATAAAAACATTTTTTTAAAAAGCCATATTCACATTGGTCTAGTTGCTGAATACTTGCGGTCAATTTACTTGTCAATTGACCGAGTGAGTGCCTGAAAATCATTACCATAGGCACAGCAGCCACAAGGTTTTACATTACTATACCAAAGCCTCTGATTATCTGGGCACTCCCCTTCCTTCTAATGCCCTTCCCCAATTTCAACCATAGTTCATCGACAAGAACATCCCAATTCAATACTACATACTAATGGCAATGACTCAGGTCAGTCCAGATTCAGCTTAGTTCAGGACTTTAAGCTCAGGATTAGAAGAAAATGAGAAATTTTAATCAAAGGTTTACTTAATATAACATGGAAAGGATATTCAGCAAGGATACATAATTGACTCATTTGGGAGGCCCTGAGAGTATCATAACCTTTGAGTGATATTTTTATCCTGAGGAACCCAATCTGTGAGTAAGAGTTGGGTGGGTAAACTAGAGATGGTGCTACATTTGTTTTTACATCATTTTCATCTCTGAATATAGCTCTACTCTCTCCCTTACTCAATGAGTCATCACTTGTAGCAAGAAATGAAAATGAAAATTCTAATCAGCAAGGTAAACTTTACCAATTTGGACTTCTCTATGAGCAGTAATACATATTTGTCACAGATCCCTAATGTCTGAGTGTCTCCTGGTGTCCTCATTCAACTGAACTCTAAGCCTGCCCTTTCCTAGATATGGTACCATCTACTAGGTTGGTTGCTGATGAGGATTAGGCAAGGGTCTACAAAAGAAGTAACATACAGGACCACTTCTAATAGTTAACATTTATATAATTTTTTAAAGCCAACAAACAACTTTAAAAATACATTATTCTCATTTGATCCCTGTGAGGCAAATGTTATCCTTCCTCTTTTTTGCAGATGAAGAAAACGGGATTAAAAGAGATTGCTTTACCCAAGGTCAGTGCCAATAAATGTCTGAGGTGATATTTGAACTCAGGTCTTTCTGACCACAAGATTAAAACTCTATACCTTATGCCAAGCTTCCTCTCTAATTCAGTACCTCTGCTATCTATCTTACATAAAACATATATTCAGTCATGGTACTCCTCGACTTAAAACTTTTCAATATTTCTCTTAACCTACCAAGACAAATCCAAATGTCTTTGCCTAGCATTACAGATGTTCCATAATCTCATACTACCCTACCTTGTCAGCCTTATCTCATGCTACTCTCTTCCACATACTGGACACTTCAGCAAATCTGGAATATTCTCTATTTATCAAATATACCCTGAGCTTTCCAGTCTCTATGTATTGCATAATCACATCATTCCCTATGAATAGAATATCCTCATCTTCCTTCCTGCACCTCCTAAATTCTTGCACATACTTAAAGTCCAACTCAAATGCCATCTTCTTTATGAGAATCCTTCCTGTTTCTCCCTGTCGGTAACTATCTTCCCTCAAGACATCACACAGAACTTTGTTTTATAACTTTATATGTAATAGTGTCTATTATAGTTATCAAAACAGTGTAGATGCTTAGTAAATATATTGAAATAGTGAAGCAGGTGTTCTGGATCTCAATGCAATGTTATAGTCATGTGAGATGAGTATAAATCATGAAGCATCAAAATTGCCGAGAATGAAATTGCAGGTGATTCAAGAGGCATCAGAATGACATTAGTGTGGAATAAACACACTTCAATATTATTCATATCAATCAATATTAATATTACTAACAATTAATAATTAATATTGTGACAATGGTCACAAGAAATGGTCTAAAAGATACCAACAAGGGGACACAAGTAGGAGGGAGTGGATTGGAACAACTTCCCATGGAAATAGGCATGCAATCTTTGCTAAAGAGCATGTGAGACCAATGGCTCTCAATTGTTTCATTAGTCCCTGTGTCAGATTATTGGCAAATGAGCAGAAAAAACTACCCATTGAGTAGGCTTTAAGAGTAACTGAGAAGAAAATATTTCCTCTCCCTCTCTCTTAAGAAAGTAATTTATAACTTTTTCAGTTTCTCTTTGGACTTTCAAGGTTGGGAGGAAAGGAAGAGATTTTACTTTTCTTTCTGTCTACACTCCTTCCTCTCTCAGGCCATTGTGGCTATGGCAGCAAGCATGTGTTTGCCTCTGCAAGTCTGAGATTGGATTTTGAGTTCCAGTCTGCTTATTCTGTTTTATGTCTTTTTTCCCTGAGTACAAGTAATCAAAGGACTATACTGGAGGTTTTCATTCATGTTGGTGACTTCATGACTTGGAGAGTGTCTGGTTTTCTGAGTTGATTGTCATCCAGGAGGGGGTGCTTGCTGTAACTGTACTATTTCTAAAGGTTCTCCTTTTAGAACACTAGAATGAACAGTCAGAGAAAGTTGCTGAAGGTCAAAGTATTACAAAAGCCAAATCATACCTATGCTATCAGTAGAAATGGATTTACAAGTAATACAGACAGGTCATGTGAAAGGGAAGTGAAAAAATATCTGTTCAACAGTCCCCAAAATACTTTCACATTTCAGGATATTACAATGGGTGTAGTGAATTATTATTTATTTTATGCTTTAAGTATTTGTTGATACATTATTTTGAGTCTTTTATGTTTTAAGCATTATTATGGTAGATGAATTAAAGAGCTCTCATATACTATAACTCTATTTTGTACACAAAAGACAAAAGCTGCTATTTTCTTTGAAGGCATGAACCTAGAGACTCCAGTCCAATCTAACTTTAAGGGATTTTCCCCGAAAATTCTATAATCGGAACAGAATGGGCAAGCGAATATGAAAGAACCTGATCCGTGTGAGTCTAGAGTTGCATTTCCATGAGAGAGGGAGAATCTTTTGACTATAGATTTCATATATGACCCTGAAAGAAGGTGGTCTAGTCACAGTCAATAGACATAATCAAAGTACTGCCCAAGTGTTGCAATGATATTCATCTATTATTAAATGAAGCAGAGGAATACCTCCAACACATTAAATGGATCTTTTATGTAGGTCTCTTGGAAAGACATGAAAAATGATCATGTGGGATAAGAAGGCATGGATGGATTACAATATGCATAAGTGGAAAAAATACCCACTTATGGTTGCACCTGTTATAGCACTATAGATATCATTTTTTAAAAATATTTTATTTGTTTTTCCAACAACATGCAATGGTAGTTTGCACCAATCATTTTTTTTCAAAGTTTTCAGTTTTACATTTTTCTCCTTTCCTCCCTTCCCTCTTTCCCTCCTTCCCCTCCTTAACAGAAAGCAATTTAATATAGGCTCTACAGGTGTAATTATGCTAAACATAGATCCATATAAATTATGTTGTGAAAGAAGAATCAAATACAAATGGGAAAAAATTAGAGAGAAAAAATGACAATACATAAGACAACTTTAAAAAGTTGAAGATAGTAAGCTTTGGTCTGCATTTAAACTCCACAGTTCCCTCTCTGGATATGGCATTTTCTATCACAAGTCTTTGATTATTGTACTGTTGAAATGATCAAGTCCATCATAGTTGATTACCCACTCAATGTTTTTATTAGTGTACATAATGTTCTTCTGGTTCTGTTCATTTTATTCAGCAACAGTTCATGTAAGTCTTTTCAGGTTTTTCTGAAGTCTCGTCCACAATTTGTTTGGCCACTCCCTAGTTGATGGACATCCCCTCAATTTCCAATTCTTGGTCACCATGAAGAGAGCTACTATGATTGTTTTTGTACATGTGGGTTTTTTACTCTTTTTCATGATCTTTTTAGGATATAGACCTAGCAATAGTATTGCTAGATTAAAGGGTATGCACAGTTTTATTGCCCTTTGGGCATAATTCCAAATTACTCTCCAGAAAGGTTGAATCAGTTCACGATTCTACCAACAATGCATTAGTGCCCCAGTTTTCCCACATCACCTCCAACATTCACTATAGACATCATTTTAAATGACTAGGAATTTTGTTTTGGTTTAGCACTATAGGTAAACCTTTATTTATTCATTTTTGAATTGTAAAGATTTTATTTATTTTGAGTTTTACAATTTTCTCCTGATCTTACTTCCCTCCCCCACCCCGCCACAGAAGGCAATTTGCCAATCTTTACATTGTTTACATAGTATAGATTGATCCAAACTGAATGTGATGAGAGACATCATATGCTTAAGGAAGAAACATAAAGTATAAGAGATAGCAAGATCAGACAATAAGATATCAGATTTTTTTCCCTAAATTAAAGGTAATAGTCTTTGGTCTTTGTTCAAACTCCACAGTTCTTTCCCTGGATACAGATGGTATTCTCCATTGCAGACAGCCCCAAACTGTCCCTGATTGTTGCAGTGATGGAATGAGTGTTTTTCTGGTTCTGCTCATCTCAAAATCAGCTCATGCAAATCCCTTCAGGCTTTCCTGAATTCCCATCCCTCTTGGTTTCTAGTAGAACAATAGTGTTCCATGACATACATATACCACAGTTTGCTAAGCCATTCCCCAATTAAAGGATATTTACTTGATTTCTAATTTTTTGCCACCACAAACAGGACTGCTATGAATATTTTTGTACAAGTGATGTTTTTACCCTTTTTCATCATCTCTTCAGGTATAGACCCAGTAGTGTTATTGCTGGATCAAAGGGTATGCACATATTTTTTGCCCTTTAGGGGTAATTCCCAATTGCTCTCCAGAAGGGTTGGATGAGTTCACAACTCCGCCAACAATGTATTAGTGTCCCAGATTTCCCAAAACCCTTCCAACAATGATCATTATCCTTTCTGGTCCTATTGGCCAGTCTGAGAGGTGTGAGGTGTTACCTCAGAGAAGTTTTAATTTGCATTTCTCTAATAAGTAATGATTTAGAGCAATTTTTCATATGACAGTGGATTGCTTTGATCTCATCTGTAAGTTGCCTTTGCATATCATTTGACCATTTGTCAATTGGGGAATGGCTTTTTTTTTTGTTAATTTGGCTCAGTTCTCTGTATATTTTAGAAATAAGTCCTTTGTCAGAATCATTAATTGTAAAGATTGCTTCCCAGTTTACTATATTACTTTTGATCTTGGTTACAGTGGTTTTCTCTGTGCAAAAGCTTTTTAATTTAATGTATTCAAAATCGTCTAGTTTGTTTTTAGTGATGATCTCCATCTCTTCCTTGGTCATAAACTACTTCCCTTTCCACAGATCTGACAGGTAAACTACTCCTTGATCTTCTAGTTTGCTTATAATATTGTTTTTTATGTCTAAATCCTGTATCCATTTGGATCTTATCTCGGTATAGGTTGTGAGGTGTTGATCTAACCTAAGTTTCTTCCATATTAACTTCCAATTTTCCCAGCAGTTTTTATTGAAGAGAAATTTTTTATCCCAATAGCTGGACTCTTTGTATTTATCAAACAGCAGATTACTATAATTGTTTCCTGCTATTGCACCTAGTCTATTCCACTGGTCCACCACTCTGTTTCTTAGCCCATACGAGATAGTTTTGATGACTGATACCTTATACTATAATTGTAGATCAGGTAGGGCTAAGCCACCTTCTTTTGCACTTTTTTTTCATTGAATCCCTGGAAATTCTGGACTTTTTATTTCTCCATATGAATTTACTTACCACTTTTTCTAACTCATTAAAGCAATTTTTTGGAATTTTGATTGATAAGGCCCTAAACAGGTAACCCTTTAGCTTTGGTAGAATTGTCATTTTTATTATATTAGCTCGACATATCCATGAGTAGTTGATGTTTGCCCAGGTATTTAAATCTGATTTTATTTGTATGAGAAGTGTTTTGTAATTGTTTTCAAAAAGTTTCTGAGTCTGCCTTGGCAAATATACTCCCAGGTATTTTATATTGTCTGAGGTTACTTTGAATGGGATTTCTCTTTCTAGTTCTTCCTGCTGTATCTTGCTAGTCATATATAGAAAAGTTGAGGATTTATGATGGTTTATTTTGTATCCTGTGACTTTGCTAAAGTTGCTAATTGTTTCTAGTAGTTTTTTAGATGATTTTTTAGGATTCTCTTGGTAGACCATCATGTCATCTGCAAAGAATGAGAGTTTTGTCTCTTCCTTCCAAATTCTAATTCTTTCAATTTCTTTTTCTTCTATAATTGCTGAAGCTAACATTTCTAATAGGATATTGAATAGTAGTGGTGATAATGGGCACCCTTGTTTCACCCCTGATCTTATTGGGAATGCCTTCAGCCTCTCCCCATTGAATATAATGCTTGTTGATGGTTTCAGATAGATACTGCTTATTACAGTAAGGAACAGTCCATTTATTCTTACACTCTCTAATGTTTTTAGTAGGAATGGGTGCTGTATTTTGTCAAAAGCTTTTTCAGCATCTATAGATACAATCATATAATTTTTGATAGGTTTGTGGTTTATATAATTAATTATGCCAATAATTTTCCTAATATTGAACCAACCCTGCATTCCTGGGATAAATCCTACTTGGTCATAATGTATAATCCTAGTGATAACTTGTTGCAATCTTTTGCTAAGATTTTATTTAAGATATTTGCATTTATATTCATCAGTGAGATAGGTCTATAATTTTTTTTTAGGTTTTTGCAAGGCAAATGGGGTTAAGTGGATTGCCCAAGGCCACACAGCTAGGTAATTATTAAATGTCTGAGACCAGATTTGAACCCAAGTACTCCTGACTCCAGGGCCAGTGCTTTATCCACTGCGCCACCTAGCCGCCCCTCTATAATTTTCTTTCTCTGTTTTAACTTTTCCTCGTTTAGCTATCAGTACCAAATTGGTTATACCTTACTTTATAACCTAGTTACGTAATTCAAAGTTCCTGACCTTCTGAATGCATCATCCCTTAGTTGTTTTCTTTTATAGACTCAGTATGCGTTCCTCTGAAAAATCACAGTACCTAAAGAACTCAGATATCTGATCAAGGCAGTGACTAATCATATCTTCAAAAAACAGATGGCAAAACATGAATCTCACCTCTCTCCAGAGAAAGGATGGACTAGTTGTGTCAATGAGGCATGCTTTTTCATTGTAGTTATTCACTCATGTCCTATTCTTTGTGAACCCATGGACCATACCACACCATGCCCTTCTATCCTCCACTATCTCTTGCAATCTTTCCAAACTCATGTTCATTACTCCATAACAATATCTATCTCATCTTCTGGCATTCCCTTTTCCTTTTGTGTTCAATCTTCCCAAACATCAGGGTCTTTTACAATGAGTTCTGTCTTTTCATTATGTGACTAAGGTATTTAAGCTTCAGAGTCAATATTTGACCTTCTAATGAATAATCTGAATTATTTTCTTTTAAGTATTGACTAATTTGGTTTCTTTACTGTCCAAAAAACTCCCAAGTCTTCTCTAATACTGCAACTTTGATTCTGTGACACTTCGTTTTCCTTATAATTAACTTTCACAGTCATGCATTGTTAATGGGAAAAAATCATAGCTTTGACCATACAGACCTTCATCAGCAAAATAATATCCAAATTTTTCATAGCCTTCCTTCAAAGAAGTGTCTTTTAATTTCATGGCTAAAGGTGCCTTTTTAGTGATCTTTGAGTCTAATAATATAAAATCTGATCTGACACTGTTTCCATTCTGTCTTCCTCTATTTGTCAGGAAGTAATGGGGCCAGTTGTCATGATGTTACTTTTTATGTTAATCTCTACGCTAGCTTTTTACACTCTTCTTTATCAACCTCATGAAGAGATTTCTGAATTCTTTACTTTCTATCATCAGAGTGGTATCATCTGCAAATTGAGATTATTAATATTTTTCCTGGAAATCTTAATTCTTGCTTTTGATTTATTCAGTTTGGCATTTTTCATGATGTATTCTGCATATAACTTAAATAAATAAGGTGGCAATATACAGCTTTGTCATGCTCCTTTCCTAATCTTAAACCAATCAGTTGTTCCATGTTGGAGTTTACACAAGGCAGTGATCAAGGAGGTGTGTATGCTTTTTAGTCATGGTCAATTTGTTAATTCATTTTATTTGACAATATTTATTTGTTACATGTATGTAAAACTCTTCCATAGTGGGAGGAGGATAGAGCATCTGTGAGAAGTAGCAGTGATACTTTTAAGAACATAGATAAAATATTTTTAAAAGAAAGTCACATCCTCAAAGTGTAATAACATTTCACTTAAAATGTTCAGAATCATTTAAATAATTTATTTCATAAGTAGTACTATATCTGAAAATTAAGTCACAAATATGAATACATATCATCCAGGGTTGTTTTCTTGGTTGACACAATAGCTTAAAAAGTAGTGAGTTATAACTTCTATCACCTTCAAGATCAAATAAAAAACCCTCTGACATTCAAAACCTTTCATAATGTAGCAATTCCTTACCTTTATAGTTTTCTTTATCTTTCTCCCCATCATGTACTCTTCTATTCCTTGAACAAGGTACTCCTCTCAACTTTAGGCATTTTATTTGGCTCTTCTCCTTCCCTGGAATGCTCTCCCTCCTCATCTCTGCTTACTGACTTCATTCATGTTCCAATTAAGATTCCATCTTCTACAGAAATCCTTTTCCAAACCCTCTTAATTTCAGTACTTATATTCACTTGATTAGACATGTTTGCTTGTCTCCCTCATTAGATTGTGAACCCTTTGAAAGGAAAGACTTTTTGCCTCTTTATGTAGATCCACAGCACTTAACATACTGCTTGGTACACAGTAGGAACTCAATAAATATTTACTGACTGATCATGATAATAAATGGACTAAATACTTTATCAAATGGAATAGAACAGAACAAATTATACTTAAAAAATCACTTGATTTCTCTCAAAAACTCTTTACCCAAATATTCTACATCAAGATGAGAAGAGAGGATTATTTTCAGTTTATAGAAAGAAAAAACTTCCTAACCCTTAGAGCTGTCTGGGGAGGTAATGAGTTCATATCTAGAGGACTCTAAGCAAAGATTAGATGATTTCTTGTTCAGGAGGTCCTTAGGTATACATTGTTCTAAATGCTTCCTATGGTGCCTTCCACTCCGAGAAAGGTATACAAACTATGGTTCTTGACACTTCCTAGAATCCTAACTGATCCTTTTATAAATAGACAGGTTCACCCAAGAAAGAGGAAAGAAAAGGAAATATAGAAATATAGCCAAAATACAATTCAAATTGCAAATGAACAAAGGGGAAGACATTGCAACCATATTTATTGCAGCATATAATCAAAGGAGACTGAAAATTTTATCAAAATAATTATTTAATACTAAATTCCTTTAATATTAAAGGGATTGTTTTGAACATCTGCACTGGGAAATGGAAGTAGATTTAAAAATCTATGACGATATTATAACACAGACCTAAACGATTAATGCACTGAGTTTGTCTTTGGTCTCAATTGTCAAATCTAATGGACTTTTCTCCAGCCTCATCCTCGACCTCTCTGCAGACTTTGACAATGTTGATCATCCTTCTCCTTGATACTCTCTTCTTTCTAGGGTTTTCACGACACTCCTCTTTTTTGGTTCTCATTCTACTTATCTGACTGTTCCTGCTCAGTCTCCTTTGTTGGATCTATAAGTCATGCCTAATAACCATGGGTATTCCACAAGGCTCTGTCCTTAGACCTCATCTCTCTATCTACTATTTCAGTTGGTGATCTCATCAGCTCCCATGGACTCCAATTATCATCTCCTTACAGATGATTCTCAGGTGTAATTATTCAAACCTAAACTCTCTCCTTACCTCTAGTCTGATATCTCCAACTCAGTAATAAATATCTCTAACAGGATATAACATAGACATCTTGAACTCAATATCTTTCCCCCTGAACTCTATCTTCTTACTAACTTCCTTATTACTATTGAGAGTATGACCTTTCTTTGTCACCCTGGTTAGCCACCTTGCTGTCATCCTCACCTCCTCACTATCTTTAATCCCTATATTCAATCAGTTGTAGAATCCTGTCAGTTTTTTACCTTCCTAACATCGCTCATATGCACTTACTTTTCTCCTGTGAAACTGCTACTACCATGGTGCAGTCACTCATTATCTCACACTTGGACTATTTCAATAACCCGCTAGTTGGTCTTCCTGCATCAATAAAGGAAAGAAATACACATTTTTAAGCACCTTCTATGTGCTAAACACTTGGCAAATATTATCTTATTTGATTCTCACAACAATTCAGGATATTATTAGCTGCATTTTACAGATGAGGAAACTGAGGCAGATAGTGGTTGAGCCATATTTGAATTCAGGTCTTCCAGGTTTCTGACTCAGCTCACTAGATGGCTCAAGTTCCACCCCACTCTGGTCCATCCTCCAATCAGTTTTCAAACTTACTAAAGCACAAGTGTGACTATGCCATCCACCATTCAATGAACTCCAGTAGCTCTCTATTGCCTCCGGGACAAAATATAAAATTCTGTTTGGCTTTGAAAGCCCTTCCTAACTTGATCCCTTTCTACCTTTTCAACCTTCTTTACACCTTCTCCCTCTACCTCCCACTACAATACAGTGACACTGTCCTCCTTGCTATTTCTTGAATACTTTCCTGGCTTCCTTTGAGACTTAACTGAAGTCTCACCTTGTTCAAGAAGCTTTTCTCAGTTTTCCTTATTCATAATATCTTCCTTCTGCAATTATCTCCATTTTAGCCTCTTTATATCCTTTTTTCACATAGCTTTTGCATTTTGTATTCCTCCGTAGATTGTGAGATACTTGAGAGCAGAGACTGATTTTTGCCACTTTTAATATTCCCCAGGGTTTAACAGTGCTTGGCCCATAGTAGGCTTTAATAAAAATGCTTGTTTATTGACTAAATGACATGATGAGCTATCTTAAGTTGTTCCCTGACACCAAAGAAATAGAGAATGAATGAACAAATGATGAATGAAAAAGTAATTGGTGTGGGGGTGGGGGAGGGGAAGTAAGATTGGGGGGAAAAATTGTAAAACTCAAATAAAATCTTTAATAAATCAAAAAAAAGTAATTGGTAAGGAATTGCCATGTGTGCCAAGCACTATGTGAAGAATTTAGGATACAAATACAAAAGGCAAAGTCATTGCACATAGTATTAGAGACAAGAACTAAGGTCTGAGAAGTCATGAAGTTGTCAAACAATAAGGCAGTAAATGGCCACACCATTTTCCACAGACAGTGGCACTGTGGCTTTGACTACAGTTTTTTAAGCAAAAGGTGGAAGGGGGAAGAAAAAGTGGCCAGATGAATGGGGATGGTCATAAGGAATACATAACCAAGTGACTTAGCTCTCTCCAGAGTTACTGATCTGGAGAGTGAAGGAGCATTGGTGATTGGACAAGGGGAGGTTAGGTAATGCTAAAGGGTTATAAATCACAGAACACTATGATCTTGTGTAAACTGGCTTCTAATCAAGCCTAGGGAGTTTTGCATGTTGCTATGTAAGTGGAAGGAGACAAGAATCCTAGTTGATGAATGAATGAATGGCGTTTTTATTGTTTACTTTATATAAAACACTATTCAAAGCTCTGAGGGTACAAATTAAAAAAAAAAACAGTCCTTGCTCACAAGTAGTTCACACTCTAATGGAGAAGTCAAGACATATGGAAGGTTTTAGCTATGAGTCAGATGGAAAAGTCCCATGATCCTTAGGGTATAATGGTAAAGCAGATGGTAATGTATCTTCTTTGATGTCACTTTCCACTGATGAAAATCATATCAGTTTCTGATGTTGAACCCTTTGGTGGTGTCAAGGACTTTGGGGACAAGAATTTTCTTTTCCAGGTCTTCAATAACTATGACTGTAGCATTTCTATGAACAGGAGACCAGGTTGCAACACCCTAAACGTTGCTACCCAAGATGAAGGCTATAAAAAGGATTGAAAGCAGGATCATTGGTTTTAGGAGGTGCTGCCATTCCTATGGCTACTGTGACTATCTAGTCAGATTTATAATGAACAACTGCTGGTGGCAATTGGTCGTAGTTGTCATTGATGGTGATGAGGAAGGTAGGCTCCTCTCCAAAATGATTTTGTCCATGGAAGAACCTTAGATTAGACCAATTCCTCACACACTTTACCAAGATAAGATCCAAATGGACAAGGATTTAGACATAAAAAATAATACTATAAACAAATTAGAAGATCAAGGACTAGTTTACCTGTCAGATCTATGGAAAGGGAGCAGTTTACAACTAAGGAAGAGATGGAGAACATCACTAAAAACAAACTAATGATTTTGATTACATTAAATTAAAAAGCTTTTGCACAGATAAAATCACTGTAACCAAGATCAAAAGAAATGTAGTAAATTGGGAAACAATATTTACAACTAATGATTCTGACAAAGGAATCATTTCTAAAATATACAGAGAACTGAGCCAAATTAACAAAAAAAAAGCCATTCCCCAATTGACAAATGATCAAATGATATGTAAAGACAATTTAAAGATGAGATCAAAGCAATCCATAGCCATATGAAAAATTGTTCTAAATCATTACTTATTAGAGAAATGCAAATTAAAGCCTCTCTGAGGTACTACGTCACACCTCTCAGATTGGCCAACATTACCAGAAAGGATAATGATCGTTGTTGGAAGGGTTGTGGGAAATCTGGGACACTATTACACTGTTGGTGGAGCTGTGAACTCATCCAACCTTTCTGAAGAGAAATTTGAAACTACGCCCAAAGGGCAACAAAAATGTACAGACCCTTTGATCCAGCAATACCACTACTGGGTCTATACCTTGAAAAAATGATGAAAAAGGATAAAAACATCACTTGTACAAAAATATTCATAGCAGTCCTGTTTGTGGTGGCAAAGAATTGGAAATCAAGTAAATGTCCTTCAATTGGGGAATGGCTCAGCAAACTGTGGTCTATGTATGTCATGGAACACTATTGTTCTATTAGAAACCAGGAGGGGTGGGAATTCAGGGAAGCCTGGAGGTATTTGCATGAACTAATGCTCAGTGAGATGAGCAGAACCAGAAAAACAGTGTACACCCTAACAGCAACATGGGGGTGATGTCCAACCTTGATGGACTTGCTCATTCCATCAGTGCAACAATCAGGGACAATTTGGGGCTGTCTGCAATGGAGAATACCATCTGTATCCAGAGAAAAAGCCATGGAGTTTGAACAAAATTCAAGGATTATTCCCTTTAATTTAGAAAAAAAACAGTTCTTATTGTCTGATCTTGTTATCTCTAAGACTTTTTGTTTCTTTCCTTAAGGATATGATTTCTCTCTCATCACACTCGATTTGGATCAATGTATACCATGGAAACAATGTAAAAACTGACAGATTGCTTTCTGTGGAGGGGTGGGGGGAGGGAAGCAAGATTGGTGGGGAAATGGTAATACTCAAAATCTTTAATAAAACAAACCAAAAAAACCCCCCAAATGATTTCTTCCTTCAATTTGACTGTAGTGGCTTGACTGGAAGTAGATCTGATGCTTGGGCGGGGGGGGGGGGGGGGGGGGGGGGGGGGCGGGGAGACTGCTATTCTGAAGGTTTCGGCTTATCTCCATCAGGATCTGAGGGAAAATGGTGGGGAAAGTGGTGGTGGTGGTCTGATGTGTCTGACACAATAGGGTACCCTGCAACTTAAGCTAGGCTGGCTGAGCCAGTAGGTAGCAGCTGTTTAGCAGATGAGGAGAATGGCTGGCTCTTTCTCTATAGATGATGCTTCTTCTATAGATGATGCTTCTTCAGACAATGGTAAAGAGAGTTGGGCTGGAAGTAAAACCAAAGATCTGGTGGAGGAAATAATGAGTGAAATAGAATTCACTAATATATACCTGCATAAGGGGGATAGCTGGAACAAGATAAGTTTTTCATGGGGGAGGAAAGCATGATTCCAGACAATCTTTAGGAGGCTTTGGAAGCTATAGACATCTGGAAGAAACTGGCTCAACAGCTTGCCTCCTTAGAGACTTCAGAGAAAAATCAGAGCCTCTTTAGGTTCAGCTGAGATCTTATCTCATTCCATTCTAAAGAGTTTGTGCACTCTTTCATATTTTCTGCTTATTCTAATTTGTGTAGTTTCTCTGATTTACTAGCTATTTAGATAGTCTTTTGTATAGCCAGTGGTGAAAAGGGCCCTAGACAGTGCACATAAACTCCCTTTTAAGAGTTTTTTCCACTGAGTCTCTAAAAATTGTACCCCTAGACTGAGTATTTGAGGAAGCAGAAAGATATTAATCTAGGACAACAGTCCTTTTGGAGACTGAGCGCAAAGCAAGTTTCCAGTCATGCTCCTTTTCAGTCTCCCTTCAAGAGGAGTGAATCAAACAACAAAGCTCTGTTCATATTACTTCTAAACTATAGCTACACATTTTAAAATAATTTTATTATAAATTAAAATGCCAAAATAAAAAGTACTTACACATAGAGAATATGAAATGAGGATTCTATATCAAACCATATATCACCATATCAGACTGCTGGCTATAAATAAATATTCAAATAAATGTAATAAATTCTACATTATATTCAAAACTCTACTCTTTGTACTGATATCTGAAATAATTTTATTCCCTTCTGTGCACTTTATTTTGTTTTTTTGGGGGGGGGGTTGCAAGGCAAATGGGGTTAAGTGGCTTGCCCAAGGCCACACAGCTAGGTAATTATTAAGTGTCTGAGACCAGATTTGAACCCAGGCACTCCTGACTCCAGGGCCGGTGCTTTATCCACTGTGCCACCTAGCTGCCCCCTCCTTCTGTGTACTTTAAAAAATATTGCAAGATCCTATTTTGTTTTGGTTTTTTTTCACATCATTTTTGCTAACCTCTTCCCTAAATTTCTCTAACCCAACTAAAATCAGAGAGAAAGAGGGGGAAAACATCTTTGCAACAAATAAGCATTGCCAAGCAAAAAGAATACAAACAGTGGCTATGTCCAAAAATAAAAATGTATAAATCCACACCTTGTGTCCTTTCTGTCAATTGATAAGTAACAGATTTCATCATAGGTCCTCTGGAAAAATAGTCATTGCTTTGATTAGAGTTCTTAAGTTTTTCAAAGTTGTTTCTCTTTAAGAATATTGGTGTTATTGTTTAAATTGCTCTCCTGATTCTGCTCACCTCACTTATCTGTTAATACTACCCAGGATTCTCTGAAATCAAAAATCTGAGATTCTCACTCATCATTTCTTATGGTGCAATAATTCCATTACACTCATGTACCATAATTTGTGTAACTATTTCCTCAAAAGTCTAAGGGGCAATTCTAAAGCATTACCTTAGATTCTAGTTCTTTTCTGTTTTTTTCTCCTCCCTTTGAGCTCCCTCTTCAGGATCAGGGAGTATGTTTTGCTTGTGACTATTTCCATCTTCGTTTTATTCTCCTAATTAACACATGCCTTCCATTTTCATTAGTTTTCCTTTTGAGTTTGAAGCAATTTTACCCCAAATTGTGTATGTATAGTTAATCTTCCTTTGTCCCTTTCATTGGATGCCTACTCCTCCAACCTAGTTTTTGTATTTGTATAATATCTTCTCAAACAACCAAATTATGAGGATAAATTCCAAATTCTTCCTTCTTTCTATACTAGTGTACTAACTTTTTAATCCTACTGTCTCCTTCCCCTCTTCAAACCCTCAGAAAAAACCAATCCACCCCATAACTTCTTTTTGCTATTTAACACTTCTGAAGGGATACTTGTTTCTTCTCCCTCATTAGAATGTTACCAATATATTATCTTATGATTTCTTCAAATTATTTAGATAAATTTACTTTTCTAGGCTTCCTTGGACTCTTATGCTTATATTTCAAAGTTCCAACATAGCTGTGGTTTTTCATCAAAAATATATGAAAGTTCTCTATTCCATTAAAATTTCATTTTTCTCCCTGAGGAACAATATTCATCTTTGAACAATAAGTGATTCTTAATTTGGAAGTCTGTATCTTTTGCCTTTTGAAATAATGTATTCCAGGGTCTCCTCTCATTTTTTGTAAAAACTGCCAGGTCTTATGTTATCCTAACCATAGTTCCTTGGAATTTGAACTCTTTTCTGTTATATTCACAGTATTTTTTCTTTGACATGGTGGCTCTAGATTTGGGAAATGATATTTCTGGAACTTTTTTTCTTTTGCAGTTCCTTTCAGGAGTTTTTGAGGAGATAGTTTCTACCTATACTTTGCCCCTAGATCTGAATAGCTTTCATTTATGACTTCTTAAAACATATTGTCAAGTCTTAAAAAAATCATTGTTCAGTTTATGAATTTTAAATGATGTATTTTTTCTATATCAGTTGTTTTTTATATCAGTTACCTTTAATTTTTCCAATATTTTGATTCTGTTTGAATATTCCTTGCTGTTTTAAGGAGTCAATGACTTCTATTTAGTCTATTCTACTTTTGGAGGAGTTGATTTCTTAAATGAGGTTTACCATTTTCTTTCCTAAGATACCTATTCTTCTATTCTGTCTTCAAGATGTTTTATTTCGTATTTTCTAAGTATGTACACAGTCCTTTGAGTTTCTGCTTGCAGTAGTTATGGAGTTAGAAGTGGATTAATTTTTTGATACTGGATAGTATTTTCTTTGATTTACTCATCCATCTCTAGTTTTACTTCCTCAATTGGGGGTTTGTTCCAGGACCAGAATCTTCTCCCGGCTACATTTTTGTGTTGTCCCCTTAGATTATATGAGGCTGAGAGAGACCTCCTCTGACATCTCACAAAAGCATTAGGAACTTCAAAACCTCTAAGCCTGGGCTATCCAGATCCAAATGTTGAGGCCCTGGTGCTGGTCACAGGCTATGCAAGTCCCTAGAACCTTCAAGGTCCCAACACTGGAGTTTTTCATAGGAATCTTCTGCTCTTCCTGTCTCTAGACAAGTTTCACTTGTCCTATCTCTGGTCACATAGCCATTTGACTTGAGGGACTTTCTTTCCTATTGATGGTAGGCATCTAGATGACTTTTGGGAGGGTAGTTCTGGGTGAAAGATTCACTAACTGTAGTTTCTCATTGGATTTCTTGATCATTCTTCAGTTTCCTGAGAACTTCAGGGTTATGTTAGAGTACAAATGTAGAAGCTGAGCCATCTGCCTTCTGTTCAGGCATCCATTTTGGCAGAAAGTCTGCATCTATACATTTAAATAAGCCATTAGGACAACCATATCTTAAATGGATATTCATATATCCTACATGGGGAGTCTGTGCCACAATGTAGTAATTCTAGGTCACTTATTTCACAGGAATGTGATTTTAATTTTCAAAATGAGGTGGGGGGGGAGTGGAAACAGTGATTCTGAAGTCATGTGGTATTTTACCTCAGAGGTAGCTTATTTTCAGAATGTAGATGCTTAAATATATCTTTCAACTGGAATAAGATCAGGCTACTTTATGAACTCAAGTTTTCAATTCTAAGAGAGTCTTGCCAAGTTGTTTTTAATTTTGGGGGGCTTTTGGAAATTAGGATGGTTTTGCTTTTTTAAATTGCTAGACTCACAATTTAAATTCCCATGTTCTCCGCTTTACTGAGAGGATATGAAGATGATTTCAGCTTGCTTTTTAAAAGAAGAACTAGGGTTTTCCAATGGGCAGGGGGGAGTAGAGTAGGTTTTAATTTAAATGCTTTGTTTTGGTTGACCGTAGAAGGAAATTTTACCTTTCCATTTTGTAAATCACATTTTGTTTGCATTATTTTTTTTAGTTTATAATGAACAGACATTCTTGACTTTCCTTTGAAGTATGAATAATTTTGTTGATTTTCCAGGTGGGTCCTGGACTTATTCCTTCTATACTAGTTATTTTACTTTATTTTCTAGTGTTGTAAAGTTCTTGCTTAAACTACTGGATAGTAGCATGAAAATAACACTATGCAATTGCTGGATTTTTATATGCTGTGTAAGCAAGTTTTGAATACTATTATATGCAGACTTACAAACTGAAATATATTAATGCATGAAAAAGACCTTGGTACTGTTTCTAGCTTGTTGTCCTCTCTGGAATCTCTAGCCCCCATATCATATTGAAGGTTACAGCCAGCAAGCCTCATCCTGGGCCACTTCCACCATTTGCCACCTTTGCTCCTAATGTGCTGCTGAAGGAAGATGGGGAACAATCATACAATCATTCTCTGTCTTGGTGCACTACTAATTTATGCTAATACAACCTCAACTACTTCCTCACTGCCACTAGGCAATCCTTCTCTACTTCCCTTTTCAACTCACCCTCCCACTCTCCACAGTAGCTATTCCAAATCTTCTCTTCCCTCCTCCTGCTTTCTCAGCAGAAACATTGGCCTCAAATTTTACAGATAAAATTGAGCCCATTTGTCATGAACTCTCTTTTCTCCTACTCTTCCTTATCTCCTCTCACTCAGATTCTGTCTGTTACTCTTTCTTCTTTTACCCCTGTCTCATGTGAAAAGGTCTGGCCTTGCTCCCTACTAAGACTAGCTACTATGCTGGGGAGCTAGGTGGCACAGTGGATAGAGTGCCAGTCCTAGAGTCAGGAGGACCTGGGTTCAAATTCAGTCTTAGACACTTAACACTTACTAGCAGTTTGACCTTGGGTAAGTGAGGGCCATCTCCAGCCATTTTGATTCACATCTGGAAGAGAAAGTGAGACTGGTGACTTAGCATAGCACCCACTCACTCAAATCCAATTCATGTGCTTATCATGGCATCACCTCCCTGATGTCATGATTTTCTTCAATAATGAAGGACAAGGGGGAGGCTAGGTGGGGCAGTGGATAGAGCACCAGCCCTGGAGTCAGGAGGACCTGAATTCAAATCTGGCCTCAGACACTTAATAATTACATAGCTGTGTGGCCTTGGGCAAGCCACTTTACCCCATTGCCTTGCAAAAACCTAAAATCAAATTTTTTTTTTTTAAAAATGAAGGACAAACAACAGCTACTATGTGTTCAAGCAATCATCTTCCATTTTTGTCTCCTCCAACATACTACCCCCTCTGGTATCCCCACTCTGTCATTTACGTTTCATTTCTCCCTGTCTACTGGATCCTTCCCAATTACCTACCTACAAACATGTTCACATTTCCCTCAGCCTTTTGTGGTCAAACTTCTTGAAAAGGTTTCTACTGGGGCAGCTAAGTGGTGTAGTAAATAGCATACCAACCCTGGAATCAAGAGTACCTGAGTTCAAATCTGCCCTCAGACACTTAATAATTACCTAGCTGTGTGACCTTGGGCAAGTAACCTAACCCCATTTCCTTGCAAAAACCAAAAGAGCAAAAAAAAGGAAAGGCATCTACAATAGATCCCTTTACTCACTTCTTAACCCCTTCTGACTTTAGCATTCCAAAACTGCTCTCTCCAAATTTACTAATGATCTCTTATTCAATGGTGTTTTCACAATCCTTATTTTCCTTGACCTCTCTGCAGCCTTTGACAGTGATTATCCTGATCATTATCTCCTTTTTATAGGTTTTCAGAATATCCCTCTTTCCCCATTCTCCTCCTACCAATCTCTCAACTCCCCAGTTTCCTTTGCTGAATCCTCTTTCAGAATACACCACAGGTGTCCCTCGGGGCTCTGTTTTGGTTCCTCTTCCCCATGCTACTTCACTTGCTGATCTCCTCACTCCCATGTATTTGATTACCACATCTACGTTAATGATTCTCAAATCTCCCTATCCTGGCCCAAATTCTCTGATGACTTCCAATCTTGTCTCTTCCATTTGTCTTTCAGACATCTTAAACTCACTATGTCCAAACAGAACTCATCTTTTCCCCAAACCCTCCCTTGCCCACAACCTTCCCTATTATTGTAAAGTGTATTACCATCTTTCCAGTCACTCAGCTTTATAACCTAGGAGTCATCTTGAATTCCTCAGTCTCACACAGCCATGTTCAAGCTGTGAAGGCCTGTTAATTTCACCTTTGCACCCTCTCTCAAATATGCCTGTTCTCTGCTCTGACACTGCCTACAACACTGCCTACATTGTAGTGCAGGCCCTCATCAACTCACCCCCTAAACTATTACAATAGCCTGTTGATGGATCACCTTCTTCAAATCTCTCCCCACCCGAATCCATCATCCATTCAATTACCAAAGTGATTTTCCTAAAGCACAAGTCTGACTATATCTCTCCCCTACTCAATAAACTTTAGTGGTTCCCTGTTGCCTCCAGAATCAAATTCAAACCCCTCCTATCTTATCAGTCTTCTTACATTTTAATACCAAAGTGTACTCTTTAATTCAGTAATACAGGTCTTGTGAGTATTCCATAAAAAGACATTCCATTTCTCAGCTTAGGATATGTATATTCTCTGGCTGTCCCCCATGCCTTGAGTGTTCTCCCATATCCTTTCCGTTCCTTTAAGTCTCAACTAAAATCCCACCTTCTACAGAAAGTCTTTGCCAACCCTCTCTTAATTCCAGTGACTTCCCTCTGCTAATTATCTCCTATTTAGTTAGTTAGTACATGGCTTCTTTGCACATGTGTTTGCTAGTCATGCTGAATTCCTCACTATCTCACACACCTATATATAGAGTATTGACCTTGTAGTCAGGAGAACAAAAGTTTGAATCCAGTCTCAGACACTTGACACTTACTGCTGTGTGACCTTGGGCAAGTCACTTGACCCTGATTGCCTCACATTCAGGGCCAGCTCCAGTCATTGGACCACTGGACTCACTCAACCCAATTCATGTGCTTGTCATGGCATCACCTCCCTGATGTCAATAGTCTTCTCCAAAGGGCAGCTAGGTGGCACAGTGGACAGAGCACCAGCCCTGGAGTCAGGAGTACCTGAGTTCAAATCTGGCCTCAGACACTTAATAATTACCTAGCTGTGTGGCCTTGGGCAAGCCACTTAACCCCATTGCCTTGCAAAAAAAAGTAACCTATTAAAAATAGTCTTCTCCAAGAATGAAAGACAAGCATTATCATTTGTTAGTCTCTCCTATTCAATTGTAAGCTCTTTGAGGGCAGGGACTGTTTTTTTGCCTCCTTTGGTATCCCTGACTTTCATCATAGTGCACGTCTAATTTTTATCTATTCATTTTTGTGATCTGAATTGATGACTGTGGTTGTGATATTTTAGAATTAAAGTATAGTATATTAGAGCATGTAACTGGGATTTGCACATGCCCAGTTAACTAAAAATAGAGGAAGCTATGTGGGAGATTCTTTCTCTGGGAGAAGATATCCTGTGTTCCCCAACTACTTAGAAAAGAGTATCTACTTTCAATTGCCTCTGTGACTGGGACAGTCTAATCTCTCATTCTGGTGGTGTCTAATGAATAAAAGTCAGTTCACCTGAAGCAGGAGTACCATGTAACTAAATAGGGGCCTGAAAGAGAGACCCTGTGGTCCTGAGTCAGGTTTGAGGTTTTGGTCTATTTTACTTGTCCTTTTCAGTTCTAGGTTCAGGAAGATGAGCTCAAGATATGGTGACCTTGCAGTCAAAATCCAGGTGAAATATTGTTGCCAGCCCTGGAGTGCTGAGTGTCATTAGGGAGCCAGAATGCAAGTCAAGGGCTCTGGAGTGTGTGTGTGGGGGGGGGGGGGCGGGGAAGAGTGAAATTTAGACACAGAAGTTGGTGAGAATATGCTTCACAGAAATTGAATTTGTCTATGAACCTAATCCCAACCCTCTTCCCAGAAACCCAAGAATTATAAGGCATCATGCGCTCTGAGAACACGTTTGTTATTCCTCACTGTAAAAACTAATGTAGGGGCAGCTAGGTAGCGATAGAGCACCAGCCCTGGAGTCAGGAGGACCAGAGTTAAAATTTGGCCTCAGACACGTCCTAATGATGTAGCTGTGTGACCTTGGGCAAGCCGTGCAAAGCAACAACAACAAAAGCTAATCTGACAAGTAGTTGAATGCAACTTGGGTGCAGCAGACTCCCAAATTTAAGGAACACATTCACTGGGGTTTGAACTAATGGGAGAGACTAAAAACCTCACAATCCCCTTGAGTCTATCAGAGAACCTATGGAAGGGGTGACTTTCAGGAAGTGTGGGAGTCAAGATAGTCATTATTACAACCATTGTTCCTATAATACTACACATTTATTGTTTGTATAAATATATGTACTTAATGGGATTACACATGTAGCAGTCTCTACAACAGAAGGAAAGGGGTAGTTGTAGGGACTGGTAGAGGCAGTGTTGAGTGTTTGCAGTTAAAAAGCACTGAAGTCTCCTAATAGGAGTACACTAGACCTTAAGAATGAGGTCATTTAAAGGATTTTGTACAGAAAAGTAAAAGGTTTAGAGGAGAAAACACTGGAGGTCACTAATGCAAAGGAAGATAGGATATCTCAGGAAGTTTTTTTCTAGCAATAGCTGAGAGTTTTCACCATGAACTAAGGAGATATAGCTTAGGAATTGAAGTAGGATGTTATTCCTAGGAATTTTGTACTAATTTACTCTAAGAAAAACTACTTAAAAAGATAGGAGTCCTTCTAATCAAAGGAGGACATTTGCAAAGGGAAAATGAATGTCACAATAAAATCCAGAAACACTAATTCATCTATAAGGCTGAGGTCAAACTCCCTGTGGCAGACAGCTACCACCTGTGAACGTGAGTCAGATCCATAAGAGGAACAATACGGGGAGACTTGGGTTGAACAGACCACTTGGGCCTGAGATACTAGAAGTCTCCTGAAATAGAGAAAATGATGAGAAGGATAGAGGGTCCTAGAAAGACAGTCCCATTGAAATCTCAATGTACAGATGTAACTGGATGAAACATATACAAATATTTAGCTGGTGTGTATGGAGTGACAGGCAATGTACAACTGAAGAGGCCTATGTTAATTTCATGTTAAATGCAAGGCAGCATAAAGAAGAAAAGCCCACTGAGTTTCTCTTAAGGAACTTTGCAAAGGCTACTAGATTTTGAGTCAAAAAGACATAGTTTGAAATCCTGCTTCAGACACTTACTATTCAACCTCTATGAGTCTCAGTTTCCTCATCTGTAAAATAGGGATAATAACATAAAGGCCTTTGTAAAGCTTAAAGTAATATATAAATTGCTTATTTCCATCATTAATTATGATAACAGTAGGTAAAACATGGTGACTGAGCCAGGGATTGGTAAATGGCCATCATGCAACCAATGTAGTAGCAGCTATATAAATCCAGAAACCAATGCCAAAAATGCCTGAAATGAGACAGATATTGCTGAACTTAGGGAGTTAATGTGCTAAGATGGTGTCAGCCTAAGTGAAACTCAATTTTGTTCTCAAGTATGGGCCACAGAGGCAAAACAAGGGAGACATCATAGCCAGCAAAGAACCACAGAAGTGGGTCCAGAGAGAACCAGGTAAGAGAGGTGACAACACTTGAAGAGATAAAAGATGGTCCAAAGGCCTGGCATAAGAATGCCTCCATCAGATTAATCACCAGAGTAAGCATCTCAAAATCTGTTATCATTATGGCCACTAGAGTCATTATACACATTAACTGTTTTAGTGCCAGAAATACAAAGTTAGTTGCGGAAAAGTTAATGTCTTTTCTAGATTTGGGGAAGGCAGAACCAGAGAAAGCAGTCACCTTGGGTCCCATGGAGAGTCATGATGGTATCATTATAAACTTCTAATAATTCTATTCCACCTAGATTCAGTAAATAGTAAATAGTGTGGTAGATGTGGTAATCAAATACATGGGAGTGAGGAGATCAGCAAGTGAAGTAGCATGGGGAAGAGGAACCAAAACAGAGCCCCGAGGGACACCTGTGGTGTATTCTGAAAGAGGATTCAGCAAAGGAAACTGGGGAGTTGAGAGATTGGTAGGAGGAGAATGGGGAAAGAGGGATATTCTGAAAACCTATAAAAAGGAGATAATGATCAGGATAATCAATGTCAAAGGCTGCAGAGAGGTCAAGGAAAATACGGATTGTGAAAACACCATTGAATAAGAGATCATTAGTAAATTTGGAGAGAGCAGTTTTGGAATGCTAAAGTCAGAAGGGGTTAAGAAGTGAGTAAAGGGATCTATTGTAGATGCCTTTCCTTTTTTTTGCTCTTTTGGTTTTTGCAAGGAAATGGGGTTAGGTTACTTGCCCAAGGTCACACAGCTAGGTAATTATTAAGTGTCTGAGGGCGGATTTGAACTCAGGTACTCTTGATTCCAGGGTTGGTATGCTATCCACTACACCACTTAGCTGCCCCAGTAGAATGGAAATTAGTAAATAGTGTGGGTATAAATGGAAATACTGATGTGGACAGTGAATCTCAAGTTGTTATCATTTTCCAATCTTTTTTATGACATATATTTAAGAAAAAAATACCTTTGAAGCCTATGATAGGCCTTGCAATAAAGACTATCCATACCTAGAATACAAGATAATGAATTCACTATGAGACATGTTGAGTTTAAGATGTTTTGGGAAATACAGTTTGATATGTCCATTAAGGAGTTGGAGATATGAGACTAGAGCTCAGAAGAGATACTAGGACTGAACAGGCAGATCTGATAATCCTCTCCAGAGAAATGATAAATGAGTCCACCAAATGAATTAGTATAGGAGAAGAGGGACCAGGACAGAGTCTTGGGGGAAATTTACATTTAATTGGAGTAACCTGGATGAAGATCCAATAAGGAAGACCCAAGATAAGTTTTAAATTGCCTAACACTGTGATTGTTACCACATACTTTGGTTCAGTTACATTTAGACCTTCCAATATTCACTAGAACGTCAACACTGCTTAGAACTAATTCTAGTCTTTTCAAATCCTAGCAGAATATTGTAAGGGACAAGCTGTAATTCAATACCTAGGATAGAGACAAAGCATACTAGCTATTCAACTGAACTGAATCTTAAGATACTGTCCTTTAGGGACCACCCAGAACTAAAAGAGTGAAAGGATAGGTTCTATGAGGCTAAAACTCAGCACAAAAGAAAAGCATGTTCTCATTGTGGGATGTGAAATGTGCTCAAGGTATAGCTCACAGAATCATCATTCTCAACCATTCAGAAAGGGATCTTCCTCTTATCTATAATGGAAAACTTAAAGAAATCATCTGAAGGAAATGGTAACTAATGGCATTATCATAAAATCCAGTATCCTTTATGCATCACCTATAATGATACTAGAGAAAAATGGAAAGATTCAGATGCATGGAAATTACCACTCTTTGGACAAAGGAACCAAGGGGGTAAGCACACTGTGCAATGGATGCCCTGGATTATTTGCTAGAAATTCACTGTTTTTCATTCTTGGACCTGTAGATCTTACTTAAAAGCACTATATAAAAGCTGGTTATCCTCATTTTGTCCATTTGAAGATAAGTTACAAGGCATGTTGTGGACACCAGTCACTTTACAATAGCTGATGGAGAAAGGAATTGATAAAATCAACTATGTGAGAGTGTTAGTGTTCTGAATGTCTTCAGTAAGACACTGAAGGATCATAAGAAAAGAGTGATAAAAGTACTGAATCAGCTGGAAGAAGTTGGTCTGAAGCTATCCATTAACAAGTGCCAACTTTGCAGTTTCTCTTTTATACGTGGGTCCAAATGTGTGCTAATATAACATGTATGACTTGGCCCTATTCTCTCAGGATTAGGTATGTTACAACTTCTCAGAGTTCTTGAGTTTATAGGTGTCTCTTTTATCTGTCATGGGCTCAACACCCCCACTAGTTGCATTTGACCCATTTGTTAAATGACCAGTGACTCATCTTCCAGTTCCATTTAACCACTTAACATCAACTGTCTTTTGCAAAGGGATAGTTACTTCATGTATAGTAAGAATATAAAACATTTCAACCAACACCAAAGAAATGGTAAGAAACAAATTTTACTGACCCAATATGGATTATGGTTTCACCAAAAGGTGTGAAACTTGTGCCAGACATGTACAAAGAAAAGCATTAGCTTTGTTCATAATGTCCAGAACAGTCTCAGATGGAATTGTATTTGGTTTCCTTAGCAACATTTAACAATTGCCAGGGCCTTGAATAACTTGAAGATGAAGAATGAAATCCTCAAGGTCCTTGATGCAAGAGCCCACATATGTGTCATCAACCTGGATTCTCAAATGGAACAATATAGCTACAAAAGAAAGAGATGGCATGTACATCAAGGATCTGAGGAGAACATAGGAAGAGCTTCTGCTTGCAGCTAATTCTACTTTTGTCAATGAAAATCTAGCTGTCATCTGATCCACCAATAATGACCACCATGCTATTCTGAAATTTCCTGCTCCCCCTTGTGTTAACTTCTCAACCACTGAATTGGACAATATAGCTTATCCACTTTGATATGTGGGCATTGCCATTTCATACAATATGAAACTTCATTTAGTGAATTCTGATGCGGTGAATGCTAGCCCATAAAGTCCTGTTATATGGAAGTTATGCCTAGAGGAGAAGAAACAGAAAAAGGGAACAGAGAGTAGATGAAAAGGGCAGTGAATGAGAAAGGATGTTAGGGCAAATGAACTGCATCAGTTCCAGAGATTATTGCTCCTCAGTCTGAAGTTGGAAGAAATGCAGTTGCCATCCATGCCTACTCAAAAGTTCCCTAATGAAGAACAGAGTTCTTAGCCTGCTTACTGAAAACTGATTCAAAACTTCTACTGCCTAGGAACTACCACAGAGTAATCTTAAATTTTTACTTCAGATTCTCTTGCTAGCTGGAATATGCTGAAAGAAAATAAGCATCAAATTTTCATATTAAAAAAAAAGTTTTACCCATTTGTACTGCATATTTGGAGAATATAAGTACTAATAAGACTTTGGAACTAGTATGTATCAACCCTTTATTTCTGGAAGGAGATAATAAAAAAAGTTTAAGTCATCTCTGAGTGGTGACTGACCATTCCACCAGATATGCACAACAAGCATACCCAACCAGGAATCAGAAAGCATCTACTTTTGCCAATGTGTTGGTAGAAAAGTATTTTTCTGCATCTGTGTATAAGATTGCTTTCCAGTATCTACTCTGACCAAGGTAAAAACCTTAAGAGTAAGCTATTCAAGGAAATGCTGCTTTGGCAGGTATCAAAAAGTCATAAGGAGACCTATAATCTGAACATTTCAACTTCATCCTGTTGAACATATTGGGAATTCTGAAATTAGAACAAAAGCTCTGTAGAATCAATTATGTTATTTCTAATACATGTATACAATTCTACCAGGAAGGATGCTACAGGCTTTACACTTTAATAGATTGTGTTTGGGCAAAAACTATGCTTATATATTGACTTGTGTTTTGTTACCTCAGATGAGAGAAGCAATACAACTAACCACACTCAGTACATATCTGAAACTGAACTCAAAACCTTTCCTCTTGAACCCTCCTCTACTACTTACTTTCCTGTTCCTGTTGATAATGCATTCTTCCAATCACCCAGGTTTTCAACCTCTGTATCATCTTCAACTCATTTTTCTCACTGATTCCACATATCCAAGTCTTGTCGATTCTTATCATCACTTCTCCTAAAAGCCACCCACTCTAGTGCAGGCTCTCATTGCTTCACACCTGGAGTACTACAATAGTCATCTGGTTAGTTTCCCTGACTTAAGTTTCTCCTCACTCCAATCCTCCACTCAGCTGCCAAAGTGATTTTCATAAAGTTTGGATCTGACCATGTCATATTCCCCATTGAGTACTCAATA
This sequence comes from Macrotis lagotis, assembly GCF_037893015.1. Taxonomy (NCBI): domain Eukaryota; kingdom Metazoa; phylum Chordata; class Mammalia; order Peramelemorphia; family Peramelidae; genus Macrotis; species Macrotis lagotis. Next base: position 5,313,632 of record NC_133666.1, read on the forward strand.
ATATTCAATGTCTCCCTAATACAGGATGACATATAAAACCCTCTGAGATTTAAGCTAATCACAATGTGGTCCTTTCTACCTTTCTAGTTGTCTTGCATTTTACTCTCCTCTATGATCTACTAACACTGGCCTTTTTATTGGTACTAACAAACACTTGCTCTTCCAACTCCATACCTTTTCTCTGGCTGGATCCTCAAGTCTGGGGCAGCTAGGTGGTATGGTGGATAGAGCACTGGCCTTGGAGTCAGGAGGATGGCAGTTTGAGTCCAGCCTCAGAAACTTGGCACTTCCTAGCTTTGTGATCTTGAGCAAATCACATAAACCTGATTGCCTTGCATCCAGGGCCATCTCCAGTAATCCTGATTCATATCTGATCACTGGATCCAGATGGCTCAAGAGGAAAAAATGAGGCTGGAGACTTAGCACAGCCCCCTCTCACTCAAATCATATGCCTTTCATGGCTTCATGAACACCCTCGATGGCATGTTCTTCTTTGAGAATGAAGGACAAACATCATCATCATCATCATCATCATCATCATCATCATCATCATCATTCTCAAGCCCTCTTCACCTCTGCCTCCTTGCTTCCTTGGTTTCATTCAAAACAATTGAAATTCAATGTTTTGCAGGATGTTTTTTCCTGGTGTCCCTTCCTTCACTGCTAGTGCCTTGACCCTAATAACACCTTTTATCTATTCTGTATCTACCTTGTATATACATAGTTATTTGTATGTTGTCTTCTCAATTTGATAGAGAAAGAGAGAGACTGATTTCTAGATCTCCCCCAAGGGGAAACTCTCTAAAGTCTCTAACAGTAAGTTGAGGATAGGGACATGATAGAGATTGCCAGCATTTCTCTTGTCAGCATCTTCCCACAGTCTTTTCCTTTAGCAAGATGAAGTAGGATTGCCATCATCCATCTGCTCTCTCAAAGTTGGAAGCCAGAAGTGCCACAAGTGACTGAAGAACCTGAACAAAACTGAAGAATTCTCCATTTTTCCACTATTGTCAACTCTGCCCCAATCCCCACAAAGGCCTTTGATATCTGTCAATGTTTAGAGAGCCCATAATAATAGGTTTACGGTTACACACATGAAAAGATCTTGGAAGTTAAAGACATCTAGGAGAAAGTTAGCTTACAGTTTGCCTCTCCAGAGACCTCAGAGAGATAATTTCTCCTTGGGTAAGTTTAGAGCTTCTCTTGGTTGAGTTGAGTTGTTATTTCATTTCTATTTAAAGAAATTATTCAGACTTCCAGCCAAGATGGCGGAGAGAAGACAGGCAGAGTTCTAAAGTCTCCTTATCTTCCCTTATAAATAGGAAACAAACTTCTTAACAGAAATCTGATTGATAAAATCCAGAAAGAAAAGCCAGGAGAACATCCACCTCAGGATCTCTCTTCTGAGATCATGGGAGTCCACAGAAGGTGTACTCTGTCCAGAGCACAGGACTGTTGAGAGCTTGGGAGCCTGAATCAGCTGCAAATTAGCCTGATTAGTGGCAGGGCTGGAGCCAGGATCCTAAGGGCCCAAGAACTGGACCAGTTTGATCAGCAGTAGGACTAGTGTTTGGTTGACTGAGGGGGCTTGGGTCAACTAGGGAACAGAAGCATCGGTGGCAGGGCTGGAGGGAGAGTTCCGGTGCAGGAAAGTTGCAGAGAGGATCCCTGAGGCCCTGTGGTCAGGAGGAATTCAGAGTCCACACCTCCATTTCAGCTGAAGCCTCTTCCCAGAAGAAACACAATTACAGACTACTTTTGGCCCAGGCTCAGGTGTGTGAGCAGAAGAACAACCTCAGATGACAATAGGGAGAGTGATCACCTCACCCCAGGGTATATTGATGAAAGACAAAAGTATTTAACAGCTTCAACCACTCCTTCTAGGCCAAGGGAGAAGGCCTCAGCAAGGTCACAGACACTCCAGAGAAAGCAATCAGCACCTCCTGCTGGTCGAGTGGAGTTATTACACTCAGAGAGGAAAACCCTCTAGCACCTCCTACTGGCCGCTGGAGATATTACATTCAGTGAGTAAAGCCTCTAGGGATCCCGACACCAAATCCCTATGAACTAGCCCCTCCCCAACACAAGGTTTTAGGATAATGAAGAAAGGCCAGTGAAAAGGAGGGTCTATAGAAACATTCTTGGAAGGAAAAGACACTAACTCAGAGAGACCTGGAACCTCTGAGGAGAGTATGACCTGCTCTCCAGCACAGAAAGACTTTCATGAAGAAATAAGAAAGGAGTGTAAAAATCAATTGGAAAATTTGGAAAAAAATTTGGAAGAGAAAATTAACATCTTGCAACAAGAAAACAATTCTCTCAAAACCTTAATTGGTCAAATGGAAAACTTAAAAAAATAGAACTGACCAATTGGAAAAGGAGTTGCAAAAGGCAAATGAAGAAAATTCTTCTCTAAAAAAAGAATGGAGCCTGTGGAAACTAACAACTTCATGAGACAGCATGAGTCTGTTAAACAAAACCAAAAAATGGAAAAAATAGAAGAAAATGTAAACTATCCCATCAGCAAAAACCACTGACTGAGGAGGGACAACCTGAGAATTATAGGCCTTCCAGAAAACACTGAAGAGAAAAAAAGCCTGGACATAATATTACAGGATTTAGTGATGGAAAATTGCCCTGATATCATGGAACCAGAGGGCAAAATAGTTATTGAAAGAATACACCGATCCCCTCCAGAAAGAGGTCCTAAAATGAAAATACCAAAGAATTTTGTGGCCAAATTCCAGAACTATCAGATAAAAGACAAAATCCTGCAAGCATCCAGAAAGAAAAAAATTTAAACACCAAGAAGCCACAGTAGAGATTATGCAGGACCTGGCTGCATCCTCACTAAGGGATCAAAGGGCCTGGAACTAGATATTCCAAAGAGCAAGGGAGTTTGGAATGCAGCCAAGAATCCACTAACCGGCAAAACTGAGTCTTTTCTTTCAGAGGAAAAGATGGACATTTAATGAAATGGAAGACTTCCAACAATTCTTGATGAAAAGACCAGAGCTAAATGGAAAATTTGGACATCAAACAGGAGGTTCAAAAGACATAAAAAGGTAAAAAAGGGGGGGGGGATTAAAGAAAAAAATATTGCTATTCAGTAAGATGAAACTGGCTATATCCCAGCATGGGAAAAAGAGCATCATAACTCTTGAGAATTGTAACTCTATCAGAGAGAATATACTTAGCCAGAAATGATGGACACTCATGACTTATCCATGAGACTGCTACCCAATGGGATGAAACTGGCTATACCCCTACTTGGGAAAAAAGACTCTAATAATTCTCAAGAATTGTAACTCTATTAGAGAGAATATACTTAGTCACAAGTGATGGATACTCAGGATTTTCTATGACTTAGAATGATTTAAAAACACTTCCTCCATAAAAGGAGGGGGGCAGGAAGGAGAAGGGAGGAGGGAGGGGATTGAATGGAGTAAATCTCATTACATTATGAGGTACAAAAGACCTACTGAAATAAAGGGGAAGAAAGGAGGAGATGAGCCTTCTGAATCTTCCTCTCATTAGACTTGGCTTAAAGTTAACTTACACATATACTCAGTTACCTTAAAAAAATCTTACCTTTCAAGTATTAAAAAGGGAAAAAGATGGGGTGGCTACGTGGTGCAGTGGATAGAGCACTGGCCCCGGAGTCAGGAGTACCTGAGTTCAAATCCAGCCTCAGACACTTAATAATTGCCTAGGTGTGTGGCCTTGGGCAAGCCACTTAACCCCATTGCCTCATTACAAAAGAAAAAAAATCTAAAAAAGGGGGGGTAAGGGTAGGGGGACAGAGACAGGGAGGGGGAGAAAAAGGGGAGCTAACAGAATGAAGGGAAGGGGAGGGGGTGTATACAGGAGGGCAAACACACTGAAGGTGGCAGTATTCAGAAACAAAATACTGGGGAATATGGATAAAGGGGGAAAGGGGGGGGAATACAGAGGGAAGATAGCATGAAGGGCAATAGTTAGTAATTATAACTTTGAATGTGAATGGGATAAACTCTTCCTTAAAACGAAAGTGAATAGCAGAATGGATTAAAAAATAGAATGCTACAATATGCTGCTTAAAAGAAATTCATTTAAAGCAGAGAGATACATATAGAGTAAAGGTAAAAGAGTGGAGCAAAATATATTTTGCTTCAGCTGAAGTGAAAAAAGCAGGGGTAGCAATCTTCATCTCAGACAAAGCAGCTGCAAAAATAGATAGCTTTAAAAGAGATAAGGAAGGAAACTATATCCTCCTAAAAGGTACCATAGGCAATAAAGTGATTTCAATACTGAATACGTATGTATCCAGTGGGATAGCATCCAAATTCCTAGAGGAGAGCTGAAAGAACTACAGGAAGACATAGACAACAGACCTCACCCTCCCATTCTCAGATTTAGATAAATCAAATCATAAACAAGAAAGAAGTTAAGGAGGTAAATAGATTTGTTAGAAAAACTAGATATGATAGACTTATGGAGGAAATTGAATGGAGATAGAAAGGAGTATACCTTTTTCTATGCAGTACATGGCACTTATACAAAAATTGACCATGTACTAGAACATAAAAACCTAATGATCAACTGTGAAAGACAGAAATAGTGAATACATCTTTCTCAGATCACAATGCAATAAAAGTCATATGCAATACTGGGCCAAGGAGATATAGACCCAGAACTAATTGGAAACTGAATAACCTTATTTTAAAGAATTAGTGGATCAAACAACAAATTATAGAAAGAATTAATTATTTCATCCTAGATAATGACAATAAGGAAACAACATACCAAAACCTATGGAATTCACTCAAAGTGGCTATCAGGGGATATACTATATCTTTAAATACTTACATGAATAAATTACAGAAAGAGGAAATCAATGAACTAAATATACAACTAAAAAATTATAGAAAGAACAAATTAAAATCCCCAATTAAATACCAAATTAGAAATTCTAAAATTTAAAGGAGAAATTAATAAAATCAAAAGCAAAAAATTGAATTAATAAATAAAAGCAAAAATTAGTTTTATGAAAAAACCAATAAAATTGATAAACCTCTGGTCAATTTGATTTAAAAAAAGAAGAAAACCAAATTGCTAGTATCATAAATGAAAAAGGTGAACTCACAACCAGTGAGGAGGAAATTAAAGTAATTCAAAATTATTTTGCCCAACTCTATGCCAATAAATTTGACAATCTAAGTGAAATGGACAAATACAAAAATATAGATTGCCCAAAGTTAAATGAAGAGGAGATTAAATACCTAAACAACCCTATCTCAGAAAAAGACATTCAACAAGCCATTATGGAACTCCCTAAGAAAAAATCTCCAGGGCCTGATGGATTCACAAGTGAATTCTACCAAACATTTAAGGAACAACTGGTTCCAATTCTACATAAACTCTTTAGAAAAATAGGGAAAGACGGAACTCTGCCTAACTCTTTCCATGACACCAATATGGTTCTGATACCTAAACCAGGAAGTTAAAACAGAGAAAGAAAATTATATACCTATCTCCCTGATGAATAATAGATGCAAAAATTTTAAATAAAATCTTAGCAAACTAATTACAACAAGTTATCACCAGGATAATACATTATGACCAAGTAGGATTTATCCTAGGAATGCAGGGTTGGTTCAATATTAGGAAAACTGTTAGTATACTCAATTATATCAACAACAAACCTATCAGAAATTATATGATCAGTTCCATAGATGCTGAAATAGCTTTTGACAAAGCACCAATTCCTACAAAAAACACTGGAGAGTACAGGAATAAATGAACTGTTGCTTAGAATAATAAGCAGTATCTATCTGAAACTATCAACAAGCATTTTATTCAATGGGGAGAGACTAGAGGCATTCCCCATAAGATCAGGGGTGAAACATAGATGCCCATTATCAATACTACTATTCAATATTGTATTAGAAATGTTAGCTTCAGCAATAAGAGAAGAAAAAGAAATTGAAGGAATTCGAATTGGGAAGGAAAAAGCAAAACTCTCACTCTTTGCAGATGACATGATGGTCTACCTAGAGAATCCCAAGAAATCATCCAAAAAACTACTGGAAACAATTAGCAATTTTAACAAAGTTGCAGGATATAATATAAACCCTCATAAATCCTAAGCTTTTCTATATATAACTAGCTCTTGCTATAGCAAGAAGAAGCTAGGAAAAACTAGAAAGAGAAATCCCAGTCAAAGTAACCTCAGACAATATAAAATACCTGGGAGTCTACCTGCTAAGACAGACTCAGAAGTTTTTTGAAAACAATTAGAAAACACAAATTAAATCAAATTAAATAACTGGCCAAACATCAGCTGTTCATGGATAGGTCGAGCTAATATAATAAAAATGACAATTCTACCAAAGCTAAAGGGGTACCTGTTTAGTGCCCTACCAATCAAAATTCCAAAAAATTGCTTTAATGAGTTAGAAAAAGTGGTAAGTAAATTCATATGGAGAAATAAAAAGTTCAGAATTTCCATGGATTCAATGAACAAAAGTGCAAAAGAAGGTAGCTTAGCCCTACCTTATCTACAATTTTATTATAAAGTATCAGTCATCAAAAGTATCTGGTATGCGCTAAGAAATAGAGTGGTGGACCAGTGGAATAGACTAGGTGCAATAGCAGGAAACAATTACAGTAATCTGCTGTTTGATAAACCCAAAGAGTCCAGCTATTGGGATAAAAACTCTCTCTTTGATAAAAACTGCTGGGAAAATTGGAAGTTAGTATGGAAGAAACTTAGATGAGACCAACACCTCATACCCTAAACTAAGATAAGATCCAAATCGATACAAGATTTAGACAGAAAAAACAATATTATAAGCAAACTAGAAGATCAAGGAGTAGTTTACCTGTCAGATCTATGGAAAGGGAAGCAGTTTATGACTAAGGAAGAGATGGAGAACATCACTAAAAACAAAGTAGGTGATTTTGATTACATTAAATTAAAAAGTTTTGCACAGGCAAAATCACTGTAACCAAGATCAAAAGAAATGTAGTGAACTGGGAAACAATTTTTACAACGAGTATTTCTGACAAAGGACTCATTTCTAAAATATACAGAGAGCTGAGTCTAATTTAAAAAAAAAGTCATTCCCCAATTGACAAATGGTCAAAGGATATGCAAAGGCAATTTACAAATGAGGGGATCAAAGCAATCCATAGTCATATGACAAATTGCTCTAAATCACTACTTATTAGAGAAATGCAAATTAAAGCATCTCTGAAGTACCACCTCATACCTCTCAGACTGGCCAATATGACCAGAAAGGATAATGATCATTGTTGTAAGGGTTGTGGGAAATCTGGGATACTATTACATTGTTGGTGGAGCTGTGAACTCATCCAACCTTTCTGGAGAGAAATTTGGAATTATGCCCAAAGGGCAACAAAAAATGTGTATACCCTTTGATCCAGCAATGCCACTAATGGGTCTATACCCTGAAGAGATTATGAAAAAAGGTAAAAACATCACTTGTACAAAAATATTCAGAGTATGGGGCAGCTAGATGGTGCAGTGGATAGAGCCTTGGCCCTGGAGTCAGGAGTAAATGAGTTCAAATCCGGCCTCACACACTTAATAATTACCTAGCTGTGTGGCCTTGGGCAAGCCACTTAACCCCATTTGACTTGCAAAACAAAAAACTTAAAAAAATATTCAGAGTAGCCCTGTTTGTGGTGGCAAAGAATTGGAAATTAAGTGTATGTCCTTCAATTGGGAAATGGCTTAGCAAACTGTAGTATATGCATGTCATGGAACACTATTTTTCTTTTAGAAACCAGGAGGGACGGGAATTCAGGGAAGCCTGGAGGAATTTGCATGAACTGATGTTGAGTGAGATGAGCAGAACCAGAAAAACACTGTACCCCTAACAGCATCATGGGGGTGATGATCAATCTTGATGGACTTGCTCATTCTAGCAGTGCAACAATCAGGCACAATTTGGGGCTGTCTGTGATGAAGAATACCATCTGTATTCAGAGAAAGAACTGTGGAGTTTGAATAAAGACCAAGAACTATTGCAGTTAATTTAAGAAAAAAACTGATATCTTATTGTCCGATCTTGCTATCTCTTTTACTTTATGTTTCTTCCTTAAGGATGTGATTTCTCTCTCCTCACATTCAATTTGGATCAATGTATACCATGGAAACAATGTAAAGAGTGACAAATTGCCTTCTGTGGGAGGTGGGGAGGAGGGAAGCAAGATCAGGGGATAAACTGTAAAACTCAAAATAAATAAAACCTTTTAAAAAAAGAACTTATGCTTTCTTATATATTTTCTGATACACATATCCTAATGTTATAACTTCTCTGTATAATGTCCATAATTAATCTGTTGACAAGAATTATAGATTTTACCTTCAGAATTTTACTTTCTCTGATTTCTGTTTCTTACAATAAATGGTTTTACAAACTATTTGCTATTTGTGACGAACCTTTGTATTTTGTTTGGAAGGAATTAAGCCAGTGGGCATAAGTTTGGGCTATTCTCCCCCTTAAGAGTGACCAAGGGAATGATTTCTGTTTTGAATTTCTAAAATTACACCCCTAGACTAGCAATATTTGAGGGGAACAGAGAGACACACATCTAGCAAAATATCCCTCTTCAAGATAGGCTAGGATGACTCAAACTTCCAGTCATGGCCCTTTTCCTGCTTTCCAAGGAAGACCTCTCCCTTGGAGAGGGATGGGTCAGATTTCAGAGATAACTATCCATACAACTCCTGAACTATGTCTATATATTTAGACAACTCATGTTGATATAAAAATCTTACATGTTGACACTCATATACCCTACATTTGGGAGAATCAAATGAGCAGGTAATTCAAGAGGCAATGGAAAGACAGAGTATATGGAAGAAATATAGCAGCATAGTTAACAATTTCTGAAAAAGCAATAGTCAGTATTCAAATAGATCTTGATCAAGGTGTTCCCTTCAACAAGGAAGACCTTTTATGATACTTGGCCACTACCCAGCATGATTTCTCCTTGTAAGGGTATCAGAGGAACATTCTGACCTTTCATTCATAATTCCTTGTTCTTGCTTATGATGATCCCACCTTCCCTTCTGATTGTACAATTCCTTCATAACATCTCTTATTCCTTTACATTTTCACAGATCCCTATTCTGTTCTATTCAGGTTATATGCAAAAGAGAAAGATAAAAAGATACAGGACTGCAACTGTCACCAATTGATGAAATAAACATATGGATGAAATCATTGCTGAATATTATTAAATAACTAAATTTCTATTCAATGAATTACTACAAAGCAAAACAGCACAGTAGGAGTCAACAGACAGGGACTATAGTCCTGATTCTGTCACTCATTCACTGTCAACCCTATACAAATCATTTTTTCCTTGTTGGGTCTTAGTTTTCTCATGCAAAGAATGAGGGTGTTTGGACAAGATAATCTATCTTTAAAGTTCTTTCTCAGAAAATTTTGATACTATGATTTTAGGATAACTTTGTAATCTGAAAATTTAGTACTGTGATAGTTTCCCAATAATAATAAAAATATACTCAAATCTTTTTGAGAATACAAGTCCATTGAACATGTTTTATTAGAAGTCTACAGTTTCATAGATTAAACTGACATTCCTGTTAGCAATTATATATATATATATATATATATATATATATATACATACAAATATATGATATGTGCATAGAAGAGATTTGATCAATTCTGACAGATAAAAGCTTGCTGCTCAACACACTAGGTCACTGTGTACACAGGAAAATGGCCACCATTGAAACGAGTATTGAATGTATATGTGTAACTTTCAGTGGAAGACTTAAATTTCAAAGTATGTAAAAAAGTATGCAATTCAAATAACACATCTCCAAAAACCTAAATTCTCCAGAAAACTAGTAAACTCATTAATTAAATTACAATTAAATTCCACTGAAGCATTTTAAAGCACTTATGTCTACATTCTTATTTGTCTACAATGAGTGTCATCTCTGTGGAAGCCAGATGAGCTTCCATGGGAAAACTGAGTCAGTAAGGCATTGGAAGCAAGAGTGCTTGAGAACATGCTTGAGGTAAGAGGACAAAGCTGTGTGAGGTTAAGGGCAGATTGAGATTCTGGATGTGAGCAAGTAATTTGTCCCTTCCCCTTTGCCTTCCCCCACCCCGATTTCTGGCAAGAGGGACTGGTAGCCCCTTCAGTTCCAGGAGACCATACATTTTTATTATTTATTATTTATTATTTATTTATTTATTATTGCCAGCCTTTGCTGCTGCCACTGAACATCAACCTAAGCTGAAGGTAGTGCCAAAAGAGCTGGGACAGATTCTAGAGAGCTATAACTCAAGGTGTTGTGACAATGAGGGAGACAGTGAGCAGGGTCAGGGTTGAGTCTGACAAAGTGGGACCAGACTAATAGTTGCCAGGAACCTTAGAAGCTGGTAATATCAGGCAGAGAGACCATTCCTAATCCCTTGTCATTTCTCCCAACTTTGGTTGTTTGCAGAGCTGATCAGAGCAGGCTCCAAACAGCCAGTCCTTTCCCTTAATATTTTCTATAATCTGCCAATATAGGAGTTTCAAATTTGTCTCTTCTACATTTTGATAAAAGATATGACCACCAAAGAGCCAATTGTCAAGTCTTATAAATGAGTTCAGTCAAGAAAGGGCAAGAAATGTAAAGGATGAGGGTTCTAGATATTTGGAACTGTAGTTCATTTCTATTCCACTTAGTGTTGATAAATCTTGGGACAGTACCTTCTCTTATTAGAGTGTCCAACCAAGCTCTGGGCTGGTGGTTTGAGTGCCAAATGGTGGATAAATTATATATTATACCGAAGTGCTCATTATTTAATCAATTAATTGACAAGTCTGCTTCTCTATAGGCTAGGGAAAAAACAGACTATGAGGTAGGATCAGCTGCAAATGTTCCTCCAGAATATTTCAAGGATATACTTGTCACAAAAACAAAACTAATAGTTCCCCTGCCTTCCAAGTGCTCACATACAACTGGAAAAATAAAAATTTACACAGATATGCAAATACAAATGAAAGCCATCAGAACCCTAATCAACTAATTATGTCTTCAGTGAACTATCCATGAAGTATGACACTTTCTCTTTCAGTAGAACCTGTTGTCAGGCCAATATGTTCATTTACTTTACTTGGCTGTACTTTGTTGTAAGGAACAGTTCTACTGGATAGGTGGAGGGATGACACTATAAAGTGACAGTAGTGTAAAAAGGAGTATTTTGATAAAATATTTAATTAAAAATAAGTAATTTCAAGAAAGAGGATAATACAGAAGATCAATAAAGGCTTTTTTGTAAGAAGTGATACCTGAGTTGTATTTTAGGAAGCTAGGTATTCTACAAGGCATAAATGAAAATGAAGAGTATTCCAGACATAGGAGACTATCTGGGCAAATGAAGGAATGAAGTAGAGGTGCACTTTAAATACTAAGCTAAGGATTTTATATTGTATTCTAAAAGTAACAGGGAATCACTAAAGACTTTTGAATAGAAGAGTAACAGTCAGCTCTGTGTTTTATAATATCAACTTGGAAATTGAGGGGAAAATGAAATGAAGTGAGAAATGAAAAGCATTTACCAGTAAGAATGATATATAATAATTCAAACACACAAGGATGAGGACCTAAACTATAGCAGGGTCTGTGAATAGAGAGAAAAGTATTATTAGCAAGAATGGAATATTGAAAGAGGAAAAAAAAACTGTTAAAGATGGCCTTAAGATTGTAAGGTTGTAAAACTACCCTAAGGTTGGGGCCACTAGTTGGCACTGTAGAAGATAGAGTGCCAGACCTAATCAGGAAGGCCTAAGTTCAAATCCTGCCACAGACACTTACAGTGTGATCCTGGGCAAATGGTTTAACCATATTTGCCTCAGTTTCCTCATCTGTAAAAATGAACCCAAGAAAATCCATATGGAATCACAGAGAGTCAAACAAAATTGAAACAATTGAACAACAACCAAAAAATACTACAAATTTAGATGATTGGAAGTTTGATGGCAATCTCAACAGAAATAGGAGAATTTGGAGGAGAAGAAATAGATTGTATTCCATTCTGGATATATTAAGTTTGAAGTACCAATAGGACACTGAGATAGAGATATGTATCAGATAGTTGATAGTATTCATAGGCAATATATAGACAAAATCAATTTTATCTTCCTAATATATCTCATATATGCCCCTCTTCTCTATTACTGCCACCGATTTGACAGGTCTTCATCACTTAACATCTTGTTGGGCCTCTTGATTAGGTTTCCTGCTTTAAGACTAGTCCTATTTCAGTCCATCCTTCACTCAGTTGCCAAACTAATCATCCTAAAATGCAGGTTGCTGTTCAATGAAATCTAGTAGTCTTCTATCATTTCAAGGGTCAAATATAAATTCCTCTGTTTGGTTTTTAAAACCCTTCATAATCAGCTCCTACCCTCCCTCTCCAATCTTCTTATACCTTATACCCAGTCTCCAACCCCACATATACTCTGCAATCCAATTTACAACACTGATCTCTTGGTAGTTCATCACATGAGACACTACATCTCCTGACTCCAGACATATTCACTTCTTTTCCTCATGTCTGAAGACCTTTCCTTCCTCATCTCTGCTTCCTGGCTTTTCTGGTATCCTTCAAGTTCCAGATAAAATCCCACTTTCTATAGGAAACCTTTCCTGATCTCTCTTAATTCTAATGCCTTCCATCTGTTGACTATTTTCAGTTTACCCCATATAAAGCTTGTTTGTACAAAGCCTTTTGCTGATCTTCTCCATTAGACTTTGAGTTCTTAGAGAGCAGGGTCTACCTTTTGCCTTTTTTAATATATCTCCAGTGTTTAGTACATAATAGGTGCTTAAAAATGTTAACTGATTGAGACGATAACTAAGCCTGTAAGAACTGTTGAGAATCACCAAAGGGATGAGACAAGAAGTTTTAAAAGAAAACAGAAGTAAATGTAAGTTATATGCTATTAAAAAACTGTTCTGGAAAAGAGATCAAAGAGAAATATTCTAAGAATCATCAATCTACCTGAAAGTCATGACAAAAAATAAAGCCTTGTTACTAGATTTTAATTTTAAATCATAAACATAAGTATAAATAAATTATAGTGTCAGTGAGTATAAAATGAAGGAGGAAGTAGAAGAAAAGAAAGAGAAAAAGTACCTGATAAAATGTAACATGAGAGAAAGACAAGAAGTACAAATCAGTTACAAATAGATCAATTATGGATCACTAGCATTAAGCATAATTTTCCATCAGGATATTCTTATACTTTGTAAAGAGTGGGGTGGGATGAAAGAGAAGAAAAAGAACAAAAGGATGGATAAGAGAGCAATACACAATTAAGAATCATAACCTTGAATGTTAATGGGATAAACTCACCCATAATATCACAGAATAGATAAGCAAGCCAATTCAACAACATGTTGTTGACAAGATACCTACACAAACAGAAAGATTCAAAAAGAAACATACACAAACAGAAAGATTCAAGAGTTAATGAGCACAAAATTTTGTGCTTTCAGGTGCACTCAAAAAAGTGTGGGAGGTGTGTGTGTGTGTGTGTGTGTGTGTGTGTGACAATCATGATCTCAAGTAGGATAACAATAAAACCAGAAAAGATTAAAAAGATAAATAGGGAAACAAAGCTTAAAGATACCATAGATAATAAAGCAATAAAAATGCTTAATAAACATGCCCTAAATAAATATCTTCTAAGTATTAAAAGGAAAAGTTGATTGATTTAATGGAAGAAATAGATAGTAAATTATAATAGTGGGGGAATTCAAGACATTCTTCTTAGAACTAGACAAATCTAAAAAGAAAAACAATGGAAAAGAAATTAAACAAGAAACAGAATGAAACAAAATGGAAATTATAGATCTAAATGGAATTTTGGAAAAGTGAAAAGTCATAGATCTTTGGAAATTACTGAATAGAAATGGAAATGATTCTCAGTTATGCATGGCATCTTTATAAAAACTGACTGTATATTAGAGCATAAAAACTTCATAAACATGCAGAAAAAGGAAAAAATATTAAGGTATTTTGCTGACAACAATATAATAAAAATTACATTCAATAAAAGGTCTTCAACAAATCATTAACAATTAACTGAAGACTATATAATATGATCCTGAAGAATTAAAAAGCAAATCACAGGAAAAATAGAAAATTTTATCAAAGAAAATAACAAAATGAGATAACAGAATAAAACTTTTGTTACAGTTAATATAGTCCTTAGGAGAAATTTTCTATTTCTAAATGTGTTCATCAGCCAAATAGAGAAAGAATAAATCAATGAATAAAAACCACATACGTCAATAGATGCTGAAAAAGCCTTTGACAAAATTCAATACCTAGTCCTATTAAAAAACCCTAAAAAGCATAGGACTAAATGGTACCCTCATTATTATGGTAAATAGTATCTATCTAAAACTGAGTCGATATTATATATAATGGAAAAAGGCTAGAGACCTTTCCAATTAAAAAGCAGAGGCAACAAGAATGTCCATTATCACCTTTATTATTTTTTATAGTTCTCACTGGTATCTACAGCAATAAGACAAGAAAAAGAAATTGAAGGAACAGGGACAGGCAAAGTTTTTAGAATATAAAACTATAACTTTTGGCAGATATGGTAGTCTATTTAGAGAACCTTAAAGAATCAATTGAAATTATTTGAAGTTAAAACTTTGGTAAAATTGCAGGATATGAAATAAATCCACATAAATCACCAGTATTTCTATAAATTTCAGTAGGAAGAGAAAGAAAAAGAAATTCCATTCAAAATAACTGAAGATTTAAGTATCTACCTGTGAAAATACATAGAAACTATAAATAAAACTATAGAACACTTTATGAAAATAAAGATAGACTTAAATGATAAGAGAAATATGAAATATTTGTGGTTAGGCTATGTGAATATTATAAAAATGATAATATTACCTAAATTATACTAAATAATACTACCTAAATTACTTACTTTATAGAGCTAGAAAAAAATTGTCAAATTCATCTTAAGAAACAAATGGTCATGAATCTCAGGGGAAATAATGAAAAACATTGGAAATGAAGGAAGTCTTGCAGAACCAGATCTAACACTCTAGTTACAAATCACTAATTATCAAAACTATTTGATTTTGGTTAAAAAGTAGAGAGGTTGATCAGTGACTCATATTAGATATATAGCACAAACAAAAGGAGAGCATAGTGTTCCATGTTCTTCAGATACAACATTCTAGCTCAATTCTGAGAATTCTCCTTGGCTGGCACCAAGATTGGAATGCTCTGCCTCCTCAACTCTGCCTCTTGGCTTCCCTGGCTTCCTTCCAGTCTTAGCTAAATTCTCAGCTTCTTTAAAAGTCTAAGTCCACCTTAAGTTTAGTGCCTTCTTTCTGAGATAATATCCAGTTAAATCTGTTTGTAATTTGTTTGTACTTAGCTGTCTTCATGCTGTCCTCCCCCCAATAGATTGTGACCTCCTTAAGAGCCTGTACTGGTTTAGGGGTTTGGAGGTTTTTGTATTTCTCTGTGTTCACAGAGTTTGGCACATGCCTAACATATAATAGGTCCTTAAATGTTAGTTTACTGACTGACACAAGAATTCCAAAAGAATAATGTCTAGGAAACTTGGAGACCAGTCTGACAGACATTAGGTTTAGGCCAACATTTCACATAATATACCAAGATAAGATCCCAATGGATAAATGACTTAAATATAAAAGGCCACATCATAAAGAAATTAGAGGAGTAAAGAAGGGAATACAACTCACAACTATAGATAGAGTTAATGATTGAATAAGCATTAGAGTAGAACATAGAGAAGATAAAATGGACAATTTTGATGTTGTTTTTATCTAATCAAAACCAATGAAGTTAAAATGAAAAGGAAATGGTTAACCAGGAAAAAAAATTTTTGCAGAAAATTTCTCTGATAAATTGCTAATATTCAAGATACATAAAGAATACTTCAAATATATAAGAATAAGAATCATTATCCAATAGAGGCAACTAGGCAGTATAGTAGATAGAGCATTGGATCTAGAATCAGAAAGACTTAAGTTCAAACACAAGCACTTACTAGGTATAACCCTAAGCAAGTTACTTCATCTCTGTCTTAGTTTCCTCATTTGTAAAATGGGGATAATAATACCTAACTCCCAGGCTTTTGTGAGACACAAATGAGATAATATCTGTAAAATTCTTTGCAAACTTTAAAAAATTATATAATTGCTAGCTATTACAGAATAACAGCAAAAGCAATATGAAAAGATAGTTCATATTCCTTTGGAAGAAACACAAGATATCAAGAACTATAAGAAAAATGTCCCAAGTCACTAATAATTAGAGAAATGCAAATTAAACCATCTCTAAGGCTCTATCTCACACTCATCAGTTTGGCAGATATGATTGGAAAAGAAAATGACAACTATTAGAGGAAGTATATTGTGCAGTTAGTGGAGTTATGAAGTGGTCCTGCTATCAGTTAAAGCAGTTTGAAGAAATGCCTTCCAAGTCCCTAAGGCAGCAATACCACCACTAGGTTTCTATTTGACTGTTTCTCTACTGCGGCTTCTGCTCTTCAATCAGAATCTTCTTCTACCCTCTCCTGAAAACTTGGCTCCTGGAGGTGAACTTTTGCTTAACTCTGCTGGGTCTCAGGTCTTGTCATATTTCTCTTCAACACACACATAACACTTCTGAGTCTCCCCCTCCAAATCTTCCCAGCAGTCTTATAGGTGCTGTCTTCCTTTAACAGAATGTAATGTCCTTAAGAGCAGGGAGTGAGTGGCTTGCTTGTACCTATATCCCCACAGGGCCTGACTCATACATAATGCTTAATAAATGCTTTTTCTTTCTATACCCAAAAAAGATAAAAGGAAAAGAAACCATGTGCATAAAAATATTTATAGCAGCTATTTTAACCTTGCAAATATTTGGAAACTATGGGACCATCAATAAGAAAATGGATGGACAAATATTATAGTATTAATACAGTGAAAGATTATTTTTCCATAATAAACTATAAAAAGTATTTTGTCAGAGAATCCCAAAAGACTTGTATGAACTGATTCAGAATAAAGTAAACAGAAGCAAAACAATTTCTACATTAACAACAACATTGTAAAGAAAAATTCTGAAAAACTAACAAACTCTAATGCAATTACCAACAATTATAGAGAACCCAATAATGAAGCATGCTACCTACCACATGAGAGAAAGGCTATATATTCAAGGTACAAACATAGGCATACATTTTTGGAGATAGTGGATGAAGAAATTTATACTATTGTACATTATTAGCTCCATGGGTATGTACATACAGACTGGAAAATTATATAAAATGATCAAATAAAAAGTTTTGTTTTTACATTCCTTTCCACTGAATGGCATGTGGTTTACATTTCAACATTCCTGTTCATTGTTCTCTAACTAAAAAGACCAAGAACAGGCTAAACTAAGACTTTATATACAACAAGATTAGGGACAAAAATGCTGACTGCCTTCAGGTTGTTACAATAAGCCTTTAAGGACATAAATAACTGTATTGATGTACCATATTTCCCCATGCATAAGACGCTCCCATGTATAAGATGCATCTTAATTTGAAATTTTGAAGAAAAAATGTATTACATAAAGTTATTGAACCCAAGTTTTACTCATCATGAAATTCAAGGACCTTCTGCTCAGCTTTCAGGCATTTTTTGAGCAAGTCTGATATGTGGACGCATGCTTAGTCCATTCCGTTTCATTAACCTGAAGCACCAATTGTGTCCTCCTTTGATATCAGTCACTTCTTTTTTCATCAGCAATTTTTCTTGCCTCCTGTTGATCAATCTTTGTGGACAAAGGAATTCCAATAACCCTTTGCTCATCAATCCATCTCTTCAATTCCCTCTCTAACTCAGGCCATTTGACTCCCTTTGCCTCTCATGGCCTTCTTCCACCAGGGTGTCTTCAGTAGGGTTTCTTCTTCCCCTAGCCAGTCTCAGATTGTTTTCTCAGTTGGAGGAGGACCACTTAGTTCAGTGGCACAATTTCCATTCACTTTTGCAAACTGGATCATCTTGAACTCGAAACCTGGCAAAATATAACCTAATATACTGGTACATCTCACACAAAGATAACAAGCACAGAAAAGCAGGAAATGCAAGTAAATAAATCTACAACCATTATATAAGATGCTCCCAGTTTTTAGATCCCAAATTTTTCAAAAAAGGGTATGTCTTATACATGGGGAAATGTGGTAACATCATTTAGTTGAGAACTATCTTATCTACCCTCTGTTGTTTCTCCATGGCATATCAAAGCATTCTGCACGTAGCAGCTGCTTAATACAGAGTCAAAGAGAAAATCATTCCAGTAAGTCATTTAATTTCCTTAAATGTAGTCACATTCATTTGGGGGTAGGAAGAAGACAGAGGTGATTATCTGTTCCAGGTTGGATCTTTCAACCCACAGAGAAGCCCTACATAGCAGGATCTTGTAAGGAAAGAAGCAATGAATTCCTTGCTACGTGATTCTTTTATACAACTGTAGACAGAGAGAGGAGAGGCAAGAGAAAACGTCATTGGGGACTCTTGTTGCAAGCAACATGGCTGGGGTATACTTTGGGGTTCCAAGAGCTTTCCCTCCTAAGCGTCCTGCTGGGGCATTCAGAAGGATGTGATTGTCTAATGGGGTCTCTGATGACTATGTAGTTGAGATGCCCTGGAGTATGGAACACCGTTTAGGAGTAGGTCTGGGATGACTCACACTGACCAAATGTCATACATCTTTCAGACCATTCCCTCCCTCCAACAAATGCCAAGTAAGTTAGGAAAGTGAAGCTATGCTATGATATAGTCTGTCACCCTTATCTAGAAACACCACCAACAATTCACTTAAAGAGGGCAGTGGCAGTAGTACTTAATTTGGCACCAGAAGACTCAGTGTCAAGTCCGGGGAACGGTACTTGCGTACATAGCTAGTTCACAGGGCTAGGTCACAAAGTTTTGATACCAGCCCCTCTCTAGGATACTCTCTCCAGTTGACATTATACTGTCCTGCTTCTTCCATCTGTCTGACCACTGGTTCTCAGGCCACTGTGCTGATTCATCATCCATCCTAACTCCATACATGGCTGCAACCTGAGCTTCTCTTGTAGGTTCCCCCTCTTTTTTTGCCCTCTCTCCCTTAGTGATTTTACCTGTTCTTCCAAGATGACCCTGAAATCCCTAGTTGGCCCAAATCATCCCTCACCAGAAAGCCAATGCCCTGCTGGACATATCCACTTGGGCATCCAATCAGCACCTCAAATTCAACACATCCATATCAAATTCTATATCTTCCTCCTGTTTCCCTGCTTCTCTTCCATTTGTTTGCTGCCTCAAATCCCTCCTCATGCCAGTCCTTCTACCACACAGCTGTTTAAAGTGATTGCTTAAAGTGAAGGTTTGATGATATCACTCCCTTACTCAATAAACTATAACAGCTCCCTACTATTTTTACAATCAAATATGAATTCCTGTTTTTTAAATTTGTATCTATTCTAAATTTACTTATTTTCCCACTTAATAGTACTTTCTCCTCCAGAGTCATTTGGATACAGTGACTAGATATGAATCAGGAAGTCTGGAGATGGTCCTGGATGTGAGGCAGTCAGACTTTCCCAAAGTCACACAGCTAGTAAATGTGTCTGAGGCTGGATGTGATTTCAGAGTGGGTTCTCTATCACTCAACTGCCATGTTGAATGGGCTTTTCTCAATCCTAATTCTCTTAACTTTTCTGTAATCTTTTACTCTGATTATTACCCTCTTTTTCTTGATACTTTCTTCTCTTTGGGTTTTTAAGACACCCTCTTGGTTCTCCTCCTACCTACAAACTGCTCCAGGTCCTACCTCCTAATCATGGTTGTCCCACAGGATTCTGTCCTGGACCTTCTTCCCTCTATAAACTATTTTACTTGGTTATTTCATCAGCTTCCATGAATTCAATTATTATCTCTATGCTGATTTTCAAATTTGCTTATTCAGTCCTAATCTCTCTGCTTACCCCACTATTTCCTCCTTTACTTCTGCTTGGATAGTAGGTGGCTTATCTCCTTCCAATGCAAACCCTTTACTATGTGCCCTTGATCCAATTACTATCCTATGTTCTCTAGCAGATTGCTTCCTCTATCATCTCCACTTTCTTTCCAACATTGTCCATCTACTGGATTACTCCTTATTGCCTATAAAAATATTTCTATCTTCCATATCTTTAAAAAAAACCTTTTCCCCAATTATCATTCCATATCTCCCTTCCCCTTCTAGGCTAAACTCCTTGAGAAAACTAATTATACTGGGTGCCTCTATTTCCTCTCCTCTCTCACTCTCTTCTAAATCCTCAGTAAACTGGCTTCCAATCTCATTATAAATGAATGAATGAATGATAAAAGCATTATTAAATACTTAAAATACACAAAGCATTATGCCAAGCACTAGGAATACAAATAGAAAATAAGATAGTCTCCTTGGTTTCAGTGGGGGGGGGAGATAACATATGAGAGGTTTCAGCTGCAAATTGGATGGAAAGGTTTCATGGTCCTTAGAGAGAAGCATATTAATGTTCATTTTTAATGCCATTTCTGCTAATTAAATCACAACAGTATCTGATGTAGAATTATTTGACAGAATCAAGGTGTTTGGTGTCAAGAATTTTCTTGTCTAGGTCTTCAGTAGCCATGGCCAGGGTATGCATGGGAGTGGTTACCAGGTTGAATTGCCAGGGGTTCCTTACCAGGATGCTGACTAAGAGTACTGGACTGCAAGTATTGCTATTGCCAAGACTCTTGGGATCAGGGTCCTGGCCCTTGTCCACCAGGGTCTGGGGGGAAATGGTGGTTTGACTGGCCTGGCACATGTTGCCTATTTTCTTTCCCTCAAGGTGCTTTGTTGCATCATTCAATTAAAACTCCTCTGTTTTGGATCTCTTCCTGCCTGTCTAACCTATGCAGATTCCCAGATTCATATGTCCAACCTTAATTTCTCTTCAGGGGTCCAATACTGTATTACCAACAGCCTTTTAGTTCCTTTGAATGGACTGTCCCAAAGACATCTGAAATTCACTATGTCCAAAGGAGAACTCATTATCTTTCCAGTCAAACTCTTCCCCCCTTTCAGACTTCCCTTTGACTGTTGGTTGAGGACATCCCCATCCTCTCAGTTACTTAAGACACCTTCTATGTTATCCTTGAGTCCTTTCTCACACTCATTCCATAGATCAATTCAATCTCAATTTCAATTCAAGAAATACTTAAGTGCCTACTTTGTGCTAAGCATTATGTTTAGTGCTTGGGATATAAAAAGAAGCAAAAGACAGTTCCTACTCTCAAGGAGTATATATATAATAGAAAAAGAGGGTAATCATCAGTGTAAAAGATTACAGGAAAGTTAAGAGAATTAGGATTGAGAAAAGGCCATTCAACATGGCAATTGAGTGATACAGTGGATAGAGAACACACTCTGAAATCACATCCAGCCTCAGACACATTTACTAGCTGTGTGACTTTGGGCAAGTCATTTAAGACTGACTGCCTCACATCCAGGACCATCTCCAGACTTCCTGATTCATATCTGCCACTGTATCCAAATGACTCTGGAGGAGTCACTATATATTGTTATATATAATAATCTAACAAGAGGTGGTAACAACATATAAACAAATATTTGCAAATCAAGCTATATACAGGATCAATAGGAAATAATTAACTGAGGGAAAGACTAAAATCAAGAGGGATTAGGGAAAGCTACCTGTTAGAGGTTGGATTTAATTTTGACTTAAATAATTTCCAGGGGCCCAAAGCCAGGAAGACATGAGTTCAAATCTTACTTGAGATATGTGATAGCAGTCTTGGGCATTTAAGCTCTCTGTCTCAGTTTCCAAATGGGTACAATACTAGCATCTACCTCCAAGCATTATAATGAGGATCAAATGAGATAATATTTGCAAAGTACTTAGCAGACTGCCTGGTGTACTTTTCTTTCTATTCTAACACTGATATCTATGGTAACAATCCCTGCCCTCATGGAGCTTATGGTCTAAAGGGAGAGACAACACACAAATAAATATATAATCAAATCAAGTTCTATAAAACTATAAATAGGAAATAACCAACAGAGGGAAGGCACTGTGGTTAATTTGTATAGGGGAAGGCTTTCTGTGTGAGGTAGGATTTTAGCTGCGACTTCAAGGAAGCCAAGGAGGTGAGTAATCAGTGTGAAGGAAGGAGAGCATTCCAGTCCTGGAGGACAGCCAGAGAGAATGCCAGAACTGAGAGATTGAGAGGCTTGTTCATGTAACAGCCAGAAGTTCTGTGTCACTGAATCCAAGAGTTCATGAAGACTGGAAAGGTAGTAGGGAGCTAGGTGATGAAGGGCCTTGAATGCCAAACAGAGAATTTTGTATTTGTTCCTGGAGGCCAGAGGAAGTCACTAGAGTTTATTTAGTAGGAGGATAACAAGGTCAGACCTGTACTTTAGAAAAATCACTTTGATGACTGAATGGAGGATAGACTGGAATAGGGAGAGCCTAAGGCAGGCAGACCTACCAGCAGTTATTATAATAGTCCAGGCATGAGGTGATAAGGGTCTACCCTAAGGTAGTAGCCATGTCAGAGAAGAGAAGGGAGCATATGGGAGATATATTACAAAGATTAAACTGACAGGTCTTGACAAAATCCAGATAAGAGAGAGAAAGGAGTCCAGGACTATGCCTAGGTAATAAGTATGAGGGACTGGGAGGATGGTATTGTCCTCAACAGTAATAGGGAAGTTTAGAGGTAAGAGGGTTTAGTGGGAAAGGTAATGAATGAGTTCTATTTTGGCCACAGTGAGTTTAAAATGTTTTCTGAACATCAAGATTAGAGATCAGCCAAGAGATAGGGGCAAGATGGGTAGATCAGAGAATCATCAGAGATGGTCATTAAATTCATGGGAGTTGATAAGATCCCCAAGGAAGTAAGTAGTAAAGAGGGAAAAGAGAAGAGGAATGTGCTAACAAGTTTTATCTTTTCTACATCACAATTTCTCTTATATTTGTCCCCTACAAACTCCTGCCCTGGGACTAGTCTTCATGATCTCACACCTAGACTATTCTAAGACTTCTGACTGGGCTCCCTGCTTCAAGTCTCCCCCATTGCAGTCTATCCTCTACTCAGTTAATATAGTGAATTTCCTAAAACACAGGTTTAATCACTGAACCCTCCCTCTCACCCCCATCAGCTCAATAAAACTCAATGACTCTTCTCTATCACCTCCAGAATCAACAATAAAATCATTCATTTGGCTTTTAAAGCCCTTAACCTTCTGGTCCCTTCCCTTTCAGTCTGGTTTTACTTTCCTTCCCTCCACAAACTATAAAAACCAGTGACCTTGGCCTCTTTGCTGTTCTTTTACTGGCTGTCCCCCAGCCTGGAATGTTCTTTCTTTTCACTGCCAATTTCTGGCTTCCTTTGAGATTCAGCTGAAATCCCATGTTCTGCACTGATTTCCATGACTAGACCCCCTCCCTCTGAAACTACCTACCCCTTATACCACAGAGCTCTTGTATGTAGAGCACATAGTTTTTTGCATGTTATCTCCCTTGAGGCAGCTAAATGGGAGAATGGACAAAGTGCTGCGACTGGAGTCAGGAAGGCTTTGGTTCAAATTTGGCCTTAAATACTTACTAGTTATGTGACCCTGGGCAAGTCACTTCACCCTAATCTGCCTCCATTTCTTCAACTGTAAAATGGAAATCATGATAGTGATTGTTGTAAGAATCTTCACCTATATCTGTAAAGAGCTTAATATGAAGTTTAGTACATGGTAGGTAATTATTAAATGTCTGTTCCCTTCTTCTCCCCTCATGTTAGACTGTGAACTCCTTGAGGGCAGGGACTGTATTTTTGCTTTTCTGCACATCCTCAGCATCTGGTACCCCAAAGCCTTAAATAACTGGTGCTAGGCTGACTATCAGCAAAACTATTTTTCTTAAAGTTAAGTTTCATTTTATTTGTGTTGAGTTTGAGATATCTCTATGTGAACATGCAAAGTGACTTTAGCTGAGAGATGAGAACTAGAGAGTTGTGGGCATGGTAACTGCTAACACCCTCATAGGATCCAATGAGATCAATGACCAGATGAAAGGGCATAGAGGGAAAAGAGGGCCCGAGACAGGGCTTCTTGCCCACATTCAATATGCAAAAGGCACATAAAAGATAAATATGAAAAAAATCAACAGAGAGATAGCACTGGAATTAATTTGTGTTAGGGAAAGGTTTTCTGTAGGAGGTAGGATTTTAGTTGAGACTTAAAGGAACCAAGGAGGTCAGTAATCAGTGTGGATGAATGAGAGAATTCCAGGCCTGACTTCTCCAAGGAGAGTATTATTGAAGCCAGCAGAGGAGAGAATGTTGGGATGACACAACAATCCCCAGTTTCCACTTGACACTGGTCAGCAGAATAAGGATTTAGAAGTCACAAAGTGAACAAGAAATTGTCACTAGCTTGGAGAGACATCAGGAGCAGTTGCATGGAAGGAAGTCTGATTGCAAAAGCCAGTGAACAAGAGGGAAGGAAACAGAAGCAGTCAGTCTAGGAAGCTCTTGCTATTAGGTGATCCCCCTCATTGAAGAACTCCAGTTGAATGAGAAAAGTTCACACTTTCCTACTTCCTGAAGCAATACAGAGTACTTTCCTGCCAACCCCCTCCCCAATGTCTTCCCCGACAGCTTTCCTTTTTCCTGTCTTAATGTCTCTGCTACATCTCCCTCCATCTCTATATCCTCTCCATTTCTATCCCTTCTCCCTTCACTTTGTCTCCATCTCTCTTCTCCTCTACTCTCTTTCTCCTATCCCCATCTCTCCATATCTATGTGTGTGTGTGAGTGTTTGAAGGTATGCGACAAAGCTTTTGGGGCCCCAGAAACCACACCATGATGAAGCACTGTAGAAAGACAACATTGTACCCATAACTACTCCGACTTCACAATTCACTGATACAGTCAAAAGAGGGA
The DNA here is from genome assembly GCF_037893015.1 of Macrotis lagotis. Lineage (NCBI taxonomy): Eukaryota > Metazoa > Chordata > Mammalia > Peramelemorphia > Peramelidae > Macrotis > Macrotis lagotis. The sequence goes on from NC_133666.1 coordinate 5,338,671, forward strand.
AAGAAAAAAATTTAGATCTGAATCCGCATAATCTAGGAACAGCAAAACAATAGATACAGACATGAGGACACTGGATGTGTTCTGGGTAATAAGGCCAGATGCTAAAAATTAAGCCATTTTCTTAAAATCTCCATCAGTTAACAGACAAGAATTTATTAAACAATCATTAGGAATATAAAGAAAGGCAAAAACCAGTCCATACCTTAAAAACTAATCCATCTTTCTAGGACTTTCATAACTTTCTTCTTCTGTTGGAACCTAAAGTAGTTGAGCTAGCAGGCCCTGACAACAGAGGCAGAGGCCTCAAAGTCACAGAATGAACATTGCCTGGTTACCTAATCCAAATATGTGTCTGAGCCCATGCTTATGATCCAAGATCCTTTTTTTTGTCCCTCACTATCTCAAAGCTACAGGTCGAATTCAAAAGGACACTTAAAATCTAGAGAAATTATATTTCTGTTGGCCTTAATAAAAATTTAGTTTTCCAAACTTCTATGGTCCCGATAGGTGTGAAAAGAAATTTCAACCTATTCTCTGGAATTTGAAGGAGGCCTAGGAGTCCCTAAATAGAAACTCAACCTCTGTAGATGACTGACGTCACTTTTATCCTGCCTGAGGGTCAGAGCTTCCATCTCCTCCACAATTCAAAGGAAGGAGGCAGTGATCTGGAGTCAGTGCCAATAACTCTACACCCCATTATTCCAAGAGATGAAGAACAGAATTTCTGCCATCCCAGCTCCTATTCTAGCCTTCTCTCGACAGGGAACACTGCCTGTGATTCTCCAGGTTTCATGTGCATGCTCTCCGGGAAGCAAATCTGACAACTTCTCAGTGGGGTATTGCACAGTGCTCAAAAACCATTGCCAGCCTCAAAATACTAGCAATTCAGATACATAATAACCACCTGTCATAGTTACAGAACAGAAGAAGATTCAGGAGAGGAAAGTCCATGGATGCTGGGGCAACCAAGATTTATTAAATCCACCTGTCCCCCAATTCTATACCACTCACTTCTGGCATCCCACAAAAGACTCTTGCTAAAACTATGACCGCCCCCATTAATCATTTTTATTCCATGCCTTCATCACCAAAATTGTTCAGTTATTTTGACATCCTGCAAACAAAATATATTCATTACAATAGATTCTCTAGAGAGAATTCTCATTATGTGATAGGACTGATATCCATCAGGATTCCCCCCTCCATCCCTCCCCCACCATGAGTTAGGGATTTGTTCCCTAAATGTTAACAAAGCTGGGACTTGTCTGGTCGAAGGGTGGGGTAAGAATAAAATTGAACCTCTCTGGATACAGCTACTATTGATGTAGCTTCCTGGTCAGCTGTAGGCATAAAGGTCCACCTATATGAGGATACCCCAAGAGCACACAAGTCACCGCACCCTATCCGGCTGACTAGACATGTCTTTGCAGGTTGCCATAGAGCAGACCCCACTTCTAGAGCAGGAGAGGCCTCAGAGACACTCCCTTTGCCCACAGCCACAGCCATAGCATTGCTTTTGGAGTTGAGCTTCTGACAGTCACAGTGGGAACCACACTATTGGGGTAAGCTCTAGTCCCTGCATCTGACCAGCAAGGTAACCTATGCCTATCTGACCTAAGTGGTACTGTATCCTTGGAGAAAATCCTCTATCAGTTAGGGTTCAAGAAATCTCCTTTTCCTGACTCTTCAGTGACCTAGAATGACTGAAATGAGAGTGCCTCATTTCAGCCCAGTGTCCAATCTGAACAGGGTGCCATCCTGAATCAGGCTCATCCCTAGCACCCCGCTAAAGAAATCTTGGACAATCTGGTTTTGAATACTTCATTTGCAAATGCTATAATTTAACATATTTCTTAATTCAGAATCCATCTCTACTATTCTAGCTAGTAATGTTTGACAACGTTTATATACATATTCTATAAATATGTAAAATCTATCAATCCTTTTCCTTCCACTCTCCTATCTTTCTCCCTTTGGGCCCCAAGGAAGCTAGCTATCCTGATCTCAAGTCCAATAGAATTTGGCAGGAATATTCACACAACCTAGGAGGAAGTACAGTTACAGACTATAATAACAGCTGACATTTATATAATGCTCCAAAATTTACAAAGCATTTTTTCACACAAGTAAGAGCCTTGACAGTACATAGAAGAAAAATTATGTGGAGGGCTGATAAGAATTATATAGAAATCTATAAAATAAAACCTGCAGGAAGAAATAGCATCCAAATAGGATATACTACAGTGTATGAGTTTTGACTTTAAAATACTCTGATTTCAGAGGCACTGAGATGGCACAATGGATAGAATCCTGGGCCTATAATCATGAAGGTCTAAGTGTCAATGTGACCTCAGATATTTACTAGTCACATGACTCTGGGCAAGTCACTTCATCTCTGCCTGCCTCAGTTTTCTCATCTATGAAATGGAGATGATAACAGCATCTCCCTCCCAGGGTTGCTGTGAGGATCCAATGAGATAATAATTGGAAAGTGCTTAGCACATTGCAAGTGTATCATAAATGTTAGCTATTAGGATCAGTAATAATAATTATGATGGTGATGATAATATCTCACTAGAATAGAAAAACACTGGATCTGGTATCAGAACTGTGGGTTCTATCTCTGGCATTGTCACTTATTACTCGTTATGATTACATTAAGTGAATTCCCTTTCTTCTAAAATAAGAGATGGAATCCTAGGATTTAGGACCTGGGAAGTGACAGAGGGAGAGGTGTTGTGGGAGGGGGATGGCTTCCCTTTATCACTACAAAGGTCACCAAAGACAAGAAGATGAAAGAAGAAACCTTTTACAAGGCGGGGAGGGGACAATTCCTGAAAAAAGCCTGTCCGTTGGACTGCCCTTAGCCTGCCCCACTCCCACAAGCCCATGCCTGCTTGATTGGATCTCCAAGGCTGCTGCAATTTTAGACATCTAGTTTTTGAGTTAATTTCTTTTAAGGTGGCCAAAGGGAAGACCCCACTTCCAGGGCAGTAAATGCCCCAGGGACACTCCCTTTGCTGCTGAATTTCCTTTGTCACAACCTTAGCACTGATTTTGGAGTTAAGTCTCTGATTGCCATAGTGAGAACCTCACTATTGAGGCAGGCTGTAGCCCATCGTATCTGAACTGCTTCAAATGCTGAGAAGAAGGAAAGGGGGAGTATGGACCCTGGGGGACAACAAAGTATAGAAGGTAGGAGTTTAAAAAATATGCCACACTGATTAAAAATGATCAAAAGCACAGAAAGAAAGAGGCAGCCACAGAAGGAGGGGAGAAAGAGAGAGAAAATCCTCAAGTGCCCAGCCTTCTGGGAGTACCAAGAAGTGTCCTGAGGGACCATGTCTTCATCTCTTCATGACCAGCTCCCTGAGGTAAGTCTAGGAATAAAGAAAGTCACTTACACAAAAGATAGTGGAAGTCATAAGACTAGGAGTAGTAAAAGTAGAGAAGTATGAAAGTAGTGACCATTCAGATTCCCTAGAGGAGTGCCCCAAAGAACCATCCTCACCCTTGGAGGGAAACATGCTACACCTAATCTTAGGGATTTCAATTAAAAGAGAACAAGCAGCAAAGACCTGAGAAGGGGCACAACACTCACTAAAGGCAAGAAATTGGACAGCAGAATGTTGGACTGACACAGGCAAAAATCAGCTGAGGAGAGGAATAAGCAAGCATTTGAAAAGTAGATTCACCTCAGTGGACATATACTTCACAACAAAGGAAACTGAGTCAAAATCTCTGGAGAAAGATGACAATAGTCCAACCAATTCTGCAAGGCCTACTGAAAAGACAATGGAGAAGTTCTAGGAATCTCAAGAATGGTTCGGAAAAGCAAGCAAAGAAATATGAGAAGATATCAAAGAAATACGGATATAAATTGAAGTCCTTAAGTAAGAAATCAGCCACTATAACCAGAGACTTAAGAAGTTAAAGACACAGACACTCAGTAGATCATCTGAAATAGAAAATAACAGAATTAAAACACAAAAAGGCAGAAAAGAAGGAAAAATAATAGAACAAGTTTTTTTTTTTTTAAAAAAAGATTGGAAGAGCATACAAGAAATAGCTCTATAAAACAACAGCAGACTTGAAGGTATGAGAAGAGGTACTCTAAGTATTATAGACCATTCAGAAAAATATCATGAAAAATAAAACCTGAAAACCATCCATGAAATCATATAGAAAAACTTCTCAGAAATCTTGGAAGTAGATCACTAAGTTCAGATCGAAAGAATCCATAGTCCACCAATTAAAAAAAAATAGATTTGTTTAAATTTCAAATTACCAACAAAAATGGTGGTGAAATTTCAGAAGAACAAATCTCTTAGATAGCAAGATGGAAGAAAAAACAAATAAACCTTAAAATGCCAAGAAGAAATGATTGGAATAGAAAAGGATTACTCTGTAGTTAAAAGCAATCAAAGGAAAAAAAATAGAATATAGTATGAATAGCAAAGGAGACAGTTCATACCCCCCAAATAATATGCCCTACAAAGCAGAGTTGCTTTAAAGTAACCCCTTTTGTTGTTGTTCAGTTATGTCTAATTCTTCATGACCCCATTTGGTTTTTTTAGCAAAGATATTGGAATGGCTTGCCATTTCCTTCCCCACCTCCTTTTACAGATGCAGAAACTAAGGCAAACAGATAAGTGACTTTCCCAGGATCATGAGTTAGAAGTGTCTAAAACCAAATTTTGATTCAAGGAGATGAATATCCCTGACTCCCAGCTCAGCAATCTATTCACTGTGCCACCTAGCTACCCAGTAATTTCTTTGTGAGGCTATTCATGTTGCAAACTGACCAAACAGCAGGAAGTCAAATATATTCAAAATCATGAAAGAGTAAAAGTAATTAAATGAGGTGTTTACTTTCACATGAACAGGACAAGCCAGGGATATGAATGTGAAGGAAGGGTGGGGTATGTTTTTATATCTTTTTCTTTTTTAAAAAATATCTCACAAGGGTGAGAGTGAAAAGGTAAAGAATATTAATGGGTTAACAAATCTTAGAATGAAAGGGTATATCACAGGAAAAATCAGAAAACAAGATAGAGGAAGAGATTAGTATTCAGGGGAAAAATCTCATTCTTTCATTAATAAATCAATATTGTAAGTAGTAAGATAACATAGAAGAACCTCTCTAAGAGGGGAGAGAAGAGGGTAAACAATCCTGAAAAAGGAGGATTTGCATCCATGGTCTCAGATAAAGGGAACAATAAAAATTAACAGTTAAGAGTGACAGGAGAGAAAACTACATTATGTTTAAGGGCACCAAAAACAATGAAAAATAGCAACAATTGCATAGGCACCAAATGCTACATACAGTTCCTTAGTTTTTAAACAAAAGGCTAGGCAAATTGCAAGACAATATTGAAGGACATAATAAGGTAGGAGAATTTCATTTCAGATAAACAAGAAGAAAAATATAAGATCTGAATAAATTGTTGGAGAAACTAGATTTTCTTGAACTGTGGTGACTTTTGGATGGGAATCTTAAAGAATCCATATATTTCTCAAAATATTTTATAAAAATAATTATACTAGTGCATAAAGAAATCATAAACAAATATTAAAATGGCACATATTACAAAAACAAAGACCAAGACAAAATAAAATTCATAATGAATAAAGGAAATATAACAAAGGATCTAGAGCTAACAAATGTCTTAAAAATTATTGGTTAAAAGGACCAATCACAGAAGTAATAAATAATTATGTTAAAGATGGTGATGATAATGAAATAATATGCCAATACTTTGGGGATATAGCAAAAGTAGACACCAGAAGAAAATGTCTCTCAGAAAACCTATGTTAACAAAAATAGGAAAAGAGTCAATAAAAACATGCAATTCGAAAAACTAGAAGATAATTTAGAAACTGTAAAAAAAAAAAGAAAAAATTTGGAAATTAGAGAACAAGTAAAGGAACTTGAAAAATAAAGACAACAGAACAAATGAATAAAACTAAGCTTTAAAAAAGATGAACAAAACTGATCAACAATTACTCTAGGGGCGGCTAGGTGGCGCAGTGAATGGAGCACTGGCCTTGGAGTCAGGACTACCTGGGTTCAACTCTGACCTCAGACACTTAATAACTACCTAGCCATGTGGCTTTGGGCAAGCCACTTAACCCCATTGCCTTGAAAAATCTAATAAAAATTACTCTAATTAAAAAAGAGAAGAAAATTAAATTTCAAAATTAAAAATGAACAGAGTATATTCACATCAGGGAGGAAAAAAATAATTATCAGAAAGTGCTCTATAAAACTGTCAGCAAAACTGGGAATTCAAAGGAAATTGATATTTACAAAAATAAAAAATATTCAAAGTAACAAAATTAGAGAGTGAAATAAACTCCATCTTTGAGGAGAGGAAATGGAATAAGTCATAAAAGAATTACCAAAGGGAAAAAAGATCTATGAAAGATGAATGTAAAATGAATTCTGTCAAACACTTTAAGAACTATTAACAACTATGGCAACTACATTTTCCATGAGCAGAATATAATGTTTCATCCACAATAAGTTGATCACCAAAAATTTCATATGCTAACTGACACAGTTTTTGATACTTGCTACCTTCTCAACTTGACAGCTAAGTGACACAATGAATAGAGAGTGCCAGGTCTAGAGACAAGAAGACCTGAGTTCAAATGTAGCCACAGATATTTACTAGTTGTGTGACCCTGAGCAAGTCACTTCACTGTCTACCTCAGTTTCCTCATCTATAAAATGAGCTGACAAAGACAATAGCAAACCACTCCAATATCTCTGTCAAGCAAACCCCAAATGGGATCACAATAAATAGGATACAACTGAACAACAACAAAACCTTCTTAACTCCCTCAGTTATCCTTTCCCTCTGGCCAGATGGAAGGTGGAACACTACATTCCTGCCAAGCTTTCCTTTATAGAGGGCCCAAGATCTAAACTTTCCAAGTAACTTTCTTTTACTACCACCTGATTTCCAGCTTCCTTTTGAATATTGTTGTCCCCCATCAGATTGTAAGTAAGTACTGTATTCTGTTATTTAGATCTCTTAGCATAGTATCAGGTACATGATAGGTGCTTACCAAATGTTTATTGAATTTAATTGAACAATATTATAAAAAGAGACAAAAATACTTTACCTGACTCCTTTTGTAAGGCAATATGATTTTCATAACAAACAAAAGAAACAGTAATAATAGTTTTTCCATAGCACCTACTACATGCCAGATTCCGTGCAAAGAAAGTCACATTTTATCTCTATAGCAACCCCATGAGGTAGGTACTATTATGATTCCCATTTTACAGGAGAGGAAACTGAGGCAGAAAAAAGTGTAGTGACTTGTCCAGAGTCACATAGGTAGGAAGAATCTGAGGCTGGAATTGAACTCAGGTCTTCCTGACACAGGATGTAGTGCTTTCTTTTACCAGATCTATGATTTAATTGGTGTAGGGAACTCCTGATAAGGAAACTCCATCTACCAAACACTCCTTGGCACTTGCTCTGTAATTTACAGTTTTAAAGATCTGCCAAGGCTCTGAGGGATTAAGTGACTTTCTCAGGGTCACACAGTCAGTATATATCAGAGTAAGGGTTTGAACTCAAGTTCCAGGTTTTTCTTACTGAGGTCAACTCTTTCCCACTATATCAGACTGCCTCATCATGGAAAAAGAATGACAGAAATGTTTAAAAGAAAGTCCTCACACAAAGACTTCAGATATTTATCCAGAAAATAACTGACCAAATTAGATACATATGAAATTCATGGATAGCAAAAAAGCAATTATTATTCTAACAAATACAGAAAATTCTGACACAATTTAGCATTCATGTAAAAAACTCTATCAAAAGCATATATTTAAAATGAGGAACTTGCATTGTTTGCGTGAAGAAACACAACCTTTCCTAGTTAAAAATCAAGGTAAAGTAAGGGTGCTTTTTCTTCTCCACTATTACTTGATATAATTCTAGACATTTTAGCTATAAAACTACCACAAGAGAATAAAAGCAAACATATAAACGCTGAGCAAAGGAGCTAAAATTACCTCTACCTGCAAATGACATGAAAGTAATAAACTTGGAAAACTTCATAGAATCAGCAAAGATACTAATTAATTTACTTACTTTACAGAGTTAGAAAACATGATTACCAAAATCATCTAAAGGAACAAAAGGTCAAGAATTTAAAAGCATTTTCCTTAAAATTGAAAAAGGGGTGGGGGGTGGGGTGGGAAGAAGAGGTAGGCCTAGCAGTTCCAGATCTGACACCCTACTTACAAAGCAGTAACCGGATTATTTGGTTTTGGTTAAAAAAGAGCCATAGTTCAGTGGAATCAATTCAGCATCTATCACACAAGCATAATAACAGCCTTATACTTGCATAAAGTAGTTTGAGCAGCATGGTGTTCCATCTTAGTAGCACACAAGACACTATCTCCTGACTCTTGACATTTACTTTATTAATGTACCCTACCAAGCCTAGATGCTCAGCTGCCTTATTTCTACTTAGATTCCTTGACTTTCTTCAAATCTCAATTAAAATCCTACCTTTTGAAAGTAGTCTTTCTCAGCCCTCTTTAAATCCTACCTTAGAAGCAGTAATTGGTACAGTAGATAGAGCATTTGGCCTGGAGTTAGAAAGATTCGAATTCAAAAATCAGATTTGGCCACCCTAGCTGCAGGACCCTGTGCAAGCTGCTTAATCTCTGTCTTCCTCAGCTTCCTTAAGTATAAAATGGGATAATAACCATATCAACCTCACCTTGCTGAGAGGATCAAATGAGAAAATAATGGTAAAGCATTTAGCACAGTTTATGGCAAATGATAGGTATTTCATAAATGCTTATTTCCTTCCTCCTTATCCTTAGTCCCTTCCCTCTAAAATTTCCCCCAATCTATCGTGCATATATCTTGTTTGTATATAGTTTATTTGCATTTTGTCTCCCCGACTGGAGCAGAGGAACTTGTTTTTGCCTTGCTTTGTATATCACTAGCAGCACTTAAAAAATATTTGTTGATTTGACTTATTTTGAATCCCTTGGAGCAAAGTTCAAGAGAAGAGAGGTTTGTTTTCTGCCACATACCATTTTCACTCAGATTGCTCAGTTTCAAATGCAGTCTCTTCTGGTATGAGTAAAACACTTTTTAAAAAATTCCTTATCTAGTAGAGACAATATTCCTGTTGAACTTTTTGTTTAATTGCCACCTGCAAGTCATATAGGAGTGAAAAAAGTACTTGAGAAATGGTAGTAAAACCAAACCAATATTGAGGGCTCTCTTACAAGAAGTGGAAGCAAGAAGCTTAAGAAGCATAGTGGACATAAGACAGCTGTGCTGACCCTCTAAACTTTGTGGACAGTGGTTTGAATGAAGAACATTAGGAAGATATTCATTTCCTGGGGGGGAAAACCAAGTGGTTGCAAGTGATCTATTAGCCATTTACTAATATGTTTTCAAACACTCTGCCCAGAATCACATTTCTCACTTTTATTAGTCATTTTGTAATTGAATTTCTATCATATAATTAATTTTCATTGCATTTTTAAAATGTTTGTTTGGGTTTTGCAGAGGGAAATCTCTTATTACAGTGGAATGCTATCAGCAATACAAATAACCTCACCAGCATATCTCTGGGATCTGACAGTGATTTAGAAAATAAGACTAAATCAGAACCTGGGGGAAAACTGTGGATGCTGCAGGTCCAAATGGAACTGTCAACAATAAAATAAATGATATTAAATGAATGATGACTATATATTCTGAATTTCTACATCACATCACCCCATCTCATAATGACAGACACACCCCACCTCCAGATTAAGGATGGGGGAAAAAATGTTATGCCCTTAAAACTACAATCATGATTTTTGAAATACTATAGACAGCTACTAGAGCACCCTAAAAGAAGGTAAGCATGTCATCGGTCTACCATCTGGAGGAAAAAGGCGGGAAGAAATGACAGGCATTTCTAATGCTGGTCCCTTTTAACAAATTGGTAGATTATTTGGAGATACTTAGGTCTTCTTTGTAAGCACTTCTAAATAAAGCATTTTCCCCCTCCTTCCACATCTACCTACTTCTGGGAGTGGGGTCACTATTCATAGTAATCAATACTTACAAGTATTGTAAAGCACATCCTTCCACTCAAACCCCCCTCCAACAAATTTGGGGCAGTAATGCTAGGTTCTTGAAAGCTATGCCAGCAGAAACCAAGATGGGAGGACAACTACATTTGAAGGGATTCAGCTATTGGCCTAGCATCATAGGACCAGTTTAGCTAAATTTGGAGAGATTTGTTATCCATGAGATGATGAATATGGGGGTCTACAGCAAATTATCTAATAAAAGCACTACTGAGGTACTACCAAAGTAAACTGTTTTGCAGAACTATACCACATTGAATAAATATTCATATTTGATAATTATCATATGCTACCTTGTCCGAGGGAATGATTGTTTTATATATCTATTCATTACCTCCATACCTAAACTAAATATGCTTCAAGGGCAAGAATCTTGTTTCATATATCATATCATCCAGAGGACTTATAGAAGGTACTTAATATTTATTAAGTTCCTGATATGAATGATAGGCACTAAGTGCTAGGGATACAAAAAAGAGGGAAAGGACAGTCCCTACTCTCAAAGATATCAGAATATAATCACATGCAAATAAATATATAAAAAGCAAGCTGTTTGTTATACAGATAAATAGGAAATAATGAACAGCAGAAAGGTCCTAGAAATAAGAGGGATTGGAGAAGACTTCCAGTAAAAGAAGGAAGCCAGGGAGATCAATAGGCAAACTGGAGGAGGGAGGCTATTCCACATAGGGAGGATGATCAGAGAAATTTCCTGGACCCAAGAGATGGAGTATATTGTTTGAGAAATAACCAGAAGGCCAGTTCTTATAATTAGGTAATTAACAGCACCTGCATGAAATTTTTAAGGCAGGAAATAAACATTTATTAAGTGCCTAATATGTGCAAAGCACTGTCCTAAGTACTCTACTAATACTCTTATTTGATTCTCAAAACAACCCTGTGAAGTAGGCTACTATTATCTCCATTTTACAGTTGAAGAAACTGAGGCAAACAGTAAGAGACTGGTATACCCAGTCACACAGATAAGTTTTGGCTCAATTTTAGCTTGTTTTCTTGATTTCAGAACCAGCTTTCTATTCACTGTGCTACCTAGCTGCCCCTAAAAGGTAACAAGATAACCACCTTTACCCACTTAAAGAAAAAAAATGACATCTTACCACATTATCTAGTATTAATCTCACATTTAAGTGGAGTTGAAAGGAAACACAGAGGTCATCTAGTCCAACCCATCTCCCTCTCTACAGCATCCCTGATAAGGGATGAGAAGCTCCCTACCATCTGGAGCAGTCAATTCCCCTTTTTGAGTGGCTCTAATCAGCAGGAAGATTTTCTTTACATAAAATTAAGCTGAATGTTTATGAAATTACTAAAATCTAGAAGGAACTGTATAGAACAATAAATCCCAATCCCTCTGCTTCAGTTAGTTAAAGGGAGAGCAAAGACTTGACCTAAGATCTCAGAGTATACTTAGAGACTCTGTAAAACAAGTCAAAGCTAGATGTGGCCTTAGACCAAGAATGCTAGAAGTGTCTTAGAAAAAAGAATACAAATTATTAGCACTGGGGGAGATCTTATATATAACTCAAGAGCAATCCCCTCCTTTTACAAGACAAGGAAATAGACACAGAGGAGGGGTGCAAAACATTCAAAATTACACAGCAAAGGCCAGGTTTTCTTATTCTCAATCCATTGTTCTTTGTGTTGAATACCACATTGTTCTAATGAGTCAAAATACCTTAGATGGCCCCGCCACCTATTCTTTTTTTTTTTTTTTGGTTTTTGCAAGGCAATGGGGTTAAAGTGACTTGCCCAAGGTCACACAGCTAGGTAATTAGTGTCTGAGGCTGGATTTGAACTCAGGACCTCCTGATTCCAGTGCTGGTGCTCTATTCCATGTATCACCTAGCTACTCCTTCCGCCACCTATTCTTCCAGTTCTCACCCCCATTTCTCCCCCTCACCAAAAAGACCCCCAATATCTTTTGGTTTTAGGATAGATATATTCATGTATGTTTTATTCAATTCATTCAATAAACATACATTAGGCACCTACTGTGTGCCAGACTACTCAGTTATTTATGCATACATATAAATCTATATATGTAAAATTTATCATAGCTACATTTTCTACGACTGTTTTGCCTTTTTATGTAAATTATGTTACCAAAGGCCAGCTGCAAAGAGAATTTCTTTTAAATGAATCCCATTTTTTCCATCAACTTTTGTTATAAATATCTGAGATATGTTCCATAAGAAAAAAACTGAAGTCCTTGAACAAAAACAATTATACTTAACCATACAGAAAGCCTTTTCAAAGTATGTATTTGGAAAAAAAAAAAACTACCACAACTTTTGGTAAAAAAATTAATATAAAATGTGTCCAAAATGACAAATAAAATGTCACCAAATGCAAGTAAAACAACAATCCAGTAATAGGAACTCCATGGCTTTTCATGTACATTCTTCCTCCTCTCACTTCACGTTACACCTTTCACAACAGGAACAAGTTGTAAAGTTCAGTTCATTAATGCTTGATGATTAATTGGCTCGACCACCATTGTTTACCACACTCAAACTGCCTGAACATTTCTAATTGTCCATCCAAGGTCATCTTTATTTTGGAGGCGCTTTCTCATCTTTGAATTTACATGCTTCTTTCTAAATGGCTTCAACACCTTAATAAATGGTGTAGGGGAAAAGCGCTAAATTTGGAGTCACAGAACCAGGTTCAAATTTGACCCTTTACTTGGCTGCATGACTGAGGAGAAATCATCTCTGAAAGTCTGTTGCTTCATCTATTGAAATGAGAGCTTTGGACTAGATCCATTTCAGTTAGAAAATTTGTATCAACTAATGAGGAGCTGAATTGTAGGATACTTCCTTAGTAATAGAAGCTCACTAAAATGTCTTCTGGACAGCTGTTTTACAACTGGCTGATATCCAATTATCATCAAATGAGTTGATTTTTTTTCTGGGGGCATTCTGTTTGAAAACTGATAGTTTATTTATTTAACCAAAGGATAATATACTTAACACACTGTCTATAAAGCAAAATGAAATCAGTTGATCTTGGAAATTGTTGAGTGTTTTCAAAAGGAGTTGACTAATACCACGTGTAGTAAGTGCGTGCCTATTGGGGCAATATGGAAGTAACAAATGGTTACACAATGACTCCAGATTCTTCAAGACTGAAAAGTACTATTTCTTAAAATGAACCTTTTTAGAATCTACTAATTATTTAAGTCTGAAATGAAGGGATATAAATCTCTATTAAGTGAGGGATCCATTTGTATTTTGTACTATCCATTTTAATTACTTTTGATTTTTATTCCATATGTAACATTGATGATCTTATTTGTTGGACATACATGCTTTAGTTCCATGAAGAGGAATGCATGCTAAAAGATACATGTGATGAGCGGCTGCACATTGCACATTATGCTTCGTATGTCCCCATAACTGGAGGCTGTGCCAAAGAGGACTTGAGAATGAGCTAGGAAAAACTTGCCATTCTGTAGGCTACAAGGAAAGATGTCTTTTGGCTTCATTAAAGATGGCCTCTCTGTTGGAACACAACCAACACCAGCTCTCCCTTGGTTTTCTAGCAAAGGGGGAAGGAAGGGAGGAGAGGTCTTCTCCTCCTGGTCCCCAACATCCCCCCAGCAGCACATGACCAAGAACAGGTGCATGCCTAAGGGGAGCTAGGAGACTGAACCTCAAATCCCTGGCTTCTACTTCTGTTTCTCTGAAGTGGCCTGAGTCCACATCACCAAACAGAAATTCTGATAAACAGACATTTCCAATCCTGCAGGTAATCATGAATTTAAAAGAAATGGAATTAGTTGCCCAGGAGGAGGTGATGAGTAAATAGCTAGAAGGATTCTGAAGCTGAAAGGTCTAAAGAGTTATGCCTGTCTGGCCAGATGATCTGTACGTAGGAGATGCTTAAAGTGGACGTGAAAAATCTCTTGAAGAATCCTACAGGGGCAGCTAGGTAGTGCAGTGGAATAGAGCACCAGCCCTGGAGTCAGGAATACCTGACTTCAGATCCAGACTCAGACACGTAACAGAAGCCCATCAGGAGGGATTTTTAAATCCCTACTGGTCCCTTCTGTTTTTGTTTCTTTCCCTGGGCCAAAATCACCAAACAACCATAGCACTCTTTCTGGGCTCCCTCCATCAACTCACCCTAGCAATAGCAGATTGGATCCTCAACAGGGCAACTTCTCAATCCGATTGTAGTAGCAACATTGTGGATGGATTCTCCAAACATAGCTTATGAGTCCCTAATGGGGTGTGTGTGTCCGTCCTCTCAACAATCAGGCAGTAGGCTCAATTAGCTTTTAGAAAGAGCATTTACTCAAATGGGATAGCAAAAATGGTAGTTACAAAGAATTTCCACTAAAAATAAGGGAAGGGACACAAGTTCACATAAATACACACAGCATCCATGGAGAGTGAGGGAAGAGTGGGTTCAGTCCTTAAACCACAATGCTAGTGAGGCACACATTTAGGGAAAACAGGGACTCAAAGAAACTCACAACTCTGGAACAGCAGGGATTTAATGTCTTTATTTCTTTGGAGACTTCACGAATGAATAAGTGAAGCATTTATTAAGCGCTTACTATGTGCCAAGCATGGTGCTATCTCTCGAGGAGCTCACATTCTAATGGGGGTAAACAATACATATGTAAGATTTCAGCTACAAGTCAGATGAAACTGCAGGAACAGTAGACAAGCTAGATGTACACAGGAATTGCTTCCCAAGATGATGGCTAAGGGCACTCTGTTCCTTAAGCTGGAAAACTTTAAGGTCCTGGGCTGTCTCCATCAGAGTCTGAGGGAAAATGGTGGTCAAGGTGGTGGTGGTAGTCTGATTTGCCAGGTAGATGATGTTTCCTGTCTTCCCTCAAAGTGTCTTGCTATTTCAATTAGACTGGCTTTCCTGCGCTATAGGTGACAATTGTTGGCAGTTGGTGGGGATGGTCAGTCCCTTTTCCAAAGGATCTGATTCCACACATGATGTCTGTGAGGACTAGGTTGGAAGCAGGCTTGATGGTCAGGGGTGGGGATGCCATCACCTCAACAGCTACTATGCCCACCTGCCTCTTGGTGTCAGTTGGTCAGCAATTAACTGCTGCTAGAGCTAGGCTAAACTGACTTTTTTCAGGACATGGCATCTCCATTTGGACAGATGGTATGCTCCTCATAAGGTACAACATTTTAACCAGACAGGTCAATCCAGTGCCAGGCAAAGTCAAGTAAGTCATTCAGTTGTTAAGCTGAATCCTCATTGGGCTCAGTTGCTACCAAAACTGGGAAAGGCTGGCTGGTCAACCACTGGAATCTTCACAGGGTTTGGAAATCTTTTCTGGAGAGATCACTTAACTGAATTCCCAGGATTCATACCTTTGTAGAAGTCACAGTTGATGCTCTTCTCCAATACTAGGCTTTTGTGCCTTAAAGCAGTCACCCACCCTACTTGGGTGACTGTCTTTCCCCACCTGCAGTCACTTCCAATATGTCAGCCATTGCTGCTCTAGGGGTTGCTACCACTGATGCCATTCATCTCTGACCGCCAACAGGATCTCTTATAGCAACGCCAGATCTCCAAAACTCACCAAGTCACTTAAGATACTTCCATGTTAATGTTGCTACTGAGTTACCTACTCAGAGAAGGAAACACAGAAAAAAGGTGTCCCCATCCCAGGCACAGATTGACCTCAGCAGGACATGTGCCTGCAGCTACATTGTGACCAGGTAGGACACCCAGGAAGCTGCCTTTCTCCCACCTAGCTCTCAAGACACAACAATGTGCACTCCCACTTCAAAATCAAGAGTCAGAGAGAGAAACAGGGAAAGAGTTGAAAGGGGGGGAGATGAGAGGAAGGGGGGAAGGGAAGGAGGAAGAGACATTAAGTGGGGAGTTAACACTTTTTGTGTGGTCACTCAGTTTCATCTCAACCCACTCACCATTTCTTTCAGATTAAAAGTTATAGATACAGCTGTAGTCTAGGGTCAGAAAGACCTGAATTCAAATTCGGACAGTTACAAGCTATGTAACTCTGGGCAAATGATTTAATCTCAGTTTCCTCACCTATAAATGGGCATGATAATAGCACCTACCTGAGAGTTGTTGTAAGGATTAAACTAGATATTTGTAAAGGGCTTATCATAGTGCCTAGCACATAGTAGGTATTCAAAAATGCCCCTGAGTTATCACAGCTAGAAACATGCTTCCCTTAAGCTTTCCATATAGTTCCTTGAACCACAGTCAAGCAGGTAACATCTGTGATTGGCTCAAGGAGTGGTATGAGGGGGCCAATTCACCTTTATCATATAGCAATCCTGGGTGGGGGGGAGGACATTTCCAGCCCAGTTAGTAATCTCACAAATTCAAGAAATTGAGAGCTAGTTGTCTAGTAGGAAGTGAGTTCTGCAACAACTTCTAAGAAGAGAAGAATTCTAAAGAACTCCAGAGTGGGTCCTTGTCAAACCAGATCATCTGTACTTTTAAGTTGTTCAGACAGTACAAAACTGAGGTGAATGTGAAATAGCTATTGAACAGCTCTACAAAGTTCTCTATCTTACTGCTTCATATTTCAAGTAGTAAGTATTCATGCTTAGGAGTCTTTAGTGTTTTAAGCATTTCTTTTGTGATACAGGAAAGAAATATAGTAACTGTTTTAGACCTGGTCTCTACTTTGAACACTGAGTACTTTTTTCTAAAAGGGACTCCATTAACCCACTTTAGGGGTGCCCCTTAAACATAAACCATTTGTTAGCAAGAAACCAGAACATATACATCCCTACCCACAAAACCATAACACATATACCCGACTCCATAGGAGGCATCCCAGTCCAAAAGATCAGGAGGTTCTCCTGATGATATCTTTTATATTGATGTATATATTCATATATATGCATATATGTATGTGTATATATATATGTCATTTCTCAATGGTTGACCTGAAACAAAGATAATTATTCAAAAGACTTAAGAAAGCAGAAAGGTTATAAAGAAACCCTGCAGTAGTTCAGTGGAATATACCAGATATAAAGTATGATAAAAAAGTGAACTAAATGGGCCACATTTGGTAAACCCAAGAACAAAACTCCTTGGGGAAGGATTTCCTATTTAATAAATATTGCTGGAAAAAGTGGAAATTACTTAGGCTAAATAAGTGTTTAGATTAATACCTGATACCACATACCACAATAAGGTTTTAAAAAAATTGAAGGGAAATGGATAGAGGTTCATGCCTAGTGGGAGAAACAAGAGATCAAGATTACAAAAGATGAAATCAACAACTTCAATGACATGAAACCAAAAAGCTTTTGTACGATTAAAAATAAAATATCATGGATCAGAGGGCATACTTTCATAGGGGGAAATGTATGCATTAAGTCTTTCTTTCTAATAAAAATTTGGCCTCTAAGATTTATAAGACATTAACACAAATATGTAAGACCAAGAGCTACTTCCAATAGCCAAGTGGCCAAAGAACATGAACAGTGTTTTCAAAAGAAGAACTGAAACCTACAAATATCCATTTGAAAACATAAATTAAATGAAAAGAAATTAAGAAAAAAAACAAAGGAAAAAGATGTTGAAGTTTCATCTCATACCCAGCAAACTGGCAAAGGTGACAAAAGATGGAAATATTCAAAAGTTGAAGAAAGGCAACTAATACAATGTTACTGAAGTTGTGAATTGGTCTAACCATTCTGGAAAATAATTTGGAATCTTTACCCCCAAAAACTGACTAAAGTGTCCATACTCAAGTAGATCAATGACTTAAAAATGACCTTATATACATACACATATATAATGTATATGAACACAGATACAAATATTATATATGTATATGTTTATATATATACACATACATATACATATATATATATATATATATATATATATATATACACACACACACACCAAAATATTCTTTGTAGCAATTGTTTGTGGTAGCAAAGAACTAGAAACAAAATAGGTACCCATTAACATGTAATTATCTAAATAAATTGTAGTACATGACTGTAAAGAATGAACAAATATGATGAATATTGAGGAAACTGGGCAGTTAATTGATGGAAAGTAAAGGTGGCAGAACTAGGAAAACTATATACACAGTGATTGCAAAGAAAAATAAAATTAAATAGAACCCATAAAGGAAAGAAGAAAATGTATTTTCCTCCTTTCACTTAAGAGGTGGGGGACTATGGGTTTGGAATGTTGTATATGCTGTCAAATGCGATTGCTGCATCAAATGTTTTGGCTCAACATTTTTTAAAATATCTTTGGTACATAGTATGGCTCACTAGGTAGGAGGAAAGAAGGATCTATTGAGATAGATGTGATACAAAAAACAAAAAGCATAGATAAAACTAACTTTTAGAAAGAAGCTATACAGTTTTGTAATGAAACTTAAAATATTGATGTTTTACTGCAAAAACTTTTGGAAATATAAAATACAAACACCTACCTACACAACTCTTGTAGACACATCTTTTTTTTTTTTTAGGTTTTTGCAAGGCAAATGGGGTTAAGTGGCTTGCCCAAGGCCACACAGCTAGGTAATTTTTAAGTGTCTGAGACCAGATTTGAACCCAGGTACTCCTGACTCCAGGGCTGGTGCTTTATCCACTGTGCCACCTAGCCACCCCTCTTGTAGACATATCTTATAGAAAGTTTACACAAGACATGGCATTGGAGATTCAACTATCATGAGAGGCCTGCCTGTGATTTCATTGGCATACAAACTCTTAGATGAGTAAACTCTCTCTACCAATACCTCTTGGAACCTTCTCTAGAACTTATGATATCAAAGTTGCCTGGAAGACTGATAGTTTAAATGACTTGCCCAGGTAACACAATCAGGATGGGTTGGAGGCAGGACTTGAACCCAAATCTTTCTGGTTTCAAGACCAATTTTCTATCAAGTAGACCACGCTGCCTATCATATAGCATATGATTATAATAAAGCCACACTCATATAGGGCCTTTTGGTTCATAAAGTATTTTTAAAATATCATTGTAGTCTATTAATTATGTTATGTTCCTCATTGGGCAGGTAAGGAAACATAGGTCAGACAGGGGAAAGGCTTACCTCACTATTACACAACTAGTAAATGACAGCCTTAGGATTCAAACCAAAGTTTTCTGATATCAAGTCCAGGACTATCCACTATAGCATATTGCTAATTTAAGCATCAGCTGTTGAGGAATCTCCCTAATTTGCTTTACCATGAGCGCTCATGGAGCCATTAAAAATATGGCATCCAAATAATGTTAACTTTGGACCACAAGGTAAAATGTGTAACTAGGTGAAAAACAAGTCGATTATAAACATAAGGGAAATTTACCTTTCACATATATGTGTGCATACATATAAATATACATACATGCACACACACTCACATATCTCCAGAAAACATTTTCATTTCCTCTAGGAACTGAGATGAATACTTCAGGGTTAAGAGTTCTAGCATTTTAGAGATTTAATGAAATCTTAATGACTAAATCTGAGAGAGCTGCCACAAGTCCACCAATACTTGTCCAAGATTCCGCACAAATAGCTTAAAAGTCTCAGCTTCCCCCCCCCACCCCGAAGCAGCTCATTCCACTTTAAAGAGCTCTCATTTGAAAGATGCTTTTTTTTCTTTCTATAAAGCTAAAATCTGACTCTGTGCCACTTCAACCTACTGTTCTTAATTTTGTTCTCAGGGGCCATGTCAAACTAATTGAATCCCTCTGCCACTTGACAGCTTTCTCTTCTAGTACCTTGAGATAGTTATGCTGTTCCCCCGAGTGTCCTCATTTTCAGACTAAACATCCCCAGTTCCATTAACTAATTGTCATATGGCAAAGTTATATTTCACATAAGAAACCATATGCACTACAAGTGGATTTTACTTCCACTGATTGAGTTCAGTATTCTGTCTGACAATAAGCAAGAGGAGAAAAATGAGCTTTGTGCTTACTTAGCATCACAACTAATGTCCCTTGAGCATGATTCCTCCCTCCATTCCTGCCCTGTAGTCTTCCATCAAAGACCACCTCCAATAGGATGTGTTCAATAAAGCATTCCCAGACTCAACTCAGACCAGCATGATCCTCCTCCTTATACTGAATGTATAGAGCATTGACCCTTTCCCACATTTGTTTTTCTCCTGTCTTGAACTGTTTGCTAAGTCAGCTCACATGCATAACTTGTTGCCTTAACTGGATTTCAAGTGTATAAAAGGTAGGTACCATACTGTCTGATTTTCTACATTATTTGTATCCTCCCACAGTAGTAGGAACTGCTTTGTAGTAGTAGGAAATGAATTAAATGTTGCAATGTTTGTTGAAATTCAGGAAGGAAAAAACCTAACCAGCTTCAGAGAACTAGCATATATCCAGCCCCTCCCCAGTTACTTTTGTAGTGATGGACTAATATGTCTTTCATTCATAAAAGAACAGAGGGTGAGTTCACAGGCTGAGTGCTTGGACAAGAGTTTGAAAATGAATTGGCTCCATTATGTGCCAATGGCATTGACAATGAGATGCATACTTCCCTGCTAGCAATGCAGAGTAGTGGATAAAACTTGCAGGGGTGAGTGGTATGTCATTTATACTTATGAACATTAACAACAGAATTGTTATTAACAACAAAATTCCAAATGAGATTCAAGCTGAAACATGGATCTGTAGTGAAGTGTCAGGAAAGATTCCCCCAGGGATGTGGTTTTTGAAAATGCTGATGTGTGTCATCTGCAGACGGTACTGTAAAAGTTAGGCTCTAATGAAAACAGGCAAAGGCAGAAGACCTGGACTCCTCTCCATCACTTTACAGCACTGTGACCTTTATCAAGTGCTCTCCCGTCTGTCTAAGCATTTTTGGTCTGCTTTGTCACACCTTACAGTGAGGGGATTGGCCTAGAGGGTCTGCAAGGTTCCTAGCACTCTGACACCGTGTGTTCTAGGATTCTTTTCCTCGCTGACATTCTAGGTTAGGTTCCGAGTAGGGCCTTCGATTTGCAAAAGGAAAGCATCAATAACTTGGGCATCTTGTGCCAACAAAGCAAGCTGAGTGTTTAAGCGAAGGAGTAAGAGATGTTGGAGAAGCTCTGGGCTTACTTTGCAGGGTACCAGAACGATAGTGTGCTTCAGAAAGTGCCCAGGAGGACCTCAAGCAACATGAAAGCTGCCAAAGCAAAGCATCCACTGAGAACTTCTCTGGGTGGTGGCAGACTTGACAGAACCATTAAAGATATCTCATTACAAAAAGCTGCCAGTCCTTTAAAAATGTTAAGGTTTTATCAGAAACTTGTATTTGGGGGGCGGCAGGGTGGCACAGTGGATGGTGCGCTGGCCCTGGAATTAGAAGGATCGGAGTTTACATTTGGCCTCAGATACTTAGTAATTATTACGTAGCTGGGTGGTTTGGGGGGAGCCGCTTGACCTCATGGCTTGCCAAAAAAAGTGAAGCAAGCCCTAAAAAACCCCGAAAGTGTAATTTGTTTTGTGCTTGCATTGCTTCCCCCCCCCCCTTCTTGATTCTTCACTTTCAGAGGCAGCCTGGCCTCGTCAGGGTGCTGAGGACCTGCGTCCCGATGCCATCTGGGCCACTTCCTAAACGGCCTGGCCAGGCCAGTCATTCGGCGTCTACGTTAGTGAACTCAGACAAGTTCCTGAGACTTCTCCATCAAGTCCCCTCCAGTTGCAATCTGCGTAGCTGCCTTCCCTCCTGGAAGTCCCCAACGGTGCTCCCATTGGGCTTCCTCTAGCCTGGCCAAAATGCGGGGCCCTGGCAGCCGGCCCAGTGAGGCCGGCCTGGGTTCTCCCTATGTCTTATGGAATCGCAGCCCTGGCAAGTGGTGTTGGGCCCGCCGACGGGGGGGGGGGGGGGCGCCTCGCCAAGGGGGCAGCCAGGGCGCTGGGGGGCGAGCCCAGGAGCCCGGAGTCGGGCGCTCTGGCCGCACGGGGCTGTGTGATGTGGGCCGAGCCCCCGAAGCCCAAGAAAAGCCCAATCCCCACCGAAAAGGCCGCACGACCCCCCATCACCTTGAGCTGGCCTAGCCCGGAGCTCTTGGGGTCCTGAGGGCCCTGGCCCGTGGCTGACCTGCGGCGCTCGGTGCCCGGCACATCGCTGCCCCTCTACGGCCCAGGCAGGGGCGCCGGCCGCTCCTCCGGAAGCGCGGGGGGCCGGCAGTCCCGCGCCCCTTCCCGGGCTGCCAGCCGCTCCTCCGGGGAGCCCCTGCGCGGAAGTCCGAAAGCCGCTGCCGGAGGCCTCGGGGCCGGCAGGACGGCCGAGCCGCTGCCAGCGCCCCGGGGCGCCGGGCAAAGTCCGCGCGCGTCCTCGGGGCCGGGGGAGGGAGGGAGAGAGGGAGGGGGGCGGCTGCTACTCACCCCCGCTCTCCTGTCGTCGCCCCACTCGCGGCGGCCCCGGCGGGGGGCGGGGGCGGGGGCGGGGGCGGGGGCGGGGAGGGGCGGCGGCGTCCGAGGGCGAGCGCGGGGGGCGGCCGGTGGCGGGGAGGGGGGCGGGCCGGGCCGGGCCGGGCCGGGCCGGGGGGGGGGGGGGCGCCGGCAGCATCGACGGGCGCGGGCCGGTCGGCCGGCCGCCCGGACCCCGTCGCGGGACCTAGGCCCGAGCCCCGGGCGGGGGCACGGGCTGCGCCCTGGCCCCCGGGCCCCGGCTCCCGGCCCTCGGCCCCGGCGGCCACACGGCGGCGGCGGCGGCGGCGGCGGCGGCGGCGGCGGATCCCTCGCGGGGCCGCGGCCGCAGCCGCATCCTCTTCCTCCTGCTTCTGCCTCCTGCCTCCTCCTCGGCACACACACTGGCATCCACACACGCGCGCACACTCACATGCACATCCACACACGCACACACAGACACACACGCGCGCACACTCACACACAGCCTCGCCGCCGCCGCCGCCGCCGCCGCCGCCGCCGCCGCCGCGGCCGCCGCGGCTCCCTGGCCGCCGTGTCCTAGCAACGAGGCGCATGCGTCCTCTCGCCCCCCTTCCTCCCTCCAACCCCCCCCCCCCCCCCAGCTGCAGCCGTGGGCCCCAGAAACCGAGCCCTGGCTCCAGCCCCTAAGACCGGAAGGGGTAAGACGGGGCCCGCCCCGTGGTCTGGAAGCCTCGGGATGGATAAGACGATGGCCCAGCTGGAAGCGCTCGAAGACATCTCTGAGGCCAGTGGGGAAACTGAGGCCCGGGGACCCAAGGTCACCCCGGTGGTGTAAGAAGAGAGACGGGAACCGAACGCCCCCCCCCCCACACCACACCACACCACAGCGCACAGAGAAGAGGAAGAGCGCCGGACCTGGCAGCGGAGGACTTGGGGATTCCAGGCATGGAACGTTGGCCGGGGCACCCCACTGCACCTCGGATCCTCATCTCCAAAAAGAAGACAAAAAAGGAGGTGACCCCTGAGGTCCCTTCTAGCTAGGGATGACCTCGAGCACAACCCTGGCCCTTCCCTGGGCCTCAGTTTCCTCCTCTGTGCAAGGAGGGGGTTGGATTTTAAGTGAACTCTGAGGTCCCTGCCCGCTGGAGACTTTACTCCTTTGCGAGACCCTGGAGGAGTCACGTCTTCTGTGGGCCTCACTTGGCTCCTCACTAAAAGGACGAGCTTGGTCCCGTACCTTCCCTCAAAGGTGCCGGCCACGTATTCATCCGGCATCGATTCGCTGCCATCCGAATCCGGAAGGCGTTCCACTGTATGCCAACGTGCCCTGAAGTCAAAGAATCACGAGACCCCAACCTTGGAAGGGACTTTGAGACCAGCCATTTGATCAAGGTCACACAGGCCAGGTCTCCACAGATGCAGGAACTGAATACGGGAGCTGTGTCTAGGCCTATCATCACCTCCTCTCTAGGAGTTCCCAGCCCTAAAGCACAATCTTGCTCCTTCCGTTTTTGAAGAAGACTACATCAGGCACATGATACCATGACAAGCAAGTGAATGGAATTTGACTGAGGGGGGCTGTACCTCAGTTCCTCCTTTGCAGCCACCTGCGTCCAGGGGCCAGACAGGAATCAGGACGACTGGAGATGGCTCTGCATGTAACGCAATCAGGGTTAAGTGACTTGGCCAAGTGACTAGCTAGGAAGAGTCAAGTGTCTGAGGTGAGATCTGAATCCCCATTCTCCTGACTCCAAGGTCCAAGGCTCTGTCTGCTGCAAAGTCAGTATATGCATTTCAAAAACACTTTAAAGGTTTTTCCCGGCAATCCTAGGAAAAATAGTCGTATACCCATTTTACAGAAGAGCAGATACCCAGAGCATTTAAATGACTCTCTGAGGTCTCTTATATCTAAATCCTATGTGCATATATTTTCCCACAACAAAGTGCCTATGTGATTGACTTTCTAGCCAGTGGAATTGGGTACGTTTGAATCCCAATCTGCCACCTGCCAGCTGCATGACCTCAAAGAAGACAGTAATCTAACCAGACCTCAGTTCTCTCATTTGTAAAGTGCAGAGGTTGGACTAGATGACCTCCAAGTATTCTTCAGACCCTAAACCTAGAAATACATGTAGCCCAAAAAGCACAGCCAACTCCAAATTGCTGTACTTTCCACTAAATTACACTCAGCATGAGATAATCTCTAGCTCCAAATGGGCCTGAACTCAAACACAGACCCCCTGTGTCTTAAGTAGTCATAAGGAGCCTGAACCATCTCCATCTTTATCTTACATCCAAAGACATGAAAAAGAAACAGAAAAAAAGCAACTCAGCTAGACCAATGAAGCAATTCATTAACCCTATACAGCAAGGGGCAATACTTTGCATTCATAGGATCTGACCTCTGCAAAAAGGTGTCAGAGGTGTATTTTTTTTTTCGTTTCTTCTCTAGGGTCAAACTTATGCAAAAATAAGGCATTTTTTCTCCTTTTTTTCTTTGTGCTCTTCCCTTCAACATTATTATAGTCATTGCATGTATTTTTCCTAGTTCTACTTCACTCTACACCATTTCATATGATTTAGAGCTGGAAAGGCCTTTGTTGTTCTTGCTCAGTCATATCTGACTTGTGACCCCAATGGGGGGTTTTCTTGGCAGAGATACTGGAGTGGTTTGCCATTTCTTTCTCCAGCTTATTTTACAAATAAGGAAACGGAGGCATCTAGGCTGAAGTTATTTACATAGCTAGTAAGTATGAGAGATCACATTTGAAATCAGGTCTTCCTGACTACAGATCCCATGCTATATCTACTGCAGTGGTACCTAGCTGCCAGGAAAAGCCTTTAGAGACCACCTATTACAAGCCACTGAGTGTACAGGTTAAACAACTGAGGCACAGAAAGATTAAGTGACAGGTGCAAAGTGGAAGAGGTAAAATTCAAATTCAGGTCCTCTGATTGCCAAACTAAGGCTTTCCAAGCTTCTCTGTATTCTTCATATTCAGCATTTCTAAGAACACGGATTAGTCCTTCACATTCAGGTACTCTGATTTGCTCAGTCATTCCCCAAAAGGGGAACTGACTTTATTTCCAGTTCTTTTCTACTACTCATAGAGCTGTGAATATTTTTTTAAAGATTTTATTTATTTTGAGTTTTATAATTTTTCCCCTAATCTTACTTCCCTCCCCCCACTCCCCACAGAAGGCAATCTGCCAGTCTTTACATTCTTTCCATGGTATACATTGATACAAATTGAATGTGATGAGAGAGAAATTATATCCTTAAGGAAACATAAAGTGTAAGAGATAGCAAGATCAGACAATAAGATATCAGTTCTTTTTTCTAAATTAAAGGTAATAGTCCTTGGTCTTTGTTCAAACTCCACAGTTCTTCCTCTGGATACAGATGGGATTCTCCATTGCAGACAGCTGCAAATTGTCCCTGATTGTTGCACTGATGGAACAAGCAAGTTCATGAAGGTTGGTCATCACCCCCATGTTGCTGTAAGAGTGTACAAGTATTTTTCTGGTTCTACTCATCTTGCTCAGCCGCAGTTCATGCAAATTCTTCCAGGCTTCCCTAAATTCCCATCCCTCCTGGTTTCTAATAGAACAATCGTGTTCCATGACACACATAGACCACAGTTTGCTAAGCCATTCCCCAACTGAAGGACACTTACTGGATTTCCAATTCTTTGCCACCACAAACAGGGCTGCTATGAATATTTTTGGACAAGTGATGTTTTTACCCTTTTTCGTCATCTCTCTTCAGGGTATAGGCCCAGTAGTGGTGTTGCTGCATCAAAGGGGATGCACATTTTTGTTGCCCTTTGGGCATAGTTCCAGACTGCTCTCCAGAAAGGTTGGATGAGTTCACTGAGCTGTGAATATTTTGATGTAAAGAAGGACTTGCTTCTTAGCATTTCTTCTGAAGATTTCACAATCTCCTGTTGCCTGTAACTGCTTCTGTGTGCTCAGCAATGAAATCAAATGTTTCCTGACTTTTTAGCTCTTCAGTTTTAGTCTCTTTGTTATGGCAATTGATTTATGTCATAGAATCCTAAATCTCAAGGTGCAATCTTGTTGTCATTTGGTCTACCACCCTCATTTGACAAATTAGAAAACAGGCCCAAAGAAGGGAAGGAAAGGAACTTGCCCATGGTCACATCTAGGATCCTAGGTCTAGACCTGTAAAGGGGAACCTCAGAGACCATTTAAGTTCAACCTCTTCATTTGACAAGGTTATGCAGGTGAAATAACATAGGTATCAGATGAAAGACAGATGAGGAAACTGAAGCCCATAGAGGTGGGGGTGACTTATCTTAGGGTTATATAAATAGTAAGCATCAAAGGAAGAATTTATCTCAGTTATTCTGACTCTACTGTACCAGTCAGGAGGATCAGAGTTCAAATCTGGCCTCAGACAACTGACAATAACTAGCTGTGTGACCCTGAACAAGTCACTTAACCCTGATTGCCTTGCATCCAGAGTCATCTCCAGACACTCTGATTCATATCTGGCCACTGGATCCAGATGACTCTGGAGGAGAAAGTGAAACTGGTAGCTTAGTACAACACCCCTTCACTCAAATCTAATTCATGTGCTTGTCATGGTATCACCTTCCTGATGTCATGGTCTTCCTCAAGAATGAAGGACAGACATTATCAGACTGCCTGCTATTGTATTGCTTAGAATGCTGCATGAAATTATTGTTGTATTGTGGCTATATCTCTTCCATCCACAGCTCATTTATCATCATTGATAATTTATTTGAATTTCTTCCCATATCTTTTCTTCAGTTTTATTTCCATGTCCAGTAGCTTTCTGAGCCTGGTTTCAGAGCCTCCTACAAGTCTTAGGTATCTCCCAGTCCTGATTCATATTTTCCAATACATTCCTCTCCATTCACATCTATTCCCATCTTTGCATTGAACTCAGCAAATATCAAAGTTTGAGATTTGGAGGGGAAGAGGGCTGGCGGTAATGAAGGGGTGAAATCACCACTAGGATTTTATTGGGGTGGGCCTTCAAATCTCGGCTCCAAATCCTACCTTCCCCAAGAAGTCTTTCTTGGTCAGCTTTATGGTAGTGATTCCCTCCCTTCTAAACTTACCTCCAAATTAATCTTGTTGGCTCAGAGTTGCTGGATTATTGTCTCCCTAATAGACTATGAGCTCCTTGAGGACAGGGACTGTTTCCCCTTGCTTGGCATCCTTAGCACTTAGCACCTAGTTTCTGACACAAAGTAAGAGCTTAATAAATATCTGTTGACTTTTTTTTGTTTGACTTTATTGCTGTTCAGCCACATCTCCCTCTTCTTGTCCCCTTCTTCATGACCCCATTTGGGGTTTCCTTGGCAAAAAGACAGGAGTGTTTTGCCATTTCCTTCTCTAGTTCATTTTGCAAATGAGGAAACTGAAGCAAACAAGGTAAAGTGACTTGTCCAGGGTCACACAGTTAGACAGTATCTGAGAATGAATTTGAACTTAGGTCTTCCTGACTCTAGGTGCTCTATCCTCTATGGCACCACCTAGCAAACTCTTTAGCAACAGCAACAATTGTGCAACTTATTTTACAAATGAGGAAAGTGAGGCACAATGAGATTAAGTAAGAAGTCATTGTTGTTGGTCAGTCTTCCTTCTCAAAGAGGACCAATGATGTCAAGAGGGCAATGTCCTGACACAAAGCTAGCAAACTCCCTCTATCAGCTGTGCAACTTTTAGAGTCCTAGAGTTGCTTGCAGAGTTGAAAACTTAAAAAACCTGCCCACTGTCCCACTGCCAGCATGCCAGAGGCAGGACTAAAATCCGAATCTTTCTGATTCCAAGGCTAGGCATCTCTCCCCTATGCCGTGCTGCTTCTCATATCAAAGTATAAGTTGATTTCATTTGGAAGGGATGTTTCCTGGAAGAGGAAGCATTTGCGCTGGCCTTTCAAATACAAATAAGAGCATAAATAGGAGAGTGGTAAAGTGAAAAACCAGACTGCATGGACACCAATGTGTCTGGGAAGCAGCAAAATCCAAAGGGCCAAGAAGAGATGCAAGAGACACGCAGACTGACTCTACCCCTTCATTTTCTGCAACTTATGTCTGTGTGTAAGCTTCAATTCATTTTACAGTAGTCTTTTTGCATAATGCTCTAAAGCAAGCTGATCAAATGTCCCATGAAGTCTTATTTCTTGTTACTTTTGATCAGAGGACTATAACCAATTCTGCCTACTCTTTTAGTGACCTCTTCCAGGAGACCCTGGGAACCACCCTTTCATGTAGTTGCAATGTATTCCTTTGTTCTAATTTTGCTTATAGTGAGATTATAAAACTTCCTATGATTGAGTTCCTCCAGTTGTACATCCAAGCATTGGGCATTGAACATAGTCTTCACATTTAGAGAACTATCAGCTAAATTAAAACATATGGGCATCTAAAAATAGCCCCTTCTGTCCAGTCAGTCCCACCACTCTGCTACCATTACTAGTAAAAGTAGAAGAGAGCCCCAAAGGGCTGGAGGCCATTTTTAGGTTGTTCTTTGTTTCCTGAGCTGCCAAAAGAATTCATCGCCTATTGATAATGACCCTCTCTAAGTTGAACCAGGCTGACTCTTAGAAAGCAGATTCCTGGGCTGCTGAATTCATTCTCAGAGCCTTTCTAGCATGATAACCTTTAAGAAATCATGGCCACCTCTCTGCTGCAAGAAGATGTCTGAATAGGAATTTGTGGAAGAGTGAAGGATAAGAAGTACATATTTGAAAAATCATAAAAAGAACATTAAACACAATAGATATACAACCTGTCCCCCCTTTTCAGGGACTCTAGAAAGCTACCCCAGGTTCAAGAAATGCATCAAATTCACAGCTCACAAATCATCATCCATTTTTTAAAATTATTTCCAGGGGAGGCAAGGGGAGTTAAATGACTTGCCCAGCATCACACAGCTAGTAAATGAGGCCATATGTGAACTCAGGTCCTTCTGACGTCAGGTCTAGTGCTCTATCTACTGCACATCTAGTTGTTCCAAAAGGAGACAAACAGGGTGAAATCATTTGCCCAGGATCCCACAACTAATAAGTGTCTGAGGCCAGATTGAACTTAGAAGGAGAAACCCTCTTGACTCCCAGACTCAGCACTCTATCTACTATGCTACTTAGCTCAACGGTTTTTTTTTTTTGTTTGTTTGTTTTTTACCAGACTATCCAGAAAGAGTCCCACACGATCAGTCAGAGAAGGAACATTTAGGTAGAAAACACATGACAAGGAAGCACATGTAGAAAGGGAACCCATGCCAGAAATATCTACAGCTAGGGCAATTCACATTCTTAGGACTCTGAAGCATCTGTTCCTCTGGAGTGGCTACAAATTGCAAGGGTTTTCTGCTGGTCTAGTCTTTCACCTATATTGCCTTATGCTGGTGCTTCACTGGGGCTCCTTTGCTCCCACTTGCTATTTCTCTACTGAATTGCAACCCTTCATCTAAGGAGGAGAGAATCTTAGCTCTTTTACTTTTAGCTTTCTCAGTTGTTTGTGATCAATTCTACAAAGTCAGTCAGGGAAGCTGAACATATATTTAGTCTATCTTTTTCACTTATTTCCTTTCTGTTTCATTTTAGTCTATCCTTGGAGCTAAGGTGAGAAAATTCCTTTCAACTCCCATCATGCTCCTAGTCCATGCAAAATGTCCCAGGAACCTCACCTAAGAAGACTTCAATAGGTATTGATAGCCCCTGTTAAACCTCTGGTTTTACAGATGCAAAAACATCAAGATCTAAAGTGAATTTCTCAGACACACAAGCGTTAACCCCAGAGCCCAAGCTTCAGTTCAGGCCTTCGTAGTCACAGTGTAGTACTCTTGAGTTGGGACAACTAGCTGATGCAATGGATAGAGTGCCAGTCCAGGAGTCTGGAGTCCTGATTTCAAATCTGGCCTCAGACGCTTCCCAGCTGTGTTACCCTGGGTGAGTCACTGAACTGTTTATCTCAGTTTCCTCATCTGTAAAATAAGCTGGAGAAGAAAATGGCAAACTACTTCAGTATCTCTGCCAAAAAAAAAATCCCATATAGGGTCATGAAGAGTGGGACACTACTGAAAGGCGAAAACAACAACAGAAACTTGAGGTAAGGAGCATTGAGTGATGGATAAAGTGTCTTTTGCTCAAAAATATAGCTAGCCATTTACAGAGAGGTTCATCACTGAAAGTCTGGCTACCTAGAGACCCCTTGTCTTTTTCCTTTGTCCACTGTAAGTTATGAAATGATTTATTAAAGTACAAAGAGGTTGAAATCTGCACCAATGAAGGAAGCCTCAACACAAGTGAAATCCTCAGAGTTCTAATCAGGGGAAGGGTCACTGAGATGTTTTCCCAAGGTACCAACATAAAGCGGGGTCACACTTCCTCTCAATAGTGATGCAGAAGCCACAATCTCCACACCTTGTAAAGACTGGCCAACACCTTGTTCCCTCATCCAGCCCTACTGTATGAGCTTAGATAGAGAAATAGATCAAGGAGTATTGGCAGGAGAGGAGGGTGCTTTGATTAAAGGTCACAGGGATAGTAAGTGGAATCATCAGATAATTCAGTGACCATCCTTTCCAGAAAGGGTAATGTTGATTTGAATTCTATTCTCAGAGGTCAAAATGCAAAGGGAGAAGAGGAGTTTAGCAACTCTCACAGAAGAGAAGGGATTTCCCTATTCTCACCAATCAGCAACCCAGAGCCCAGGATAAATTTGAAGACTGCAGCAGAGAATCATGGCCAAGAGATGGCCAAGAAACAGCATGATGGTTCTGGGTTAGGCCAGATTTGGGCTGATGAGGACAGCTGAGTTAGGAGGAGGCTCCGCAAGTCTGAACCTACTAGAAGAGAGAACACCAGTGATCAAATTAAAGAAACAAGCAAAAAGCCAACCAAAACCTGAAGTTTTGGGAAATCCATTCGTGGTTGAGTCATGAACTGGTCAGTTCGTTGATATTCCCTTCATTTTAGCTTCATTTTTCCCTAGTCATTTAGTATTTTATTTCTCCCCGGTTCCATATAAAAGAATTTAATATTCATTTATAAAACTTTGAATTCCAGATTCTTTTGCTCCTTTACCACCCACCCCTCATTGAGAAAGCAAGCAATTTGGCATAGGTTATATACATGTATAATCATGCAAAACATTTCCATAATAGTCATGCTGTGAAAAAAAAAAACATAGATTCCCCACCCCCTAAAAAAATTTCAAGAAAAATAAGAAAGTTTAAAAAGGAAAAAAGGAGGCTTCAAGCTATATTTGGACACCATCAGTCCTTTCTCTGGAGATGCATAGCTTTCTTTATCATAAGTCTTTCAGAGTTGTCTTGGATCATCGTATTGCTGATCATATTGCAATATTATTATTACTTTGCACAAAATTCATTTCACTTTGCATCACCTCATGTAAGTTTTTTTATCCTGCTTGTCTCTTCTCATAACACAAAAGTATTCCATCATAATCATTTTGTTCAGTCATTTCCCAATTAATAGGTATCCCCTTAATTTCCAATTCTATGCCATCAGAAAATAACTGCTATAAATATTTCTGTACATATGGGTCCTTTTCCTTTTTTGTTTTTTGCCTCTTTCGGGTTGCAGACCTAGTAATAGCATTGCTAGGTCAAAGGGTATGCATGGTTTTATAGCCCTTTGGGCTATACAGAATGGTATTATTGCTGTACAAAATGGTTGAATCATTTCATAATTCCACAAACAGTGCAATAATGTTTCATTTTCCTCATATTATATATATATATATATATATATATATATACACATTTCCATATATAACTTTGTCCCTAGGGTTACCCTGGTAACTTGGATTCTGTATGTCAAATTTTCTATCAAGTTCAGGTCTTTTTTTTTTTGTGAGGCAATGACTTGCCCAAGGTCACAAGTAAGTATTAAGTGTCTGAGGATGGATTTGAACTCAGGTCTTCCTGACTCCAGGACCAGTGCTCTATCCACTTCATCACCCAGCTGTCCCCTAGATTCAGGTCTTTTTTGCAAAAAAATCCTGAAAATCTGATAATTCATTGAATGTTCATTTTCTTTTTGTTCAG
Organism: Macrotis lagotis; assembly: GCF_037893015.1. Lineage (NCBI taxonomy): Eukaryota > Metazoa > Chordata > Mammalia > Peramelemorphia > Peramelidae > Macrotis > Macrotis lagotis. The sequence continues at coordinate 5,371,237 of NC_133666.1, forward strand.
GATGTGGCTTAACTTTTCTGAGTTTGATATTTTCAACCACAATGCCAGTTCTTTTGTTCTTTGATATGTCATGTTCTAAGACCTGTGGTCTTCTAATGTAGTTGTTATTAGGTCTTATGTAACTCTAATTGTGGCTCTGCCATATTTGGATTTATTTTCTTGTAGCTCATCATATTTTTTCCTTAAACTGGAAGTTTTTTTATATTCCTGTAAGTTTTCTACTAGGATCTTTTTCAGGTGTTGATCAGTGATATTTTTTTTATTTCTACTCTCCTCTCTTGTCCTAATATTTCGGAAAAACATTCTTTAATTATTTCTTGTGATGTTATATCAAGATTTTTTTATTGTATCTTTCAGTTAGTTCAATTATTCTTATATCTTCTCTTCCTGATCTGTTGTTCAGATGAGTTGTTTTTCTTATGAGATATTTCACATTATCTTCTATTTTTTCTTTCTTTGTATCTCATTTTATTATTTCTTGTTGTTTTATAATTTGACTGGCCTCCCTTTGCCCAATTCTAATTTTCAAGAAGTTGTTTTCCTCCTTAAGATTCTGGATCTCCTTTTCCAGTTGATTGACTTTCAAATTCCATCCTTCTTTATTCCCATAGTAATGTTTTGTCCTTCATTCTCAAAGAAGACCACTATATCAGGGAGGTGATGTCATGACAAGCACATGAATTGGATTTGAATAAGGGGGTTCTATGCTAAGTTACCAGCCTCTCTTTCTGCTCTGGAGCCATCTGGGTCCAGTGACCAGACAGGACTCAGGACAACTGGAGATAAATCTGGATGCAAGGCAATCAAGGTTAAATGACTTTTCCAAAGTCACCCAGCTAGTAAGTGTCTGAGACTGGATTTGAACTCCCATCCTCCTGATTCCAAGACCACTGCTCTATCCATTGCACCTAGCTGCCCATAGTAACTGTCTTTGGTGAGGTTCTTTCTCTTTTGCCTGCTCATTTGAAAAAAAACATTTAATTTTTTGCATCTTCTTGTTATATCAACCTCTAATCCTTGGGTTTGGGAAATGGTGCCTCTGGTCACAGGTCTGTCTTACTGTGGTGTTTTGAAATTTGTACTGGAAATTCTTGCTCCCTGAAAACCCAACAATGGCTATACTTCAGTTCTTTCTCCTGACCTGGAATGGAGACTAAGAACTCAGTTCTCCTTTAAGTGCCCCCAGATAGCAACAGGCTGTGCCACTATGTCTGCACTCAATGAGTTTGAGCTGATTCCTTTAATCCTGGGGACCACATCTGGGCAGTACAACTGGGCTTGGTGTCCCTTTTCAGCAGTTTCCCTCAATCTTCCTTACTTACAATCTCAACCCCACACTATTCTGAAGGTGATTGTTAATAAAGATTTGGCGATTGGAGACAGAAGATTTAAGGCCACTGGAAAGGTTAAGGAATTTGCACACTCTCTGGGATGTTAAAACTACTCAAGGATTTCATTATAGACTATAACAAAGTAAATAGGTTAAAAAACTTGTCTCAAAGGGTCAGAAGCACTTAAGATGGAATGAATAATACAGTTCGAGAAGGCAGAGAATGAGACAGAGACAGAGAGAGGGAGATAGGTAAAGAGAGACAGAGATAAAAGAATAGTCAAGTAGAGTTGACTGGGCTGGATTGGTGGCCTCTAGCAGAAGTCCAATTCAGGTTTTATAGCTTTGCCCCTTATCTGGGCACCTAGGGCAACAGAAGAATTCCTTTCCTCAATTAAATGACCCAAATTAGGTTAAAGGGTTGAAGACTGAGGAGATCAGGCTACAAATTTGGCATTAAACAATGAAACAAGGGGAGTCAATTTACATATCAAGAGCAGGGATCCTCCACCCATTTAACTGGATTTAACAGCATTTAAGATTACAGATTTTGTTTCTGCTACATTCATAATTGTCTACTTCATTTCCCTGCATCTAGATTTCCTGTGGCTGAGGCTGAGGCTACCTCTCAGCCCAGCTGCCCCCAGGACTCTCCCTTGCTGTTTCAAGGAGCTACCTACTTGAGGGAAACTGCCCCGACTCACTAATGGGTTTCAGGATTGTCAGTTGACAATTCCCCTCAACCTGGTTTAGCCCATTTGCCCAGACAACAACTCTGGGTGGTAGGTGCTAAATATCATCTCCATTTTACAGTTGAAACTGCAGCAGAGATTATGGGTCTTAAGTATACGAGGTGGAATTTGAACTGGAACTCCTGCCCAGCACTCTATCCACTGAACCACCTCATGATGCCTCTGGGCAGAAATGTGGGATTTAGAGCTGGAAGCTTTAATAAATTACTTGTGAAATTTGATTGAATGTTAAGATTAGTTCAGGATGAGGGGAAATGAGGGACACTAGAAGGTTACTGTGTAATGGCTTATGGTCTTATCTGAGTTGTACAGATTCACAAAAGATCAGTTTCCTCTTACAATGGTTTCTTACACTGGTGATAAACCAATATGCCCTCATTTCTGCAGCATTGGCCTTAGTCTTGGGTTCAAGTCCTTATGAGTTTTAGCTATGAACCTCAGTTACTCTCCCAGACTTGTTATGAAGATCAAATGAAACCACATATTTTATAAAGATAGAGTGTTGTACAAATGAGAACTATGTCAAAGTTCCACAAACTAGAGCTCGTTGTCCCTGTTATGAAAGAGGAAGTTAGGGATAGAATCATTTCCTTCCTTTTCCTCCACTTTTTTTGTCATACACTTAGGAGTTAGAGCTGAAAGGAACCCTTCGAAATGATCCAGTTTAATTCTCTCATTTTACAGAAGTGGAAACCAAGGCCCGGGAGAAGAAGGGGCTTGCCCAAGGTCACCCATAGGCTTCTAGATCTAGAGCTGGAAGGCAATTTAGTGGCCATTTGGACCAGCTTCTTCTTTTCACCAATGAGGAAACTCAGTCCCAGAGAGATATCTGATATCACAGTGAATTAATAGCAGAGTTGGAATGCAAAGTCAGTTCCTCTGACTCAAAATCCAGGGTTTCTTTCACCCCACCACATGAGCTGGGTCACTGTAGGATACTGAATGGATGAGTAGTAGAGGAGAGACAAACCAAGAGATGCTAACTATAGGCTTAACAGTTGTTCAGTTGTGTCCAACTCTGTGATCTCATAGACTACGGCATGCCAGGCCCCTCTGTCCCTCATTGTCTTCTGAAGTCTGTCCAATCTCATGTTCATTGCTTCCATGACACTGGCTCTCCATCTTATCCTCCGATATTCCCTTTTCTTTTTGTCTTCAATCTTTCTCAACATCAGAGTATTTTCCAACAAGTCCTGTGTCCAAAGTATTTGAGCTTCTACGTCTGTATTTGACCTTTCATTGAATAGCCTGAATTAATTTCTTTAAGTATTTATGGGTTTCATCTCCCTGAGATGTATTTCATTTCTGACCTGGAGTATCAGCTGCATATCTGAGGACCACCTTTTAGGAAGAAGAGGAGACTCTCAAGAGTCCAAGGGACTCTCAAAAGTCTTCTCTGGCACAACAATTGGAAAGCATTGATTCTGAAGTGCTCACCTTTCCTTATGGTCCAATTCTCCCAGGCTTTGCTACTGGAAAAAAATCATAACTGCTTTTAACAGTTTAATAGTAAGAACATTTCAACTTTAAAATTGAGTAAGCACAATCCATGTGGGCACATGAAAATGATATGCCAACACTGTATAACTCCCATTTCTACAAACAAGGAGAATCTTGAGCAAAGCATATTGGTTCTGCCTCAATCATTCCCTTTTCTAATTTGAGAGATTGTGGTTAAAAATAAACCTCAAGGTAATGGAAAAAGGTGAAGAAAAGATTTTTGTAGGAGTTTCTAGGAAGCTCTAACTGAGCTGAATGATGCGTAGAATCATAGTGCCAAAAGGGAGCTTAGAAGATAAAATATAAAACACTAACTTTGCCCTCCAAACTTCACTAGCCAATCTCCTATTTCTGTTGAAGGAAGTCCCATCCTTCTAGTCACCTAGATTGGTAACTTTGGAGCCATCTTGGTTGCCTCCTTGTCTCTCCCCAGATTCAATTGGTTTCCCAGTCATGCCATTTCAATCTCTACATCTAACATCTCTAACCACACAGCCAACATTTTGTCAGAGGCCCTTATCACCTCTTGAGTGGATTTATCATAATAGCTTCCTAATAGTACTACTAATGCTTTCTAATACATTTGTCACTCATATGCTCCAAGGGATCTACAGTCAGAAACATGGATTCTCCTTTCCACAATATAGCCCACAGCCCATCTCTGCCTTCCCAACCTGAGTAACTTAAAAGCTGTCATTCAGTCATTTCAGTCTTGTCCAACTCGTCGTGACTCCATTTGAGGTTTTCTTTGCCCTTTCCTTCTCCAGCTCATTTTACAGATAAGAAAACTGAAGTAAACAGAGTTAAATGACATGCCCGGGGTCACCCAACTAGGAAGTATTTGAGGTCACATTTAAACTCCAGTATTCCTGATTTCAGTCTCAGCACTCTATCCAATGCAGTGCCACCCAGCTGCCTCCAAGGCAAACAGAGATTAAGTGACTTGCCCAGGGTCAACCAACTAGGAAGTATCTGAGGTCTAATTTGAACCCAAGTCTTTCTGATTTCAGGTCCAGTGCTCTATTCACTCCACCATCATATTTGATTAAGGCACGCCCTTTCAGAAAGGGTATTCTATCTCCATATAATGATGAAGCTCTTTGTGGAGCAGGACATTCTATAGGTCATCCTTCACCTAGCTGCCAAAATAACCTTCTCTAATGCACAGGTGTCCGACCAGGTCGCTCCACTATTTAAGAACCATCCATGCATCTCTATTATCTCCTGTGTATATAAAAACTCCTCAGCTTAGTGTATGAAATCCTTTACAATCCATCTTCAAACTACCTTTCTTTTTCCTTTAAGGGCAGTCGGCATTAAGTGACTTGTCCAAGGTCACACAGCTAAGATAAGTCCTTCTGAGACCAGATTTGAACTCAGGTCCTCCTGACTTCAGGGTCAGTGATTCATCTACTGTACCAACTACTCCTCAAACTACCCTTCAAGTTTATTTTTAGTTATCCCCTTCTTGTACTTGATGTTCCCCCTGGATTGAACTATTGGTTATTTCTTGAATCTGCTATTCTGTCTCCTTTGGGACAGCTGTAGTTATTAAGAAGCTTTTCTTCATAGCTACCTCTGTAACTCCCATCTGTTGATTCTGGTTCTGTCTTTGGGGGCCAAGAATGAGTTTAATCCATTTTTATTTGAAATTCGTTTACATACTTTTGATAGGGTAATAACTAGAACAGACTTGAAGGCCTTTAGTCCAATGCACTTATTTTACAAATGAGAATACTAAGGCACAGTGAGGTCAAGTGACTTACCCGAATTTTTTGTGTTGTTATTAGTCCTTGGTCTCAAAGAGGACCAATGACATTATGAGGGTTATGTTCTGACATATGGTTAGCAAATATCAGAGACAGTATCTGAACATAGATCCTTCTCCTGTGTTCTCCATGGCCAACATCCTATGCTTTATGGTGTATCATGTTCCTTTTAAGTTTGAACTTCTATAGTCTAAGTAACCCCAGTACCTTGAACCAGTCTTCACATGGCATGAATTTAGGGCTACTACTATTCTGGTTGGTCTCCTGAAGACCTTCTTTAGCTTATCAATGTCCTTCCTAAAAGGTGGTTCCCAGATATGTAGCTGATACTCCAACTCAGAGCCCAACAGAGCAGACTATAGAAGGATGGCCATATTCCTTGTTCTTGACCCTGTTTTCCTGTAAATGTAACCTAAGTTCACATTAACTGTTCAACCTGTTAGCAAAAAATATGTTGACGCATAATTATCCCGTAGTTCATCTCAACAACTGGTACTATCCTAACTCACCTATCTTTTGTGGCCTTGCTAGCTTCAGTCCTTGGTAGCCTCTGACCTGACTTGGCTGGGCACATTTTCCAAAATCCCCTGATGGATTCTGGTACACTCCCAGCCCAGATACTTAAAGCTGTCATCCCTGAACCCACCTGAAGCTCTCAAATGGAACTTCTTTGTAAGATATCGAGTAAGGATGACATAGAGCAAAGAGCATCTTATTCAAAGTCAGAGGATCTAAAATCTCAATTTTTCCACTTTCTGTTTGGCCTTGGGTAAGTCTCTTCATCTTTCTGGATTAATCTTTTCTTATCCATAAAATTAGGAGATTGGACTACCAAAGTTATCTCTAAAATCTCTCAGAGTTCCAAATCCTTTGAGCTAAGTCTGAGTTCATATCCCCACTACCTCTTTAATTAGCTGTGATTTTTGAAAAAAGTTATTTTTGAATTTTACAATTTTCCCCCAATCTCATTTCCCTCCTCCACTCCCCCACAGAAGGCAGTCTGATAGTCTTTACATTGTTTACATGGTATACATTGATCAAAATTGAATGTGTTGAGAGAGAAATCATATCCTTAAGGAAAAAATAAAGTATAAGAGATAACAAAATTGCATAATATAACTTTTTTAAAAATTAAAGGTAATATTGCCCTTGGTCTTTGTTCAAACTCCATAATTCTTTCTCTGGATACAGATGATATTCTACATCGCAGATACCCCAGAATTGTCCCTGATTACTGCCCTGATGAAATGAGCGAGTCCATCAAGGCTGATCATCACCCCCATGGTGTGTTAGGGTGTACAGTGTTTTTCTGGTTCTGCTCATCTCAATCAACATCACTTCATGCAAATCCCTCCAGGCTTCCCTGCATTCCTGTCCCTCCTGCTTTCTAATAGAACAATAGTGTTCCATGACATACATAAACCACAGTTTGTTAAGCCATTCCCCAACTGATGGACATCCACTCAATTTTCAATTCTTTGCCACCACAGTTAGCTGTGATTTTTTAAAAAATGAAGTTTGATGCTTTTTGTCTGATACTCGTCATTTTCTACCTCACCACCAGATTAAACCTGTCTCCTACAAAAATGAAAAAAAATGGAGTCAAAAACATCCAATACCAAAATTTTGCCTGAATGTTCTGCCCTAATAGTCTCCCCCAGCACTATTCTATGAAGGAAGAACCATATTTCAATATTTTTTCCAGACTTAATTGGTTTTTCCATTATTTGGAGCTTAACTTCCTCTTAGTGATTTTTCATTTACATTGTTGCAATTATTCTGCAGATGGAACACTGGGCTTGGAATCAGGAAGACATCCTCATGAGTTCAAATCCAGTCTCAGACAATTAGCTGAGAGACCCTGGACAAGTAACTTAACCTTTTGCCTCAGTTTTCTCATCTGTCAAATGAGTCACAGAAGGAAATGTCAAACCACTCCAGTATCTCTGTCATGAAAACCCCAAATGGGTCACAAAGAGTCAGACATGACTGAAACAAATCAACAACAATTGTTTTATATATTATTCCTTAGTTCTGTTTATTTTACTCTATGAGGTCATACACATTTTCCCCATATTTTTCTGGAATACTCTTACTCTTCATTTTTCCTGCAGACTCATGTAATACTATATCTATATACCATAATTTCGTTCAACCATTCCCCAATCGGCAAGCACTTACTTTACTTCTAGTTCTTTCCTTACCCACAGAGTGCTGCTATGAATATGTTGAAGCTCTATCTCCACCTGTGATTTCCTTGGAAATTGTAAAGTTCCTGACACATAGGTAGCATTTGGTGAATCCTATTGACTGATTCAGACTGGCAACTTGCAGTCAGGGGAAAAAAAGGGAATAAACTGTTTGTTACTTTTTAACCCAGAGGTCCCACTACTAATAGCTGTGTGATTTTTGTCAGGTCACCCATTCTGAGTTTCCATTTATTTATCTATAGGATGGAAATAGTAATAATAGTAATAGTAATAGTAATAGTAATAGTAATAGTAATAGTAATAGTAATAGTAATAGTAATAATAATAATCCCATCCTACTTACCTCATAGTGCTACTGTAAGGAGTAGGTGTGGTAACAGCATTTTACAAGTACTTCATAACTTTATTTGATAAATGAATGGTTCTGCCTTTTCAAGAAGTCATTCAAAAAAAAAGAAAAAAAAGTCATTCAGAAAGAAAGCTGTCATTCCATTTGTAGCTCGTTTATCCACAGCTGGCATCTAGTTATTAAAGGAAACTTGAAATATAAGATTTCCTACTGGTTCTTTGCCTGTATTCTGATATATGTAGGCATAATGGGCATGAAAGTCAATTACATCCTATTTTTGTTCACCATTGGGATATGGAAGATCTCTGAATTCCGATATTCCGGCCTTCCATTTTTGAGCTATGTTACCAAAAAGTATAGGTTTAATCATGTGAACACAAAACTGGATGGTTTTTCCCTTTGCTAATTTCTCACATTTTTTATGGAACCAACCCCTCCTATTCTCTCCTCCCTCTCCACATCCTTCCCCCACCTCCAGTTTCTTAGCAACTCGGAGAACAATGTTGGCCCAACCAGAGCTAACTTTATTTCTACCTTCCCCACCCCCAGTTCGATCAGCTTAGCTAAGAAACCATGCTTTAGATGTCAGTCATCTCCAGCTCTGGTACAGACTGCCTTGATTAACAGCCTCTTGAATCAATCAATCGAGAAATATTTATTAAATGTCATCTTTATGTGAGGCCCTGAGGTGCTGGGCTGGGCAATAATGATAAAAGGGGTATGAGGGCCATTCTCTCTTCCCCTTTTTCTCATCAGAACCATCCTGCTTTGTACAAGGACAGATCTTTGTTCTCCCTGTTATTGTAGCCTAAACAAGGAGACAAGACAGATGGACAAGTAATAGATACATAGACACTTTGAGAGACTTTAATGGCTATTTTGAATTACCCTAATTGGCCTCATGCATATCTAATCATCTCACCCCTTTACTTAAAAACCTTCAGCTTTAAAAATCACCGTTAGAGAGGAACAAATAAATAAGGCATTTAAGACCTTACTCTTTGTTAGGCACAGGGCTAATGATAAAAATACAAGCAAAAAAGGAAGAAAACTCAGTCCCTAACCTCGAGAACCTTACATTCTAATGGGGAGACAACACATAGAGGGATGCTGGGAAGCTGGGGGAGGGGAAAGGAGGTCATGGAAAGGTTGCTAGTGAGGAGGTGGAGAAGTCTGGAGGAGGAAGAGTAGAGTCAGGAGTGACTTGGGAGATTCAGGAAATGGTGGTCCAGATCAGGGAACTGATCAGCAATCAGAAGAGACAGTTGTTGGGCAAAGGTATTTCCAGAATGAGAAAAATATAGACAGAGAGTAAGGAGTTGAACTAGAAGTGGTTCAGTGACCTGAGTGCATTTCTACCTGGCATTCAAGGGCCTTCATGATCTTGCATCACTGATGCCTTTCTGGTTTTAACTACTACTACTCACCACTACATACTCTACATTACAGAAAACATGCATTAACCTCTGTCCAGGTTCTATGCTACCAGGGTCCTTCTCCTACTGAAAGACTATATAAGTTAATACCATACACACACACACACACACACACACACACACACACATATATATATATACATATACACATATATATACATATATGTATATATCTTATATTTCATATATATGTATCTTATATTTCGTATATATGTGTGTGTGTGTGTGTGTTTACACTGTATCTTTTCCCCAATTCTAGCCTGCAGTCTCAGGTTGGGTTTTCCAGAGGTCAGTTGACTACTAATACTCAGAATTCTTTCAACAAGCAAGTCTGAGGGACCCAGGGATCTTATGTAAGCTTAGCTAAGACTCATGAAAGATCTTCCCCGAGTATATTTTATTTGGGCATATAGAGTGCATTCACATGGCAAGAATGTGTGCTTATACCAAATACAAGAATGGGTTCCCATGTGCAAGGTATACTACCAACTCAGATGTGGGGCTCTAGAAATTCTTTTTTTCCCTTTTATGGGCTCTTCATTAGTTTTCCCTTAGGCATAGATCTTTGCTTGGCTCCAGTGTCTGGTGCCTGTCTAGAGTCCTAAGCCATCACTTCTCTCCATCAAAAGGGATCTCAATCCCTACATTCCTACTATCCTTGAGGGACTGTTTCCCCATTATTTTCTACAAACATTTCCTCTGTCATTAGCCTCTATTTCTTTGCTGTCAGTTGCTGCTAATGCAACCTCAGAAGGCTCAGATGGACATCCCTGTCTTAGAATTCTCATTCACTTCAAATCAGGAAAGAATAAACACAAAAGGAATAGAAGCAAGGTTCTTTAGGACATATAGTAGCTATGTTGGCAAAGGGAGGCTGCTTGGTCTTCCATGCTGTAGTTCTCATCATTTTTGCCAGATTTTGGGCCAGGAAGAAAAAAAAAAAAAAGCAAAAGAGACAAAGAGATGGGCTTCATCCCTTTTATATGTAAATTCAGTTCTGGATCAAAACCTCTTGAGTCATCACTCCTGGCTCCTCACTCTGGTGCTCTATTCACTGTGCCACCTAGCTGCCCTGCCTTCTCTCTACCTACTCATCCGTAAGTGACTTGTGTTTTAAAACCAAGGACTCTTGGGCCCCAGAGCTTTCGGATAAGTATTACCTGGCTTATTATCTAACCTTCAGAGAACAATATTGGGAAACATATGGACAGAAAATGAGGTCTCTGACAGTGGGATGAAAGCCCCTGAGCTATGAAAAGTCTAAAGAAAAGTCCAAGTCAGGGCGGCTAGGTGGCGCAGTGGATAAAGCACAGGTTTTGGAGTCAGGAGTACCTGGGTTCAAATCCGACCTCAGACACTTAATAATTACCTAGCTGTGTGGCCTTGGGCAAGCCACTTAACCCCATTTGCCGTGCAAAAACCTAAAAAAAAGACCAATTTGAGGACATTAGATAACTGTGAAGATGCTCTTTTTTTTTTTCTGAAGAGTTTGGTTCCTGAGAATAATAATATCCTCAAGTGGTAGCACAGTGGATAGAGTGCCAGGCCCACACTCAAGAATAGATGAGTTCAAGGATGGCTAGGTGGTGCAGTGAACACAGGAGAGAACACCGGCCCTGGAGTTCAAATTCGGCCTCAGACACTTAATAATTACCTAGCTGTGTGGCCTTGGGCAAGTCACTTAACCCCATTGCCTTGCAAAAACCAAAAAAGAAAAAAAAAGGAATAGATGAGTTCAAATCCTGCCCCAGACATCCACTGACTGTGTGATAATGGGCAAGTTACTTTAAAAAAAAAATCTCTGTCTTCTTCAGTTTCTTCAACTGAAAAATGGAGATAGTAATCTATATTAATAGTAAACTTTATGAGAATCAAAGGAGATAATATTTGAAAAAAGTGCTCCTGATACCTAGTAGGTGCTAAATAAATGCTTATCCCCTTCCCCTTCCTTCTTAGGAAAATAAGTTACTTAAGAACTAAGACTCTGAGCCAGTAAGACAGAAACACCAGAGGAAAGGTATTTGGGTTGTTCCCAGTCCACTTAGTCAATAGCAAGAAGAACCCCTTGAACTTTAAGGTAAATGCCACACTGGTGAATTTGTCAGCTGAGCAGTGGAGAACACAACTGAAGCCACATTTGACAGAGATTAGGTGTCTAGGACACATCCTTGTTTCACTCCACTGGTGACTGGGAAATTTCGAGAACATTGACCACTATTCAGAATCCAGGCAAATATGCATCATGGAACTGACGTACAATACTAATGAACTTCTCTGGGCAACCAAATGTTGATATAATTTTTCATAACCCCTCATGATTGTCAGTATCAAAGGTCTTGATCAGATCTACAATTTTTTTGTACAGACTCTGTTCTGTTCTTGGCATTGTTCCCAGAGTTGTCAGGCAGCAAACACCATATGGACTGTTCCTCTATCCTTTCTGAAGCCACCCTGGTTCTCAGGGAGGTGACCATCTTCCAGGTGAAGGATCTATTGAGAAGGACTCTGGCAAGAATCTTGTCAGCAATGACTAAAAGAGAAACACCCCTGTGATTGTCACAGGACAATCTATTCCTCTTACCTCTATAGATATGGCCAGGGCAGCTAGGCTGCTCAATGATAGAACACTGGCCTTGCAGTCAGGAGAACAGGAGTTCCAATCTACCTCAGAAACTTGTCAATTACTAGTTGAGTGACCTTGGGTAAGTCACTTAACCCTGATTACCTCGCATCCAGGGTCATCTCCAGAGTCAGCCTTATTCCCATCTGACCACTGAATCCTAATGTCTCTGGAGGAGAAAGTGAGGCTGATGACTTAGCATAGCACTCCCTCACTCAAATCCAATATATGTACTTGTCATGGCATCACTTTCATGATATTATGCTCTTCTTTGGAGAATGAAGGACAAACATCATTTATCATCAACATACAGATGATACCAATGGAAGCATGCTTGAACTCCTGGGGGAAATAATCTCCTCTTGCCATGTAACCCAATTGATTTCAGTCACCTTTTGTATGAATAAGGGACTACCCACCTTCATACATACACATATATCTTGTAAAATCTCAGCTGGAATAGAGTCAACACTGGGTGCTTTGCCACATGAAAGGAGCTTTAATGGCATGGCATTCAAAATGTCTTCTTCCATTGGAACTTTAACTAGGGAGAGATTGCCTTCAATCTGAGGTAAAAAGTCAATGACTTCAACATTGCTCATGACAATCTGTTGAAAACACTACAGAAGTGTTCAGCCCATTTCTCTAGGATCATGTCCCTATCACTATTCAGTGACTCCATCCACACTTAGCAGTTGAGATGTACCATATGTCTTTAGCCTATAAATCACTTTTGGGGAACTGAATTTCAACTGCCTTCTTACTGAGCCAGGAGTCCTGCATCTCTCTAAGCTTCACTTGTACTTTACTTTTGATAGAATTAAATGCTGCCTTCCTAGAAATAGATGAACTATCCTGCTGGTAAACCCTGTGGAGTTCTTGTTGTTCATTTAATAGTCTATATTTCACCATCATTTTCATCAAACTGGTCTTGAGGTTTTATAGTGTTCTGACCCAGAGGAGCAAATTCACAAGATCACTGAAAGGTGTCCATTCCTTTTCTGCTGCCCTATGTGTTGACTCAGTGTTCCTTCCAAGTTAGCAACAAATTGTTCCTGTTCAGAAAAGCATTCTAATATTTTGACATTAATTCTTTTGGTAGTCATTTTGCCTTAGGGCCACCACTGCAGTTGAATGTGAATATTTAGCATGGAGAGGATACGTCTGTGATTAGTCCAGCACTCTGCACCATACATCATCTTAGTGTCATCACTAAGGGATCTTATCTAATCTATATATTGTATTTCCCTCATATCTAGCATATTGCTTTACTCACAGTAGTTGCTCAATGATTACTTGTTGAACTAAAAAAAAGAGCTTTTTTAGTAATAATAAACTTTATAATCTGGATAAATTAGTACTTTAATAATGGTAGCTCACAATTTTATAGCATATACATCTTCTCTAAAGCAATTCTGAGAGGTAGGGAAGTATCAGCATTATTATCCTTACTTTACAGATAAGAAAACTGAGAATCACAGAATGAAGGAATGACAAAAGAGCATTTAAAGGGCTTATGAGGTACAAAAAGAAAAGTGAAGAAAGTACCTGGCATCAAGGAGCTTACATTCTAATAAAAAAAAAGTGAAAGCATATAAAAATGACTGTGGCTCAGGGAGGGGCAATTTTGGATTGGAATGATAAAATCAAAAGGATTAGATATTGACATATTCTCTCCAGTAGCAATAGCAGTATTGATTTGATCATGGTTCCAGTGTTGAAAAATGGAGAGTTGGGGGTGGGGTGGGGGTGGATTAGGGAGGGTTATGAAAAGGTAGGAAAAGTATAGTAAAAAGTTTAGTAAGTGCCAATTACATAAATTTATAAGATCCCTTCTAAATCTTCGATTCTATATTCTAAGGTCTGATGTAGATTGACCATTCTGTTTTCTAAGATTCCTTGCATATCTGACATTCTGTACTCCAAGGTCCCTCCCAGTTCTGACATTCTCCATTCTAAGATTCTTTCCAGCTCTGATATTCTATGTTCTAAGCTCCCTATTAGTTCTGATATTTTATGTTCCAAAGTTCCTCTCAGTTCTGATCTTTTCTCTTCTAAGGTCCATCCCATCTTTGATAGTCTCTTTTCTAATTTCCCATACACTACTTACATTTTCCATTTTGAGGACCCTCTCAATTGTAGCATTAGATATTTTAAGGCTTCTTCCTGCTTTGATATTTTCTGTTCTATGGGCTCTCTCAGTTCTGTCATTCTGTATTCTAAAATTTCTCTTAGATTTGATGTTCTAGATTTTAAGGTCCCTACCAATTATGACATTCTAAGTTTGAAAATCCCTCCCAGGCCTAACATTTTATTTTGTGGTCCCTCCCAGTTGGAACAAGTTTTACCCTCTCAGCTCTGAGATGCTATATTTTAAAGTCCCTTTCAGCTCTGACATTCTATGGACTAAGATTTCTCTTTTCTGACTGGTAATCACATGAGACAAAATGACTTCTTTCCTCTGATACTTTCTAGTTTTGTAACTCTGGGCAAATCACTATTACTCAGTTTCCTCTCTAAGGTTCCTTCTAACTATAAATTTATGGTATTAGGATCCTAAGGTACCTTTTTGTTCTAAGACCTCTTAGCTCTAACATTCTTTGTTCAAAGATCCTTCCAAGTTCTTATATTCTATTTTCATTTATTTTTTGCATGGCAGTGGGGTTAAGTGGCTTGCCCAAGGTCACACAGCTAGGTAATTATTAAGCATCTGAGGCCAGATTTGAACTTATCCACTGCGCCACCTAGCCTCCTCGATATTCTATTTTCTTAAGTTCTCTTAAGTTTTGACATTGTGTGTTCAAGATCTCTCTTAGTTTCGTTATTCTATCTTCTGAAATTCCTCTAAGTTATAATATTCTATGTCCTAAGGTCCCAATTCTGAAATATTTTCTTTTTTTAAAAGAATTTCCATTATCTCACTTAAATGTCATGCTAACATAAAAACAACATAAGTTTCTCAAAGCAACAGTGTTCCTGGATGCTTCTGTTATTTTTATCATAATTTTATTTTTTTATTCTGAACTTAAACTCCCCTAACAAAAAACATTTCCACATAAAGAGCAAAATATAAAATGATTGTCTAGGAAACTATGACTTTCCATTTCATACTGTTTTTTTTTTTAAAGTATATATTGTAAACCTTAATAGCAAATTGTGTGATGATTAACTGATGACTTAGCTCTTCCCAGTTGTACAATAATCAAAGGAAAATCTAAAAGATTTGTGATGGAAAATGCCATCCAATTTCAGAGAAAGATCTATGGAGTCTGAATGTAGACCAATGCCTACTATTTTCAATTTTTAAAATTTGTTTTATGCTTTTTTATTTCTCATGGTTTTTCCCTTTTGTTCTGATTCTTCTTTCACAACATTAATATGGAAATATGCTTAATATGATTGTACATGTATGAACTATATCAGAAGGGTCAGGAGGGAGGGAGGGAGAAAAATGTGGAACTCAAAATCTTTCAAAAAATGAATGCTAAAATGATCTTTACATGTAATTGGAAAAATAAAATTTTAAAAATTAAAAGATAAAAAGTTTGTAATAAATTCTGTTACTATTACAACAACTCTACTTTTCTGTGCCTCCTCAATTATTCTCTTCTTTGACTGTCAACAACCTTACCAATTTCCATTATCCCCACCACTACCACCTTCATCCCCATGAAGACTGAAACAAGGGGGGGGGGGGCTTGTAAAATATCAACATAGTTAAGCAAAATGACACAGTGACCATGTCCAAAAATGTATAGTTCTTCCTGCAGTTTTTATCCCTCACCTCTCAGTTGGGAGATGGATCACATGTTTTATGAAAGGTCCTCTGGAAATATTGCTCAATCCATGTTTGTTAAATTTCTAAAAGGTTTTTTTCCCCCCTTCACATTGTGGTACTTGAATAAATTATCCTCCTGAGTCTATGCATCTCACTCTGCTATCAATTGATGCTATCTAGGATCCTCTGAAATCATCTCTTTCATCATTTATTTCTATGCCAGAATATTCCATTACCTTCATATACACAGTTTTTCGCCCAAATGTCTAAGAGGCAATGCAAGGTACTCCTTTAGATTCTAGTTCCTTTCATTTCTGCGCCCCCCACCCCACACTTTCCATATCCACTTGGACATCAGAAAGTTTATTTTGCTTGTGATTATTGCTTCTCTGATATTTAGCTTTCCTTTGAATATGTCACAATCCATTTATTTCTCCATTGAATTAGATGTATTTCTCCATCAAACTCTGTGTAGGTGTGGGGTTCTGTTTTGAACCTTCCTTTAAGGATCATCTGATGCCTGCTCCTCAACTCCTTTCTCCATGTTTGTTAATTATTCTCACATTTTTTGATTATGAGGAAGCTCCATTGTTTCTTCTTTTTTTTTCAGTTGTTTCAAGGCAATGGGGTTAAGTGGCTTGCCCAAGGCCACACAGCTAGGTAATTATTAAGTGACTGAGGTTCACATTTGAACTCAGGTCCTCTTGACTCCAGGGCCAGTGCTCTATCCACTGTGCTACCTAGCCGCCCCCTTCTTTTTTACATTAATATATTCCTCTTTTTGCACTCTCCTTTCTTTTTCCTCTTTCAAACTTCAGAACAGACCAAGTCACTCCCTTCAATACCTCTTCTCCTTACTTAGTTCCCTTCAGTATCCATTAAATGCATTATAGTTCTGAAGAGATATTTGTTTCTTCTCTTTTTTCACTCCCTACCCCATTAGAATGTTAGCATTCTAACATCTTCATAGTACTAGTTCCAGCAGTTCAAACCCTTTTAGGTTTTTCTGGCCCCTTGTGTTTGTATTTCAGGGTTCCTATTTAGTTCTAGCCTTTTCATAAGAAATACCAAAAGCACTCCATTTCATTTAAGATCTGTTTTCCCCCTGAAAAGATTATCCTCAGTTTTGCAGAGTAAGTTAGAACATTGTATTTACAGACTCCTCTTCTTTGGAAGCTGCCATGACTTGGGTGGTCTTGACTGTGGCTCTTTGTTATTGAACTGATTCTTCTTGGATGCTTGAACTATTTTCTTCTTTGATATAAAAGCTCTGAATTTTGGCTATGACATTCCTGGAACTTTGCTCTTTGGAGTTTCAGAAGATGATTGGGGAATTTTTTTCTGTTTTAATTTTTTCTTTGGTTCTAAAAGTTCTGGGCAGATTGATTTTATGATTTCTTGAAATAGAGTATCCAGGCTTCTTTTTTTATCATGATTTTCAAAGACTCAAATGATTCTTAAATTCTCTTTCCTTGACTGTTTTAAAGTCATTTTTATTGGATATCTTTCATTTTTTTCTCTCTTCAATATTTTGATTTTGTTCTAATATTTCTTGCTGTTCTGTGGACTCATTCATTTCTCTTCAGTCTATTGGATTTTCTAGGGCATCTATTATTTTGATAATGCTTATAATTTTTCTCCTAATTATTTTTCTACAGAGGTTTTATTTCATTTTAACTCTTGATTCATTTTTTTCTAGATATTAATGACATTCTTGTGGAAAAAGCATTTTTCCTTTGAGTCTCTCTTTACAATTTTTACACAATTACTTTCTTATCTTGGGGTCTCTTTAAATCTGCAGTAAGTTTTTAAGTACTCATTGGCGTTTTCTTTAGTTTAGTCATTTCTCCACTCTTAGTGACTAAATTGGAGTTTGTACCATGGCCAGGCTCTGCTCCCTCATGCACTTTTGGATGGGTTGTTAGTCCTTATGTCATCTCAACTAGGGTCCCCTCCAAGGTTTAGCATCTCCCTTCATCCCTGTGGGTCTTCAAGGCTCTTTAGGATGTCTATTGTATCTCAGGAGAAAGTACTAGAGTACTTAGAGCCTGGGTTGTACCATATTAACTTTGCCACTCCTGGGACTTCCAAGGTCTCAGACTGGGGGATTTGTGAACACCCTCGTGCTTAATTCAATTAATCCTTCAGCCATGATCCCTGAGTTGATGATGGTTTTACTAGTATTACCCATGGACCTATGGGTAGTTCTTCTCGAAGTTCTGGGACAGAAGAAATCACTCACTGGGTATATCATTGAATTTTTTTTGATCATTGTGAGTTTCAGTTTTTAGAAAGACTAGGCATGTGGGAGGTGAGTGCTCTGCTTCCCTTCAGGCAGTCAGCTTGGTAGGTGACATTCTGTATTCTGAGGACCCTCACAGAGCTGGCATTTTGTGTTTGAGGAGTCTCTCAGCTCTGACACTTTCAGATACCTCTAAATTCCCTCCCATTCCTAACATTCTCTGTTTTGGTGGGGGTTTTTTTGAGTAAGGTGATTATTTTTAGAGAAATTTTTCATTTTGAAAATTTTGAATTTAGCCAACATCAAATTAAGTGAGCATTTCCATATACATTGTAGAACAGATGGAAAGGATTGCATATGAAACTGTGAATCTCCATAATGTACAGCTTGCTTTTCTTTGTAAGCATTTAATAAATTTAACAAGTAACTTTCAAAGCTGTTCTGTTTGTCTGTGAATCCTTCTGACCCTTCCTCTCTTCTCATTTGGGGGAGGAGGGGAACCCCATGTCCAGGACCCCCTCCCTCCTACTTTACCCAATAAAAAGAAAAAGAAAAGAAATCAGTATGAAATCCTTATAACAGACATGCATAATCAAGTAAGATAAATTACAACATTGGTTAACTGTAAAAATATATGCCTCATTCTTTTTTTTTTTTTAGTTTTTTTTGCAAGGCAAATGGGGTTAAGTGGTTTGCCCAAGGCCACACAGCTAATTATTAAGTGTCTGAGGTTGGATTTGAACTCAGGTACTCCTTGACTCCAGGGCCGGTTCTCTATCCATTGTGCCATCTAGCTGCCCCTATATGTCTCCTTCTTAATCTTGAGTCAATCATTTCTCTATTAGGAGGCAGATGGCAAGCTTCATCATCAGTCCTCAGGCATCATGGTATATCCAGTTATTTTGGGGGGTTTTTTTTGCAAGGCAATGGGGTTAAGTGGCTTTCCCAAGGCCGCACAGCTAGGTAATTAAGAGTCTGAGGCTGGATTTGAACTCAGGTACTCCTGATTCCAGGGTCAGTGCTCTATGCACTGCGCCATGTAGCCACCCCTCAAAGTTAGTTTTTTAAGGCTGTTTTTCTTTACATTGATGTTATTATTGCATAAATTGTTCTCCTAGACCTGCTTACTTCATTGTGCATCAGTTCATACAAGTTTTCCCAGGCTTCTGACTTACATCACCTTTATATACCATAATTGATGGAATCATTCTCTAGTTGATTGGCAAACTCTTGATTTCCAGTTCTTGTCCATTACTAAAAAGTTTCTAGGAACATTTTTTTCCAAATTTAGACTCTTTTAAATTTCTTTGATCTCTCTGGGGGAAAGGGTGTATATGTGCAAAAATATTTATAGCCGCTCCTTTTGTAGTGGCTAAGACCTGGAAAAGTTGTGACTTTTGAGGCAGAGTTTTCCTGAATAATTGGATCAATTCACAGAACTATGCATTAATGTAAGTATTTCCTCGAAGCCCCTCAGTCATCTGTCATTTTCTTTTTGGTCATCTTTATCCAACTGACGTATATGGGGCGGAACTTTAATTTTCATTTCTTTAATTATTTATGATCTGTTGTATTTTTTTGTACTTCTGAAAACTGATCATTTTTCAAATGGGGTTTGGCTCATTCTTAGACATTTGAATCAGTTATTTTATGTATCTTGGAAATAAGACCTTTATCACACAAACTTGTTATGAAGATTTCCTCTTGATTAACTCTTTCCCTTCAAAATTCAACGGCATTGTGACATCTCTGTTCCAAAGTCTCTGACATCCTTTGTTTTTGAATCCTTCTTGGTTCTGCCATATTGTTCTCTATGGTTCCACTCAGCTCTGCAATTCCATGTTCTAAATTCCCTTTTAGAGGACAAGGATGTATATGTGCAAAAACAGTTATAGCAACTCCTTTTGTAGTGGCTAAGACCTGGAAATGAAAGGGATGTTCATCAAGTCGGGGTCATAGGATAGTTGGTGATTCTTCTTTCTGAAGCTGACCAATGGCATCATGGGCTGATATCTTCACTTGACTATAAATTGGATTTAAGTGAGGCGGCCTTACTCTTCTTTTTCAGTCAGTGAGTGTGGGGACAAACGTCAGGATAACTGGCGTGGGATTTCCTGAGTGACCTCACTGTCCTCCATGTCTGAGCAAGTTGTAAGTGGCTCATGGGATACTGGGCTAAAAGAAAGGATGAATGGTATGGCATCAGAGAAATCCGAGACTTGTATGAACTGACGCAGAGTGAAATGAGCAGACCCAGAAGCATTACTCATAAAGAAAAATAGTATGAAACATTTAAAAACTCTCATCATTGCAATGATCAAGTGTGTTTCCAGAGTACCCATAGCAAAATATGCCATCCAAACCTTTTTTGTTTGTTTGTTTTGCAAGGCAATGGGGGTTAAGTGATTTGCCCAAGAGCTAAGTAATTAGTAATTAGTAATAAGTAATTAGTAAGTGTCCGAAGTTAGATTTGAACAGAGGTTCTCCTGACTCCAGGGCTAGTGTTCTATCCGCCCAGCCACTTGGCTGCCCCTATCCAACTCTTGAAAGAGAGGAGGTGAATTTAAAATACAGAATCAGAAATACCATTTTGGAAGTGGTTAATATTTAAAATTGTTTTGCTAGATTATGCGTATCTATTACAAAGGTGTTGTTTTCTTATTTTCAATAGGGAGAGAGGAGGGAAGGAGAGAAAAGAAATGTTTGGTAATTAAAAAAAACCGAAAACCAAATTAAGTCTGTTTCAGCCATGGCATTCCGTGTTCTAGGGGTCCTCCCAGCTCTAGCATCCCCTGTTCTAAGGGCCTTGCCCACTGTGACTTCTTTTCCCTGGTCTGGGCATCTATGCCCTGGGGGGGTCCGACTTGGCTACTGCCCTGACAAAGTCAGAAAAAAAGGTTCCTTCCTCTCTGACTTGGTCTCTCGGCCAGGGCCGCTGGGTGACCCATGTCTGGCTTCTTTGGCTGCCCATTGGGTAAGTCGCAGTTGGCCCTTCGCCCCTCTCGGGGACAGGCGCTGGGCTTAGCCCCCTCGCCTCCCCACCCAGTTGTCTTGTCGGGTGACAGGGATGGGCACTGGTGACTCCGTGCCTCTCTCTGCCCTTCCCCGCGCCTACATGGGCAGAGGTTGGCGTGGCCGGGGCCGGGGCTGGGCGCGTTCCTTTTTCCGAAGAGCTACCTACGGCCAGAAAACCCCCATTCCCTGGGACGCCTCAACCACCTTTGACATAATTAACCGTGACAAATTGATTTTAAGTGCGGTGGCAGGAAGAGGAACGGGAAGGCCGCCCGCTGTCCTCTGGGAGTTGTAGTCTGGAGGCGGCCGAGTGGCCCGGCCAGCTGCAGGCGAGGGACTACAAGTCCCAGGCGTCCCCGCGGTCGTCAGCGCACAGGCTCCAAGCCCCCTGCCCGGAGGAGGGGGCTACATTGTGTCTATTGTAGCTTTTGGCCGCCTCTTCGGGAGACCTTCTCGGGACGGTGAGATCGGGCCTGAAAAGCATGGCTGATGAGCAGGAAATCATGTGCAAGCTGGAAAGCATCAAAGAGATCAGGTGAGCAGCGGGGGCGGCGGGGAGCGCCTGCTGCAGCTGCCCCCTTCCGCCCCCGCCCCTGGCCCCGACAGAAAGAAGGTGGGAGCTGGCGGGGTGGGAGGGGAGGATGCCAAGGGATGGCTGGGCTTACACACATCTGGCCAGCTGGGGGCCTCGGGAGCATCTGGCCAGGCAGGGCTGGGTTCTTAGTAGATGCTCTCTTCCTGCCCCTCTGGTCCCAGGAGAGGGGCCAGCTGGCCTTAGGAGAGCACGAAAATGCCAAGAAGGCTGCTGGGGGTGGGGTGGGGGTGGAGGCAACCCAAGAGGCCTGAGTTCAAATCTTGCCTTTGCCATTATAATCCCACCCCACCCCCAAGGGATCTGTGGCCAAGTCAGTTCCCTCCTCCACGTTGCACCTCCTAAGATGCTCCCAAAGCCCTCCTCTCTCTACCAACTCTCTCAGATTGCACTTCTGAGGGAGATCACATGGCCATCGAGACTGGTCCCGCCTGCCTTGAGCATCGCCGGTTTAGTGCACACAGCACTCGTTTGTCCTTGTTTGCAGCTTGGCTTCCTGATAGACCTGGGGCTTCTTGAGGGTAGGCACTGGCTGTCGGGATTTTTCTTTCTATTCCAGTGCTTAGCACAGTGCTTGACAGGTAGAAGATGCTAAACAAATTCTTTTTTCTTTACTTTTGAAGGCAATAGAGTTCAGTGACTTGCCCAGGTCCACCTGACTCCAGGGGAGCATCCACTGTGCCACCTAGCTTCCCCTAAACAAATTCTTAAAGTCTTAACATAGGAAAGAAGGCAGGATTGAGTAGTGGGAAGAGAGCCTTTAACTTGGAGCCAGACAATGGGGCTTTGACTCCCTGCTCTGCTAGGTGCAGACAGCCAATCACCAAACATGTGTTTAGCTCCCACACTGTGCCAGGCCCCAGGGATGAAGATGCAAAGAAAACCAAAAACTCAAACACTTCCTCCTTTCAAAGAGCTTATAACCTATCTGGGGAAGTCAGGAGTCCTAACTTTGAAATATGACAACCTGAATTCAAATCCTTTTTGTTAACTAGCAGTGTGACTTTGTTACCACTCTGGGCCTCAGTTTCCCAGCTATGAAATAAAAAATGAAAAGATTCTCTTAAGAATTTTGGAACTGATTATACAGCATGGGAGACACTGGCACAGGACTGCCCATTGTGGTATACCCTCATCAGAGAAGGTGCTCTGCTCTATGAGGAAAGCAGAATTGAAGCAGTTCAAAGTAAACATGGGATGTACAAGTTTAGAGAACCCAGCCCAGGTGTTCATATGAACTGTTTGTGCTTTACCTTTGGTAGAACATTCTGAGTTCAATCAGTCTGATCAGCCACAAACACACTGTAACTTGCCTCTACTGTAGTGATGTCATTTTTTTTTTTTGCAAGGCAATGGGGTTAAGTGACTTGCCCAAGGTCAGACAGCTACATCATTATTAACTGTCTAAGGTCACATTTGAACTCAGATCCTCCTGCCTTCAGGACGGGTGCTCTATCCACTGCACCAACTAGTTCTCCTCATAGTGATATCATTTTTGGCGGGGGGGGGGGGGGTTGCAAGGCAAGTGAGGTTAAGTGGCTTGCCCAAGGCCACACAGCTAGGTAATTAATTGTCTGAGGCTGGATTTGAACTCAGGTACTCCTGACTCCAGGGCTGGTGTTCTATCCACTGCACCACCTAGCCACCCCCCATAGTAATGTCATTTTGTTCTTTCATAACAAAGGACAAGAACCAACCAACCAAGGGACTTGGACTAACTGGTCTCTAAGGTCTTAAGCTTAAAACCTATAATCCTATGTCCTCTTATGCATGTTTGGCTATATATATATATATATATATATATATATATATATATATATTTATATATATATATATATATAAAATGAGGGAGGGGTAGAAAGAAAATCACTAGCACACCTGGGATAATCATAATAAGCCTCAAGAGGTGACTCTTCACTTGAGCTTTGAAGGAGACCAGCAATCCTATGAGGCTGAGATGAGGGAGGGAGGGTATTCCAGTCAGGACAACCTATGAAAAAGCATGGAGATGAGAGATAAAGTGTATTAGGAACAGCAAGAAGTCCAGTGCAGGTGTAGCTGAGAGTCCATAACAGGGAATCATGTATGATAAAATGAGTCCCTCTCTGGGACTCATTTTCATGAGGGATTTCTTCCAGTCATTCAATATATTCACCAAACATTTCTTAAGCATCTACTATGGGCAAAATCATGTGGTCAATGCTGGGGATGCAATCATGAAAAAATGTCATCTCCACCTTGGAGAATGTAAGCTTCTGGAGGCTAGGAACTACTTTCGTTTTTGTCTTGTATCCCCAACCAAATGACTGGTGCAGAATAGATGCTTCAAGACAGCTAGTTGGTGCAGTGGACAGAGTACTGCCCTTGGAGTCAGGAGGCTGGGACTTCGAATCCAGTCTCAGACACTTGACTGTGACTAGCAAAGTGACCTTGAGCAAATCACTTACCTCTGACTGTCTGACATCCAGGGCCATCTCTAGCCGTCCTGATTCCTATCTGGTCACTGGACCCAGATGATTTCGGACAATACGAGAACTGTCTTTCAGAGGAGAAAGAGAAGCTGTTGACTTACCACAGCCCCCCCCCCCCCCATTCAAATCCAATTCATGCTTGCCGTGGCATTACCTCCTTGATGTCATGGCCTTCGTCTAGAATGAAGGACAAATGTCATCATCAGGTGCTTCATTAATGTTTGTTGATTGGTTGAAGTAATTTACTTTTCACTTGATTCTTTCTGTGAGCCACAAAGGCAATTATCCTGTAAACTGCTAACCAACCTGGTTCATTACTTTGCATGAGAAATGTAAGCAAAATCCAGAATTGTGACAAACATCTTTAGGATAGTTAGTCCAATAGCTAATGTGTCCCACTTGTAATCAGCCTCTAAAATAATAGAAAACACTCTCTCCACCTCAGGTTCATCATCCGTAAACATGTATCTATAACTTCCTTAGTACGGGGAATTCTCTCTGCCCCTGCAGAGGAAACCTTGGTCCAGAATGAAGTTGGGAGGCCTGGGCAGTTTCCTGAGGCTTTAGAAGTCAAGTAGCTTGCACAAGGTCATGCAACTAACAAGAATGGTGATGAATTATAATTAAAACAATAAGAGCTAGCAATTGTATCACAATTTATAGTTTTCAAAAACAGTTATCCCTTCCACTCATGACTCTCTCCATTGGGGTTTCGTTATATCCCGAGTTGGCACAAAAAATTAAATGGGAATATTTTAGGAGTTTTGGGGAAGCTACAGATGACATGTGAAGACCAGCAGACGATACAAAAAATTCAGAAAGTCAGAAATGTTTAAATTATTTGTATAATGTTAACATATTTTATCTTTCACCACTATAATAATTCAGACTTCTTCTGTATTCTGAAGGGAGGGGCAGAACATTTTGTGCAGATTTTTCAGATCCCAGGGGCCCCATGTCCCTAATCCCTTCCATGTGAAACAGATAGCTTTTATAACATCATTTAAACCTTACAACAACCCTGTCAGACAGATGCTATTATTTCCATTTTACAGATGAAAAAACTGAAGCTTAGAGAAGTTAATTGACTTGCCTGGTGGTTATACCAGGATCCAAAAGGAACTTAACAGGTTGGAATTTGGAACTGAATCTACTAAGATGAAATTCAAGAGGGATCAATCTAATGCCTCGCCCTTGGGTACTAAAAACATCAACTCTACGACTATTAGATTCAGGAGCCATGAGTAGACAGTAGTTGTTCTGAAAAAATTCTGGAGGTTTTAATGCATCACAAAGCCCAGGCGTAGGGATAGCTAGGTGGCCTAGTGGATAGAGCACCGGCCCTGGAGTCAGGAGGACCTGAGTTCAAATACAACCTCAGACACTCAATAATTGCCTAGCAGTGTGACTTTGGGCAAGTCACTTGAGCCCATTGCCTTAAATAAATGAAAATTTAAAAAAAACAGAGCCTGGGTTTTGGGAATGGGAAACAAGCTTCAGTTATTGCTTTTACTTCTTGATTTAACCCATCAAGGTTTCACTATGTCATGGGTTGTCATAAGAAATTAGATGGGAATTTGGGGGGAGTTTTGTGGAAGCCACAGACAAAATGTGAAGACCAGAAGACAATACAGAAAAAGTTAGAAACTCAGAAATACACAAAATATATGTATAGTATTATATATCAACCCAAACTTTAAGTAAGGTAAACATTCCATAAATTAAAAAAAATTAGACCTCTGATATGAAGGGAGGGCCAAAACGATTTACTTGAATTTTCTAGATTGCAGGGGACCCATGTCCCTACCCCCAAGTTGTGAAAAAGAGAATTGTAATTCCACCTTGGACTTCTTTAAGGGGGCAGAACTTTCAGGAACAGGGAGAGGACAATCAAAATGCTTAAGAAGGACATTAGTCAGTTTGGAGAGTGACCAAAGGAGGGCAGCCAGAATGGGGAAGGGCTTTGACTTTATGATATCTGTGGATCATCAGAAGAGACTGGAAGTGTTTAGGCTGCTGAAAAGAACACTTTCTGGGGGAATGGATTAATATGAGAACTGTCTTCAGTGAGGAAGGATCAGGATTGTTCTGTTTGGTCCCACAGAGCAGAACCAGAAGTAGTCAGGGAAAGTACAAATGCCAGCATAGGCCCGATGTCCAGGAAAACTCCCTAACAATTCAAGCTATCCCCAAATAGAATGTTTTGCTTTGAAAGGTGGAATCTCTCTTCTGGGAGGGCTTCAAGATGACCTTTTGTCAGACATTACAAAGGGGATTCTTTCATGTTTAGGGTACACTAGATGGCCACTGAAGTCATTTTCCTGTGACTCTGACCATGAAGACAGGGTCTTCCAGGGCTTGCCTGGGCATGGTCTTCACATCTCTGAAATGTTCTTAATAACATATGAAAGATGGCATGGCAAGTGGAGAGGTGCCAAATACATTGCCCATAACATTTCTGAGTATAACACAACCCAGATTCAAAGGTCATTGAGAAATATTTAACAAAATAATAAAAATACAATGCAACATAGATAGTTACTATGTGGTTATCTAAGTCAATATGATGTTGCCCTCAGAAATCCTTTTGTACAGTTTAGGATCCCTCCTTTCTATTTGAGTTTGACACCACTGGTAGTGGATAGGACCTGATACTGTGTGTGTGTGTGTGTGGGGGGGGATGTGTCATGAAGTGCTAAGTTCAAATCTTCCTTCAACCTGTAAGAGCTGTGTGACCCAAACCAAGTCACTTCCCCTTATATCTGTAAGATAAAGAAGTTGGACCAGATGGCCTCTAAAATCCTTTCCAGCGCTTCATCCAGGATTCTCTGAGCCTTTGGTGTTTCTATTAATCATGAAGTTTCAGCTCTGCAGTCAGATGGCATAAACCAGCTCCATGGAGCTGTAAGGGTAGGGCTGTAATCAGGGCCTTTTCCCAGATCCTGACATGCTCCCCTCTCCTTTCTTCCCAAGATGCCACCTTAGAGGTAAGGGGGAATATACATTCTGCTGGGCATCTGTTTTTGGAAAGGAAGCCTATCCCTAGCTGGCCTCTATCTCTCCCCACTTTGAACTTTCCCCCAGATGCTTGAACTGCTTATGGCTATGATGTTTAAAAAGATCAAGAGATATGATTTCTGAGTAATTTATTTATTTTATTAATAATGTTATTATTTCATTAATAAAATTGTCAGTGACAATCTTGAATGCCAAAGATACATCATGGCAGTGTTCTCACAGTTTGAATACCTCTGGAAGAGTGGGTGTTCCTGAGGGTGACCATCAACTCTGATTGGTTAACAAGGAATGAGAGAACGAATATTATAATGAAAGGTAAACCTATTCAAATGAGGGACTGGAGACATGATTTTGATTGTCTCATGTACTTCCAAACAACCCCAGCCTTGGCCATCTTATGAAAGAATTTATTACTACCCAAACCTGAGCAAGGAAGGAGGAACCACGGCCTTCAGATGCTCTCTCGGCCTAATAAGGATTCAGAAGGAGATAAATGCTGTGTCTCTCCTATATTAATAATTAGTTATTTAGTAACCATTTCTCTCATGGCTCTTGAGTGGGGAAGAACCCAGGACTCTGTGGGAATATCTAGATTTGAATTCCTCCTCCTTTCATAGCCGCAGTTTCTTCTTCTATAAAATAGTAGCTGCTTAATAAATGATGGTGGATTGGTTTCAGTCTAATCCCTTCATTTTACAGAGGTGGAAAGTAAGAATTAGAGAAGGAGGAGGGACCTGGGATTATAGAATGTCAGAACTGGATAGGACCTTACAGACCATCTAGTCCAATCCCCTTTTTACAGAGAAGGAAACTGAGGCCCAAAGAAGGAAAGGAGTTTAGACCCTCCCCACTAAAATGTAAACCCCTAAGGATGAAAACTGTCCTATTTATGTAACTCCCACAAAGGAATCCCCTAAACTCAGTGAAAGGATAAAAGCAGGAAGGGAAAGTAATAAGTTCCCATGGCCAGAAGTCTTTGGAGCCTGCAAGACCAGGTAGTGAGTTTCCCATGATCAGAGGTCTTTGGAGCAGTTGTTGGGTATGGTATAGAGACTGGATTCTGCTGAGGTCCAGGTTTAATGAAAAGCCTGCCCTCTGAGGATTCTTCCAGCTCTTATATTCTGTAGTTCTACTCTCTGAATTTCAGAAATAATGCCATCCCCTGCAATCTGCCTTTACCTCTTGCATCATGGGGCCATAGATTGATAGCTAGAAGGAACCTCAGAATTTCAAGCACCTCTTACAGGGGGAAAACTGAGACCCATGTAAATATTTACTTTTATAAGGTCACACAACTTGTAAAGATCTGAGAAGAGCTTTCAATCCAAGTCTTCCTAACTTCAACAACTTCCTGTGCCCTGTGTGCTCCTCCATAGGTTTGTTTTAATTTTTTTTCTTTTTCTAGTCAATTATGGGTAAGATACCTCTCAACACGTGGCACCTTTGGCTATTTCTTCTCTCTACAAAACTTTTTTGGGGTGGGGGCAGCTAGGTGGTGCACCAGCTCTGGAGGCAGGAGGGTCTGAGTTCAAATCCAGTCTCAGACATTTACAGGTTATGTGACTGGTCAAGCCACTTTATCCTGTTTGCCTCTGTTTCCTCCTCTGTAAAATGAGTTGGATAACGAATGGCAAACCACTCCAATATCTTTGTCAAGAAAACCCCAAATGAGGTCACAAAAAGTCGGTCGTGACTTGACAACATGTGGTAGGAATTGTGCTGAGCAGCCAAGTACTTTAACTCCAAATTTAGCTCCCTTTATCTCCATTGTACCTCCTGCTCCTGATGATCTCTGGAGGGCCTATCCAGGTCTGTGATTTTGGGACCAATATTGTGCTTTTCACTGTTGCCATGTTCTGACACTGCAGGAACAAGACTATGCAGATGGAGAAGATCAAGGCACGGCTGAAGGCAGAATTTGAAGCCCTAGAGTCGGAGGAACGGCATCTGAAGGAATATAAACAAGAGATGGATCTCTTGCTACAGGAAAAGATGGCCCACGTGGAAGAGCTGCGTCTGATCCATGCAGACATCAATGTGGTGTGTGGTGGGCAGGTAGCATAGGACAGACTAGCAGTGGCTTCTAGCAGCAATCTGGGATCTCCTTGGGAGCATTTAGTGCCCTTATTCTCGAGGCAGAGAGGCATTACTTAGTTGGGATGATTTGATTAGAAAATACATCATGGATTTTAAGAATGGTATAGATGTAGCCAGGAAGTAGTTCATTTGAACTCCCAGACATCTTTGAAAACATTTTTATTGATAATCTTTAGTTTTGCATCATTTTCATTTCCAAATATATCCTTTCTCTCTAAAGAATAAAAAAACGAAAGAGTAAAAAAGAATAAAAAAAGAAAGGGGGAGAGGCAAAGCAATTAAGTCAAACCAATCAGCACATTCTTGTGCAATATTCACTACCCATATCCCCTCACCTTTGCAAAAAAAGGGAGAGAGGTACTTTTTCTCAACTTTCCTCCAGGGCCAAGCTTCTTGGCAATTAGAATTCTGCTCAATTCAGTTTGTTCTTTCATTTGTTCTTTTTTTTTTAAAAATGTATTAATTAATTAATTCTTATTTTGTACAACTTTCATTTGTTCTTATTGTTGCATTGTTGCAACCCCGTATATTGTTTTTGTGGTTTGTTGACTTCTCTCTGTATCAGTTCATAGAAGTCTTCCCATGCTTTTCTGCATTGTTCATATCCAACATTTCTTATAGTACAGTTGTATTCCATACATTCATTTGCCACGATCTGTTTGGCCATTCTCCAATTGAAGGACATCTGCCTTATCTCCAGCTCTTTTCTACTACAAATACTGCTGCTATAAATATTTTGGTGTAAATGAGACCTTTCTTTTTTTTTTCACTAGTCTCCTTAAGGTAGCAGACTCTCTGGTTCAAAGGGTATAGACATTGAAACCACTTTATTTGCATAATTCCAAATGCCTTTCTAGAATATTTGGATCAGCTAATAGCATCACCAATAGTGCAATAATATATTCCACGACCACTCCAATATCAACTTTTGTCATTTTTGGTAATTTGCTAGGTGTATGATGAAACCTCAGAGTTCTTTTAATTTTCATTTTTCTTAATATGTGAGATTTCTAGAGTCTTTATCACACAAGCTCAATCTGAGTCCCCAGCTAACTCAATTTTAAGATGAAATTGGAATCTGAGAACTTGGGTTTTAATTTTGGCTTTGCTACTTATTATCTAGATGATCATGAACACATCACTTTCTACCTCTGAGACTTGATTTCCTCATTGAAAAATAAGGAGAGTTGGTGTGGAACAGGGGTGGGGAACCTTTATTCATTCAAGGACTATTTGAATATTTATAACATCATTTGACTGCTATATTTAGTCAAACATTTAATTAATTCACCCCTAAAAAGCTCCTAGATTTATTGAAATTTGAGTTCTGCCTGTAGTTGCTGTGGCAGTATCTGACCTACAGGCCAGATGTTCCCCACCCCGGTCTAGAACAACCTTAAAGGTCCCTTCTAATTCCAAAACCATATGAGCCTATGACATTAAGGAATTGCTATTAGTTCAGAATTGACCATATTCACATTCTCCCCCTTGTGTTTTCATGTTGCTCATGTACCCCCATATACCACTGATCCTGACTTCCTTCTTGCCCATTCCCCCTTTTGGAAAACTCTCCTTCATGGCCTAACTAGGGTTTGCCAAGCAACCTTTTCCGTTTTGTGGTCGCATTTCTTTTTGAGCTGTGGACCTGATTATTGTCTCAGCAGTTAGTTTGACAGGGGGAAACCAGACAGCGTGGGGGGCAGGGAAGGGCTGGCAGTAGTTAGCTGGAGGAATGCTGGGAGTAAAAGCTTATGGTCTCTCTGGTCAGCTGCTCTCCTTTCCCCTGTCCCTATCCTCCTGGGCCAGATGGAGAACACCATCAAACAGTCAGAGAATGACCTCAACAAGTTGTTGGAGTCCACACGAAGACTGCACGATGAGTATAAGCCTTTAAAGGAGCACGTGGATGCTCTCCGCATGACCCTGGGCCTACAGAGGCTTCCGGACCTGTGTGAAGAGGAGGAGAAGCTGTCCCTGGAGTAAGTCCCCAGCTAAGGTTATTCCTACCCCTTAGCTGAGCCCCCTAACAGAGCACTTAGAAAGTGGAATGCAGAAGGCTGAGCTTCCTAAGAGTCAACTACCTCATCTTTCTGAGGTCTCAGCTCTGGCCTCTTCCTGATGGGGCCCATACCTGGTCATAGCCAGGACTCTTCCAGAGGAGAGGGTTTATTCCTGGGACATTGGGAGATTTGGGGACCACCATCATTCTGAACCTTACCTAGGTCAGGGTTGGGGGAAGTAGCAATGACCTAAACCTTGGTTGCTGCCCAGTAGCCTAGTGGTTAGGTTAAATATTAAGATAGTTCTTCATGACCCTGGAAATGGAACCAGCCTGGTCTTAGTGTCTGAGTTTAAAGAAAGTTGTGCCCAGAAAGTAAAAGTCAAGGTGGTTCTTCCTGACCATGGAACAGCCTGGCCAACTCTTCCCCTCCCCCCCATCCCACCCCTTCCAAGTTACTTCGAGAAGCAGAAGGCTGAGTGGCAGACGGAGCCTCAGGAGCCACCCATCCCTGAGTCCCTTGCTGCGGCTGCTGCTGCGGCCCAACAGCTACAAGTGGCTAGAAAACAAGACACCCGGCAGACGGCCACATTCAGACAACAGCCCCCACCCATGAAGGTGAGATGGTGTCACAGCTGTGAAGGGCTTAGAACACAGAATGTCAGAGCTGGGAGGGGTCTTAGAACACAGGATATCTGAGCTGGGAGGGGTCTTAGAATACAGAATATCTGAGGTGGGAAGGGTCTTAGAACACAGGATGTCAGAGCAGGGAGGGCCCTTAGAACACAGGATGTCTCATCTGGGAGGGCCCTTAGAACACAGAATGTCAGAGCTGGGAGGGGTCTTAGAACCCAGAACATCAGACCTGGGAGGATCCTTAGAACACAGAATGTCAGAGCTGGGAGGGGTCTTAGAACACAGGATGTCTGAGCTGGGAGGGGTCTTAGAACAGTGAATGTCAGAGCTGACAGAGGCCTTAGAACACAGAATGTGAGAACTGGGAGGGCCTTAGAACTCAATGTCAGGGCTGGGAGGGATCTTAGGATTTGGAGCTCTTCATTTTATCCCCTTTTTATAATGAGGTTACTGAGGCAGGGAACATGGCTTCTTGCTTCATATCTACATAAAACTGGAAGGGAGCTTTGAAGGCATGGAGCTCCATCACCCTCACCTTTGCAGAGGACCCCAGTCTATTCCCCTCTCAGAGACCTGTGTTATGTCTTCTAAAGGAGCACCTCAAACTGGGGACTACTTGAGAGATCCCAAAGAGGTTTGAGTTGTCACTTTTGGGGGCAATTTGCTGATATGCCTAGAGAAATTAAGTTATCTATCCAAGGTCATAGAAGGAATTAATGAATGGCAGAGGCAGTCTCTTGGGGCTCCTTCAAATCAGTTCAATTTGGCAAATATTTATTAAGTACCTACTCTGTGTCAGTCCTGTACTAGGCAGTGAAATGTCAAGGACTCTACATTCTTTTTACCCCTCTGGACCTGAATTTTCTTCTATATGCTGGCTGGGTCTCATGCCCCTATTGATGTGTCCCTCAAGGACACCCAGCTTGAATAACAAGCAAAGTCAGTTGATTCCAGTGTCCCCCAAATAAAGAGTGCTCCTGGCTAAGTTCAACTATCAGCAAACCCTCACCTTTCCCATCGATACCTCCCCTCTCTCCTCCCCCTCCCCCACATAGTTCTCTTCCCCTCTCCTCCCCTCCCCTCCCCCACCCATCATAGACTACTGCTGCCATTTAAGGAAATTCCAAGGCAAAGCAAGGTTACCACTTACTCTCCCTCTCTGATCCTCCATGGCTTCCTTTTACAGTATTGCTATTGTTTATAGGTCTCAGCCTTCATTACTCTTTTATGGTTAGAGAGCAACTTAGCTATCTACCCATTTTTTTTACCATGACCATTGGCTTCTCCCCATCTGCTGAGGCTGGCCTAGCAGATTAGGACTGATTCATCCTTTCTCCTTGGGAGCCCCCCCCCCAAGTCCTGTGCATTCCCTCAAGCAGAAAGGAGACAGAAGACCTCTAAGGCTTGACCCTGGCTCCCCTCAAAATGGAGCAAGGCCACTCACTTCCTTTATTGGCTGCATTTTCCCAGGCCTGCCTATCATGTCACCAGCAAATCCACCGGAACGCCCCCATCTGTCCCCTGTGCAAAGCCAAGAGTCGCTCCCGGAACCCCAAGAAACCAAAGAGGAAGCAGGATGAATGAAAAGAAGACCAGCCTCATGGAGCTCCCCTGCTCAGAGAGCCCCTTCCCTTTGGCCAGAGTGATTAAAGTCCAGGCGTGAGCGTTCCTCCCCTCCTCCTTCCATTCTTCCCTTCTTCCCTCTGCCCTTCCTCATCTTGTATTTAGTGGGACGGAAGCACAACTCTTCTTTCATGTTTTTATTCCTTCCAACCCTTGGGGTTTGGGGTTAGGAAGACATAGATTTCAGGTACTAAGGCCTGTGTGTCTGACAGCTCCTCAATCCCTGATTGCTGCCCCTCCCTTCCCCCTCCCCACTTCAGGATATCAGGTGGTGGCAGAAGGCATCCAGGGGCCTGATGGGCTAACATCCCTATCAAAGGTGGATAATGGTGGGGTAAGTTGCTGGTTACTCACTGGGGCCCCACGTCCCAAATGGGGCTGGCACTAAAGGAATTGTGGGATCAAGAAGGCCCACTGTTCCAGATTGAGGTGGGGGAGGGAAGTGCCACTCATCAACAGTGGCTCCAGTAGAGGGACCTTGGAAAGTCATTATTGCCATTTGTCTCTAAAATTTGGAGAGCTAACAGTATATTTCCTCCCTTGCTCCCTCTCTCTCAAGAGCATTGCTTCTCTGGCTTGCTCGGTTGCAGGGCCAGGCATGTGCCACTATTTGGTTTCCTAACCACTCAGAACAGCTGCCTTCTTTTCTTTCTAATTCTACTCCTACCCCATGCCTTCCAGTCTTCCTGGGGTCCAGCCTTAAAGGTGCTGCTGTCTTTAAGGCTGTGAAAGCAGCTTGTGTAACCCACCCATTTCACTTTCAGAATCAGTCTGGGTGGACTTCCCTCTCATTTCTCTATTTGCCAGGGGCCTAGATGCTGATGCAGAAGAATGTGGCTGGCCCATTCTTCCTTTCCCTATCTATCTTGCTATTGGGACTATAAAGTCCTATCCACTTACCCAGCCCCCCAAATCCTACAATGAAACTAATACAAAAACCCATTTTCCAGGTACCTTCTTGGCCACTACTTATCCTGACTGAGTGGCTATTGGCAGCTCTGCATTCCTAATTCTTGTCAGCCTGTTAGCTTTGAAGAACTAATTCCCTTACATTTGATCAATGGTGCTTTTTTGTGGGGTGAGGTCTTGGGAGCTATTGGGTAGTTCAATTTGGATATGGCCCTGGTTCCATATTTACATGGTCCCAGCCCTCATCTTTATTTCAGAGCTGTGCTGTGGATGTGTTGTTATCACTGTGAGTCAGTCAACCCCTCTGTTAACCCCCCCCCATACTCTTGAGTCAATAGGGCAAATGGAGATGGGGATCCTCTGGGAATGGTCTTTTTCTTTTTCCCTCAAGGAAATCCCATCCCGTTAGGCTCATGGAGCCCCCTGTCCTTAAAACCTCCTTCCTATGGTCACAGCTTCTTAGCACAGACTTACCATCCCCTAACTTACCATCCCTCCTTTAAATAGAAGAGAAAGCTCCAGGCTCCTCACCACTATCTAGGTCACTCTTGTGGAGACCTTTCCTGGTGTTAATGGGGTAGGCCTTGGTCAAGTTTGAAAAAGCTTCAAGCCTATGTCCCTGGCAGGGGACATTTATTTCCTTGTTTACCTGTAGTTTTAGTGAGTTGCCCCAGGGGTTGTGTGTTCATATTTCAAAAGACTTCTCTGCCTCTTGGGCTTTTGTGTGTTATACCACTTCTCTAAACAAAATCCTATTAAATAAACATTATTCCAGGTTCCTGTGACCATTCCTTTTCTCTCCCTTTTTCCTACTGGGTTCTCATTTGGAGAAGCTTGCTGGAATTTGAAGACATCAGGAAGCTGGGAGGAATGATAAACAGAAGATCCAAAAAGACCCATGGAATTCAAAAGGGATAAATGTAAAGTCCTAAACCTAGGTCCAAAAAATCAATTGTGTAAGTAAAGAATGAGTGAAGGTATTGGCTAGACCAGCTGATAGAAAGATTATCTGGGTTTAATGGTCCACAAAGTTCATTCTGAGTCAACAGCAAAATGACTACCAGAAAAACTAACAAAATCACAGGTTGAATGAAAAGATGTCTAACAATCTAAAATGAGGGAGTTGATTCTTCCTGGTATCCTGCTCTGGTCAGACACCCAGCTGGGCAGCTGTGTTCAGTTCTGGGCTTCATGCTTTTAGAACATTGACAAAGCAGAGGCAATCCAAGGGAGAACAGCTGGGATGGTGGGATGCCTGGAGACCCTGCCATAGGATGGGGAGAAGGAACTAATGGAATGTTTAATTTGAAAAAGGTAAGACTTTGGGAGAGATATGACAGCTTATCTTCAAGTATTTGAAAGACTGTGATATAGGAACATTGTTGTTCTGCTTGGCCCCAGAGGACAGAACTAGGACAGGAGGTGAATATTGCAGAGGCTGATTTCTATTTAATATAGAGAAATGCTTCCTAATATCAGAGATAGCTGAAGGGGAAATGGGCTACTTCTGGTGGTAGCAATCATCCCATCACTGGAGGTGTTGAGCAGATGCTACCATGAGTGTAGATTCTATTTTCCCTAGAATCTGGGTGCTATGGGATCTTCAACAAGTCAATTTGTCTCTCTGGGCTCTTGGTTTTCACTGACAAATAGGACAATCTGCTTTTCTTCCTACCACTCAGAACACTGTGATGGTGATTCCTCAATGGTACTGGGAATTCCTCTTAATAATAAGGCAGAGGGGAGGTCCAGAAAACAGAGAACAATCCTAAGGGGATAAGGTTTGCTTGACATCTCTGAGAGATCTAGAAAAGATTTTGAACAAAGAAGGATTGGGAAGACAGCAGTAGAGTCTTTGAGTTGAGGTCTTTAGATGTTAGTCTTAATGGAGCTGGAAGGACTCTTATTTTACAGAAGGGGAAACCAAAATGCTGAATCCTAATACATTTTGAATTGGCAGACTGAATCCTCTCTCCAAGGTTCTCTCCCCCCACACCTTTCTTTTTCCATTATGGAGCCATCATCTCAGTCTGAGGCCCCTCTTGGGTACTTGGCCTTTGATGTGATACACCTTATCCAGGTAATGTTTAGGGCTCAGTCATAGGCAAGATTGTTGAAAAAACAGAGAGAGGCTGCAGTACAGACCTTGCTTTTTTCTCCCCAGCTCATTGGCTTATTATACAAACAAGTCACACAAAGGAAATATCTCTCCTCACAGCTAAGTGGTGCTGCTACAATGGACAGAGCTCTGGGTCTGGAGTCAGGAAGTTATGAGTTCATATCTTATCTCAGACCATACTAACTGGGTGACCTTGAGCCCTGTTTGCTTCAGTTTCCTCATTTTTAAAATGAGCTGCAGAAGAAAATGGCAAGCCCCTACAGTGTCTTTACCATGAAAACCTCAAAGGGCATCATGGAGACATGACTGAAAATGACTAAACAGGTGAATGGGATCCATCTTTGTATGCTTGTGTATGTGACTGTCTTATACATGGTAATAGCATTCATATATGTTCATATAACTGTCTACAAGCATTTAATTAATCATGCACTGTGCAGGTATGGCTGTTATAAAGCAAGACAGTATAGATTAAATAGACTATTGGACATGGAGTCAAAATACTTGGGTTCTAATTCACTTCCTAGCTTCAGTTTCCTTATTTCCTTCAGAGATGTCTTCATGCTTGAAATCTTACTGTTTACACTATGGGCTTTGGTCCCCTCAGAAATGGCAATATGCCAAAACTAGACTAGGACATACTCACCATAGGGGCCCCTCCTTTACTTCCCCTCCCTTTCACCACCTCCCAAATTACTGGAAGGGCTTCATCTAAAAACAAAGCTCAACCAGGTCCCCCTGCTCTTGTGCCAAGGGGACTGACTGTCCTCCACAAGAATCTTGTTCCAATCCTTCCTTGCCAGGGAGTGAGAAGTCTCGGGCATTGCCTTGGGGTCAAGGGTTTCTTGAAATCAAAAAGGCCTGAGATCAACAGGCCCTTTTTCCTGACCCAGAATATCCCATCAGTCTTAGAGTTCAGTATCCTTCATCTAAGGGGTAATATCAGAAGCTCTTAATGAGCTGTAGGAAGGCTTTGCTCCATGGCCCAAAGTTCTAAACAAAAACAAAGTCGATGTATTAAATGGGGGCACAGGATAGGGTGAGGTTGAGGGAGATGGGGTGGGAAGGGAGTCTTTTAACTTAGTCACAAGGCTGTTACTCTTCAACTTGATTAGCATTGACTTCATTCACCTAGTTAAGAGTTAAGAGGGAAGGCGTCTACTATTTGTGCCTCACTCCATCTGTCATCTGTTTCTCAAGAGCTTTCCTTACAGTCACCCTCAGCAGGTGGAGAGTGATGTCATCCTCATGGAAACTTAGAAAACAGACTCAGACAAGTTCCTTTTCTTTTTTTCTTTATTTAATATTTTATTTCCCCCAAATTACATGTAAAAATAATTTTTAATATTTGATTTTAATATTTTGAGTTTCAAATCTCTCCCTCTCTCTCCACTCCCCGATTGAGGTTATCCATGTGAAGTTTGAACAAAACAGATTTTCATATTAGTCATATAGTAAAAGAAAACACAGACCACCCCCCCCCAAGTAAAATAAAGCAAAAAAGTCTGCTTTCATCTGTTTTCAGACTCCATCAGTTTTCTCTGGGGAAGGATAACATTTTTCATCATAAGTCCTTAGACATTGTCTTGGACCACTATATTGCTGAGAATAGCTGTCATTCATGGTTGATCATCATACAATATTGCTATTATTGTGTACACTGTTCTCCTGATTCCACTCATTTCAGTTTTATCAATTCAGGTAGGTCTTTGCATTGTAGGTTCTTCTGAGAGCATCCTGCTTATAATTTCTTATAGCAGAAAAATATTCCATCACAATCATATACCACACTTTTTAACCATTCCCCAACTGATAGGCAACCCCTCAATTTCCAATTCTTTGTCACCAGAAAAGAGAGGCTAAAAGTATTTTCATAGATGTAAGTCCTATTTTTTTGTTTTTTATAGCCCTTTGGTCATAGTGCTAAATTCTACCTAATGGTTGATCAGTTCACAAGTCCACCAACAATGCATTAGTGTTTCAGTTTTTCCATATCCTACATTTGTAATTTCCCTTTTCTATCCTATTAGTCAATCTAATAGGTATGAGGTAGTAACTTACAATTGTTTTAATTTGCATTTCTCCAATAAGTAGTGATTTAGAGCATTTTATATGATTATAGAAAGCATTACTTCATCTGAAAACTGTTCATATCTTTTGATCATTTGTCTTATTTTTATAATTTTTTTATAAATTTGACTCATTTCTCTATATGATAAAGCTGCTTTTTTTTTGCAAGGCAAATGGGGTTTAAGTGGCTTGCCCAAAGCCACACAGCTAGGTAATTATTAAGTGTCTGATCTGGATTTGATCTCAGGCACTCCTGACCCCAGGGCTGGTGCTCTATCCACTGTGCCACCTAGCCACCCCTATGATAAAGCTTTTTAAAGTTTTTTTTGTTTATTTTAATATTATTACAATAATTTTGTAATTATCTACCCAGAAAGATGAGAATCCTCAAGAATAGTGAGAGAGAGAAAAAAAAAAGTATACTATAGTCTGTTCAGATTCCAACAGCTCTGTCTCTGGGATGGGTTGCCTTTATCATAAGTCCACCAGAGAAGTTGCTTCAATATTTTTTCCCACAGTTGCTATTCCTAGCTATATTTCTCTCCATTCTATTCCTCCTCACTCCCATTTATTCTGTTCTCTCTCTCCTTTCATCCTGTCCCTCTGCAGAAGTGTGTTCTATCTGAGTACCCTCTCCCACAATCTTCCCTCTCTTCTATCACCTACTCCCCTTCCCCCCCCCCCCCATTCCTCCTTATCCCATCCCTTCCCTCTCAATTTTCTCTAGGGTAAGATAGATTTCTATATCCTATAAAATGTGTTTGTTATTTCCTCTCTGAGCCATTTCTGATGAGAATGAAGGCTACCTCATTCCCTGTCGCTTTCCCCTGTTCCATTCCATTGTAAAAGCTTTTTCCTAACTCTTAGGAGAAATATTTTAGCTCCTTCTTCCTCTCCTTTCTCTTCCTTCCAGTACTTTTCTTATCCATTTGATCCATCTTTTTACTATATTATACCATTATATTCTGCTCCTTCCTATGCTCTGTCTACATATGCTCCTTCTAACTGCTCTTTTAAATGAGAAAGTTCATATGAGTTATCAACATCTTCTTCCCATTCAGGAATACAAACAGTTCAACACCATTAAGTTCCTCATAATTAGTCCTTCTCGTCCACCCTCTCTATGGTTCTTCTGAGCCCTGTACTTAGAGATTAAACTTTCTGTTCAACTCTGGTTGTTTCGATAGGAAACTTTGAAAGTCCCTGTTTCATTGAAAGTCCATCTTTTCCCCTGAAAGAGGATGTTCAGTTTTTCTCGGAGTTGATTCTTGTTGTAAACCAAGATCTTTTGCCTTCTAGAATATCATATTCCAGTCCCTACGAGCGCTCAATGTAGATCCTCTCTGATCCTGACTACAGAGCCTTGGTAGTTGAATTGTTTGTTTCTGGCAGATTTTAGTATTTTCTCTTTGACTTGAGAGTTTTGGAATTCGGCTATAATATTCCTGGAAGTTTTTCTTTTGGAATTTCTTTCAAGAGGTGACCAATGAATTTCCTCAATTTCTATTTTACCCTCTGCTTCTAGGATCTCAGGGTAATTTTGCTGTATTATTTCTTGAAAAATAAAGTCTAGGTTCTTTTCCTGGTCATGACTTTCAGGTAGTCCAGTAATTTTTAAATTATTTCTTTTGGATCTGTTTTCGAGGTCAGGTTTTTTCCAATGAGATATTTCACATTTTCTTCTAATTTTTTTTTTTGGAATAGTTTTATTTATTTTTATTTCTTCTTGATTTCTTGCAAAGTCATTGGCTTCCTTTAGTTCCATTCTACTTTTGAAGGAGTTATTTTCTTTAGAGAGCTTTTTTATCTCCTTTTTCAGCTGACCAATTCTGCTGTTTAAGGCATTCTTCTCCTCATTTGCCTTTTGGGTTCCTTTTTTCCAATTGGCCTAAACTGGTTTTTAATACATCATTTTCTTTAGTATTTTTTGGTATTTCTTTTACCAAGCTGCTGATTTAGTTTTTCATGATTTATCTGCATCATTCTCATTTCTCCTTCCAATTTTTCCTCCATCTCCCTTAATTGCTTTCAAAGTCTTTTTTGAGCTCATCCATAGCCTGAGCCCATTTTCTATTTCTCTTGGAGGTTTTGGATATAGAGGCTTTGATTTTGTTGTCATCTGAGTATGTATTTTGATCCTCCATGGGACCAAAGTAATTTTCTATGGTCAGATTGTTCTTCTGTTATTTGCTCATTTCCTCAGCCTGTGACTGATTTACTGCACTTCCAAGGTTTGGGGGTGGGGTTTGGAGACAGTCCACAGGCCCCTTAATTCCTCCAAAGTCTTGCAAGAGGCTCTGACTGCTCTCTTGCCTGTGCTCTGGGATGTGGATGATCACAGGCCCTCCCCTCTGTCCTGGAGCTGTGAGGGTCCCTGCTCAGCTATGGTGGTATGGGAGCCCAAACTGCAATCTGGATCTGAGTGTGGACAAACAGCAGAGTCCTGCTCCAAGGAGAGCAGAGAGACCTCTGCAGTCTCCTCCAACCCACTTACTGTCTGTGGGCTGTGCTCTTGAGGTGCAGACTGTCTTCCCTGATTTCTGCTGCAGGTTCTCACCACAGGGCTGCTCTGAGGCTGGCAGTCTGCTCTGGTGTAGGAGAATTCTCTCGCCACCCCTTCCAGCTGTCCGTGGTGATCCCTGGGCTGAGAGGTCTGGAAACCGCCCCCTCTGCCATGGACGCAGGTGCCTGACCTGGCTGTGCTGAGGCTCTGGCTCTTTCCAACCCCCGACCTGGTGGAACAGACCTTTCTTGTGGAATTTCTAAGTTGTCTTGGACTGGGAAATTGTATCACGGAGTCTTATTGTAGGTTCCGCCCCTCTAAGTTTTGGCTAGGGTCATAATTTGATGGCTTTTGGAGTTTTTGGGGGGGATCAAGTTTCTGGGAATTCCAGCTTTCATGCCGCCATCTTGTCTCTGTGATAAAACTTTTATTAGAGAAATTTGCTTAAATTTTTTTTGGTAATTATTATTGCTAACTGTATTTCTCTCCATACTATTTCCCCTCATTTTTTTCTTTTCACCCTGTCCCTCTTCAAAAAGTGTGTTGCTTCTGACAACTACCTCCTCTAATCTCCACCCTTTAAATCACTCACCCTTCTCTTATCCCCTTCCCTTCCGGTTTTACTGAGCTGAATACATATATTATTCCCTTTTTGAGTCAATTCCAATTGGAATATGGTTCAGGTGAGCCCCACTACCTCCCTTATCTTCTCCATTGTAAAGGTTCTTTTGTGCATCTTTTATGTATATAGATAATTTACTCTATTCTATCTCTTACCCCTTCTCCCGTGCATTCCTTTTTTTCACCCCTTAATTTTATTTATTTATTTTTTGCAAGGCAAATGGGGTTAAGTGGCTTGCCCAAGGCCACACAGCTAGGTCATTATTAAGTGTCTGAGACAGGATTTGAACTCAGTTACTCCTGACTCCAAGGCTGGTGCTTTATCCACTACGCCACCTAGCCGCCCCAATTTTATTTTTTAGATATCTTCTCTTCATATTCAACTCAGACCTGTGCCCTGTGTCTGTGAATACTCCTAACTGCCCTAATAAGAGAAAGTTTTTAGTTTTTTCTTCCTGTGTAGGAATATAAACAGTTTAATCTTCTGGAGTTCCTAATGGCTCCTCTTGGCTGTTTAACTTTTTATGGTTCTCTTGAATCTTGTATTTGAAAGTGAAATTCAAGTCTGATCTTTTCATCAGAAATGCTAGAAAGTGGGTGGCTAGGTGGCACAGTGGATAGAACAGCAGCCCTGGAGTCAGGAGGACCTGACTTCAAATTTGGCGTCAGACACTTAATAATGACCTAGCTGTGTGGCCTTGGGCAAGCCACTTAACCCCATTTGTCTTGCAAAAACTAAAAAAAAAAAAAAAAAAAAAAAAAAAAAAAAAAAAGAAATGCTAGAAAGTCCTCTATTTCATTCAATGAAATTTGACTTTCAAATATAGAACTCCTGAGAAGCATGAAAAGTTAAACAGGAAATGGAAATCATAAGGTACTTAATAAGGTTAAGCTGTTTACATTTCTATATGAGAAGATGATACTTATAAACTCAAAAAAGTTATTTTTTTCTCCTAATGACCCTATGATGGTTAGTGAATAATCAGTCCTATTTTTCAGATGAGGAAATAGAAGATCACAGAAGAAAGAGACTGCTTCCCTCCAGGTCCCTTCTAGCCCTGGTTTGTTCTTTGACCAGACTCTTGCTTTAGGATTTCTGGTCCCAAGTGCCAAGATTTGACGTTATCCTACTGGAAGGCAGTGAAGAACTTAGGTGACTCCCAAAGCTTTCTGGGTAGAGGGTCAGCCAACTTTTCTGAGACCTAGGTAGATAAAAAGGGGAAAGGAAAGAGGAGAAAGAATCAAGGTGGAGGGAAAGGGTAGAAATAGGTGAGCAGGACACACAGCCTGAACCTCTGAGCCGTATGGCAAAAGAAGCAGCCATGACCTTGGAATCTGGGGTCTTGGCTTCAAATCCTTGCTTCAACAAGACTTTTTGTGTAGCCCTGACTGGTTACTTCTTTTTGAGTCTATTTCCTCATCAGTAAAATGGGGGTGCTAAGGTTAGTTAGGCAAATATTGGACCATCACAGGTCTAGAACTGGAAGGGACATCAGAGGCCAGCTAGTCCAAGTCTCTCATTTTATAGAGGAGGAAACTGAGCCAAAGTAGTTAAGTATCATGTCTATAGTCTAGAAAATAGGTGAGAC
Organism: Macrotis lagotis; assembly: GCF_037893015.1. Taxonomy (NCBI): domain Eukaryota; kingdom Metazoa; phylum Chordata; class Mammalia; order Peramelemorphia; family Peramelidae; genus Macrotis; species Macrotis lagotis. Next base: position 5,414,485 of record NC_133666.1, read on the forward strand.
AGGATTTGAACTCTGACTACAAATCTTGTTTTCTTTCTACTGTACCAGGCTACCTCTTAAAGCCTTGTTTAAATCTGAGTAATTATTATTAGCTAAATTATTATTAGCTTGTGATGACAAGAGAGACAGCCCCTCTGCAGTGCATTGGCACAACAAAAGTGACTTTACTAGCCTTGAGCCCCAAAGTTCTGCTACTTCTGAGCTGTGTGTCCTTGGGCTGGGATAGTTTGGGAGATCAAAGCCAGAGTGTTGGCTGGCAGGGCGCTGGGGGGGGGGCTGACAAGGGGTTGGGGGAGACTTGGAGGACCACTCTCAGGTTTTTGTTGATTATTAAAGATGTAGAGATTAAAGATGTAGAGATTAAAGATAAAGATTTACGGCCACTGAACAGGTGAAAGGATTCTCAGCTCTCTGGGCTGTTAAAACTGCTCAGGATTTTATTATGGTGAAATAGTGTTACAAGACACAGCAGTAAGCACCCTGAAGACAAAAGTGAAATGAGAGAGAGAGAGAGAGAGAGAGAGAGAGAGAGAGAGAGAGAGAGAGAACGAGCAAGTGTTTGGCTTACTCAGACCACATGGTGAGGCCCATAATGCTCCATGTGGATTAAGGAAGAGCAAGAGAAAGCCCCATCCCTCTGGATGGGAGCCTGGAAGAAGCAAGAGAGCTTGAACAGGTGGCACTTCCTGTTAAACACCCCTCTATGGTAGGCTGGATAGGTGGCCCGTGGCGAGTAGTCTTACACCTTGGATCAGGTATCTTCCAATGGCAAGCCATGCACTGGTCCATCCTGTCCCAAGGCGCTCAATTTGGTCCTTCTCCAAATGATGGGCAACTTGCTATTGTTCCCCAAGTTTACCATCACCTTCTGTGATTGGGAACAAAGGAAAGGGGAGCAGAGCAGGGCCAGATGGAGGGAGATGGGAGGAAATAGAAAGATCATTCCTGTCCTTGTTCCTCTGAACCTAAGTGCAGAGAGAATTGTATGATTTCCCAGTTGGATGGGCAAAGAAGGGTCCTGACTGCATTTAGTTCCAAATTAATTTTGCTATTCAAGGAAGTATAGCCTACTAAATAGTTCACTTTACTCTGGAAGATCTGGGTTTAAATCCTGCCTTGAAATCACAGAGCCAGTCCCCCCAAAAAGATGCTTTCCTGACTAGGAGTTTGGGGACTGGTGGATGTCCATTCAATTCAGTGCATGGATATGAGGAGGAGGCTTCCCCTGCTGCCTCCAGCTGGAACAAACAAAATGGCTGTTCTGGTCTGCCCTCTTGCACCCACCAAGCTGGTCTAGTTCCAGCCTAGCTGAGACGGGTGCTCAGGGGAAGATTAACCACAAGGGGGCAGGAGGCAGGTGAGGGATGGAAGGGTGTGTGGAGTCATAGAACCTCATCAAGTCATGTGCTTAAAATTGCTACAAGATCAGTAGGATAAGCAGAAGAAATCATAAGATTCTAAATTTAGAGCTTAGAGGAATCTTGGAGGTGGACATAATACAGCCCTCTTATTTTTACAGATATGCAAACAAACCTAAGAAGAAGCTGGATGCCACTACAGTGGATAGAGACTGTCAAACCTGCAGTCAGGAGGACCTGAGTTCTAATACAACCTCAGACACTTACTAGCTGTGTGACCCTGGGCAAGGCAGACACAATAGAAAACAATTGAGTAACAACAAAATAAATTTGGGGAATTGAGGGACTTGCCCAAGTTTACAAAGGTGGTAGAGCTGGGATTTGAACCTGATCTTCTGACTTTAAATCCAGGATTCTTTATATTGTTCTGAGTGGAATACAGGCAAAGAGTCATGGGAAATCCAAGGCGAGAGACCATTTTTGTCTGAGCATGAATTTCAACTGAGGAAGATAAATCTTCCTGACTTCAGGCCTCTATCCACTGCAGTGTCACCTAATTGCTCCCCCTAGGGTCCAAAATCCCACAAACTGGGAGGCCCTGATCTCAGAGGACCTGGATTCAATTTCTCCCCCTACTATTTTTTCAAGGTGTGCCCCTGGCTAAATGACTTCCTTTCTCTTTAAGTTTCTTCCTTTTCTCAGAGAAGAGCATCACCTAGTGGCTGAAAGACTAAAGAGAGCCAGTCAGGTAATAAGGATGGAGTCAGTAGCTTGGACAGTGCTGGTCCAAGCTGAAGAGCAGTTCAGCAGTCCCACAAAATTGTCTTTGCCTTCAGATGGAACTTGCTGTGTGTGATGGGCTACTGATTGTTTTCAGTTTGTATTCATTGGTCTTTTACATTTGAAGAAGTTTCTTTGGCAAAAGATGTTTCTTTTTGGGAACAGGATTCTAGGCTGGACCAAATTCTCACCTGGGAAGAAGTGACCACTCCCTCTGAGAGACAGAGAGACATGGCAGGGGGTGGGGGTGGGGGGGAAGGTAAAGGGAGAATGAGGGAGTTTCTGGGCCATCCAAATCCTTGAGCCCAGTTGCCCATCTCTAGTTGCCCATCTCTAGTTGCCCATCGCTTCTTTTCATTCTTTCATCATAGTCGAGAAAGGATCATTTTTAGAGGGGAACTGATCCTACAACCTCAGTCTACAAAAGAGGAAATGTAAGCCTTCAGAGGGATCATAACTTGTCCAAAGTTGTACATGCAGCAAGGTTTTGAAACCAGGTCTTGGGTTCTGTCCACCAGCATGTGCTGGTGATAGGAAAAGATGCAGCAAAGATGGGGAGAAGACTGCTGCCTTTCAGCTCATTGGTGTCCTCCAGCAGACAAGAAGACGACTTCATTCCCTCCAGACTTAGAGTCAGCTTCAATTTCTATAGAATTCCTGTAATTTCAATAATTCCTAGACTATGGAGTCAATATCCTAAGAAGTGATATGCTGTTAGTACATCACACATGAGTCCAGTAACTCTGAAAAGGAGAAGACATGAAGAAAAGACAGGAGAGGGAAAGGCCCAGCTCCATTTATTATTTTGTTTGTTTTCTAGACTCAAGAAAGTGAAGGTGAAAATGATCCAGATTAAACTTAAACTCGAATGAGTACGCATTTTTTCTTACCAGAGAATCCCATTGGTAAACATACGCCATCATATCCCAGTTTTTTCAGTATGGTATAGACTTGGAGCTCAAGCAGAGTATGATGGAAGGCTCAGGGAACCTGGGTGGAGGTGAATAGTGATCATAATCACACTTTCGATGGAACTTTCAGGTTTCTGATGTGCTTTACAGACATTATCTCATTTAAGTATGATTCCTGGGAGGGTGGAATTCATTAGATCCTGGACACCCTTTAATGTCAGAGTCAAGACTTGTAATAGGGCAGTAGGGAACCTCTGGGATTTGTTCCTTTGGGAAAGGTGGCATCATAGAAGAACAAGATGCTGGCCTTTGAGCTTGGAGTCAAGACCTGGAGTTTAGGCCTGGATTCCTTGCCTGTATGTGTGTCATGGACCCACTCCTGACCTAGCCTTAGGATTCACAGGCACTCCTTTTCTACCCATCTTCCTACCAGGATGATGCTTCTCCCCCTCCCCCCCCCCGAGCCTCCAGGGAGCCCAGGTTTGGTATCCTGAGCTAGAATCTGACTTGGCATCTCATCCTGTCTCCCAATATGAACTTGATGCATTAGGGGTGTCTAGGGCTCTGAATCTAGAGCAATCTTTCTGTTGCATCACCATTCAACCTATAGACTCTCTGGTCACTTCTGTAACATCTGAATATGTTCCCTTCTCTCCTCTGACACAGCTATTGCTCTAATATAGGCCTTCATCATCTCAAGCGTGGACTATTACACTAGGTGCTAGGGGCTCTGCTTGCATCAAGTCTCTCCTCACTCCAGGACAGGCTCCATTCAGCTCCAAAAGTGTCTTAAAGCTCAGATATGATCATGTTACCCCCCTGATCAAGAAACACCAGTGGTTCCCAATCATTTCTAGGAACAAATGCAAAATGATTTGTTTAGGATTTAAAGTATTTTAGTATTGAAAGCCCTTCCTTGGGATGGGAATTCAGAGAAGCCTGGAGGGATTTTCATGAACTGATGTTGAGTGAGATGAGCAGAACCAGGAAAACACTGTACGCCATAACAGCAACATGGGGGTGATGATCAACCTTAATGGACTTGCTCATTCCATCGGTGCAACAATCAGGGGCAATTTGGGGCTGTCTGCAGTGGAGAATACCATCTGTATCCAGAGAAACAACTGTGGAGTTTGAACAAAGACCAAGGATTATTACCTTTAATTTAGAAAAAAACTGATATCATATTTGTCTGATCTCACTATTTCTTATACTTTATGTTTCTTCCTTAAGCATATGATTTCTCTCTCATTACATTCAATTTGGATCAATGTATGCCAAGGGAACAATGTAAAGACTGGCAAATTGCCTTCTCTGAGGGGTAGGGGAAGTAAGATTAGGGGGAAAATTGTAAAACTCAAAATAAATAAAATCTTTAATTTAAAGCCCTTCCTCACCTTAGGCCTCCTACTTCTCCAGTCTTCTTGCACCGTACTGCCTACCATATACTCTGATCAAGTGACACTGATCTGGATATTCCATGAACAAGATCCTCCATCTCTCAGTTCTGAGAATTCCTGGAATGCTCTCCTTTCTCCACTCTGACTACTGACCTCCTTGGTTTCCTTTAAGTTCCAACTAAAGTTCCACTTTCTCCAGGAAGTCTTCTCCAACCCCTCTTTATTCTGGTGCCTATTTATCCTTTGCATAGTTAGCTTGTATATACTACTGTTGTTTGCATGTTGTCTCTTCAATTAGATTGTAAGCTCCTTGAGGGAAGGGACTGTTTTTTGCCTAGAAACAAGGATAAACAAAAAATAATTGACAGAGGGAAGACACTAGAATTAAGAGATTAGGAAAAGCTTCCTGTAAAAAGATGGGGAACTGACAGTGTGGGCAGTTTCTTCCCTATGATATCCCCAAGATCTATACCAAGTTTTACGTGTGCCAGCTGCTACCAATTTCTCCCTTTTGGACTAGTCTAAGGAGATCATTGAATATCTTCCCACAAGTGGATCATATAACTTGGTCACCTGACTCATGACAAGTACCCAAGTCAATAGTGAGAATGCTGTGGGAAGATTAGTCTTTTAGGTTCAGGCAAGTCATTCTGGAGTTCAGGGCCATCAAGAAAACATTAGACTGCTGATGGCAGAGAAGAAAAATGGAGAAACTTTACTATCCTCAACAAGTCTCCAGTGCTTAGTACTAGGGGATTACATGAAGTTTCTTCTCTGACTGGTAAGGCTGTATGACTCTGGATGCCTGTTTTGGGATTCTAAACTTTGTTTCCAGATCCTAGAGCTTATTCTTCAACAATGCAGACTAGACTGAGTCCCCACTATAATCCAGACAGAACTGAGTAGACTCCTAAGTCTAACCACTGAGTAAGCCTGATCCTAAGCAGATGGACCATAGACCCAATTCCTCAGTATGCTGATTCTAGTTACAAACTGACCCTGAATTCTGGCCACAAAGTAAGATCTAATCTGGGCCCCAGGGAACCCTGAGCCCAATCGTCCCTGGGCTCCTGCATGGATCCAGCCCTGACTTAATGAACCACAACATGGGTGCTGGCTGCAGCCCAAACCTGGCTACTACTAAATCTAGCCCTGGCCCACAATAAGTGACACTTAACCTCTTTTTTTCTTCCTATCAATTGCTCTGCCACAGCAATAGTATGACTGGGGGGAGGGGAGTGTTTCTTTCACCTTCCCTGTGAGAGCTCAGCTCTTTGCTACCACCCAGGCCTCCTCTGCTCCCTCTCGCTGGCCATTTGGCCAGCAGTAGGTGAGGAGTACTCTCAGGCCTGGGTCCTAGACATAGACCTTCCATCTACATGTGTGGGCCCCCTGAAGCAGGTCGCTCTGTCTGCTGAACTGGACAGGAGCAGCTAGGTAACATAGAAGATGGAGCACTGGACCTGGAGTCAGGAAGACCCAAGTTCCAATCCAGTCTCTGACAGTTTCTAGCTGTGTGGCCGTGGACAAGTCAAATGGAGGTGAGCATTTACCTCCCCAGTGGATGTTTGCAAATCTTGGAGCATTATCTAAACATCAGTTAGCAGCTACTAATATTTCTTTTACTGAGACAAAGCTAGGGAAGCTGAAACCCAGGGAGGGGAAGGGACTGCTCCCAGATGGGGAATGGGTCCCCAGGGTTAGCTGTATGTGGCAGGTGGCAGACTCTAGCCAAGGGAGGTGAAGATGATTTGGTAGACTCACTGCCTCCCCCTGGAGTAATGCCGGGCTCTTCTCCGCTCTTACTAAACTGCATGAGAAATTACAAAGGGAAGGGTCCCCTTCCTTTTCCTCTCCCATTCCTCCCTCTGCTCCCCACAAGCTTACATGTAAGACAGCAAGGGGGGTGCATGCTCGGAATAGTGAGTCTGCAGTCAGAGGAGGAAGACCCCAGGTCTAGCTCCACAGATTTGTAGTTCCATATTGTTGAAGATGATTCTCTTTTTGGGTCTTCTAATGGGGGTGGGGGTGGGGTGGAGGCATCCGGAGGTAGTGGACTGAAGGCTGCCTTGGGAATCTGGTGCTTAGAAGCGCTTTGTGCCCTAGGAACCTATAAACAAATCAGGTGTAATCATGGAAATCAAAATTTCCATTGGCCTTTTCCTTTTTAATTTGCATCCCCATAGGGAGGAATCCTGGGACCATCTCCTGGTCTGAATTGGAAATGAGCTAGAGCTTAATGGCTCTCCCTTAAAGGAAATAGGTCCTAGGCAGTCAGTTGGATGCCTAATCAGCCTCCATTGGAGTAGAGGAGGCTACCTTATGATTTCCATCACCATTATCTTCAGGGACTCTACAACTATTCCAAGGGCCTGCTACAAGACAAAAGCTGATGGGAACATGAAGCACTGCACTTCCCAGTCCTTCTCCCCACATTTCTGAGATCACGTGAGGCTTTTCTTTGTGACTAAACCAAACAATAATAATGCCTTAAATTTGTGCAGACTGACTGAAGAGGAGGTGGCTGGAATTGCTTGTCAAACACAAGAGGTATAAATAACTAAGCTAGAAAAAAACAGACAAGGGAGTTTGGGGGAGAAGGAGCTAGCAGAGAGATCAGGGAAATTCTCATGTAGAAGATGGTGCTGGAACTGAGTCGTGAAGGAAAGGAGGGGTCATATTTAGAAGCTTCATACCAGGCAAGGGAACAGCCAAGCAAAAGCACAATGATGGGAGATAGTCTTTTGTGTGAAAACCAACACGAAGGCCAATCTGACTGAGTTGCTGAGTCTGTGATGAGGAAGAATGTGAAATAAGGCTGACAGGGGATGCTAGAATCAAGTTGGGTAGAGGTGTTTGGATTTGATGCTAGAGACCATGAGGAAGCAATGGAATTTATTGAGTAGTGTGGAGTGACATGAGCAGGCTTGCACTTTAGTAGATTCCATTTGGTGGCTACATGGAAAGTGGGCTATAGTGAAGAAAGACTTGAGGCAAGGAGAGCAATTGTTGAAATCTAAAAGGAGGAGGGGGGCATAAGGATGAATGAAGCATTAATAGAATCAAGGGGAAGGTTACAGAGATCAAAAGAAAAAAAATCAGTAGTTTCTTTTGATTAATGAAGGTGGTGACCATGTTTTATGGAGAAAGTACAGGAGGGATTAAAGAGAGGCAGAAGTAGAAGCAACAAGATTTGGCAACTGAGTCAATATATGGAGTAGTGAAAACAAGAAGAGTATGAATCTGAGGCTGCAACTCTGGATCCTGGAAGGAAGTGCTTTTGACTGAAATAAGGAAGTTGGAAAGATGAATCAGTTTGGAGGGAGTGGGTAGAGGATAATGAGTTTTATTTTGTGAACCCTAAAATTGTAAGAACCTTAAAAACATAGGGTTAAAAACACAACAGAAAAATACAGATTAGACATGAATTTTCATTCTTTGGGATTTACCAACAAAAACCTATAGATGGAGACCATCTAAGATGGCCACAAGAATATGAGGGAGACAGGCATATTTATCCAAAAACCAAGACTAGAGTAAGAACCATAACATCTTTAGTGATCGAAACAAAGGAACTGCACAATATCTCTACCTGAAATTGATCTACAATGATTATCATCGTTGTGTGTCTTCCTGAATTTTTCTCTTCTCTCTTCCTGGGAGGTTGGTCTCCTTCCATCCTGAGCACTGTTCACCTAGACTTGTAATTAACACAGAAAGCTTAATTTCTAACTACTGAGGCAAAGTGATCTGATATGAAGCCTAGTATTCTCTAAAGGGAATTAATCTATTAATATAGTTTTTTTTAAGGTCTTTGCAAGGCAGTGGGGTGAAGTGGCTTGCCCAAGGCCACGCAGCTAGGTCATTATGAAGTGTCTGAGGCCGGATTTGAACCCAGGTCCTCCTGACTCCAGGGCCGGTGCTCTATCCACTGTGTCAACAATATAGTTAGGAGAAATTAGTATTGCTTTCCCAATATCCCCCATTTAGATCACAGCTGATGTTATTATGTCAGCTATAGATCAACTAAAGAAATGTAGAAAAAGCTGAGGGGTGTATTGTAGGGATAGACGGCACCTCTTAGAGACCTAGGACACTAGAAGCACGGGCAGGCAAACAAACATGAGACCAGTCTAAAGCGGGGGCATAAGGGCGAATGAAGCATTAATAGAATCAAGGGGAAGGTTACAGAGATCAAAAGAAAACAATCAGTAGTTTCTTTTGATTAAATAACCTATACAAATAACTGCAATGAGGGAGAAACATAATAACAAATTTTTTTTTTTCTTTCTTCTGGAGACATCTGAAACCGATCCATTTCTTCTTTCTTCTGAAGACGTCTCTTATCCTTGTGGCTCTACCAAGTCTATCAATGACCAGGCTTCTCCAAGTACATTCAATTTACTTGTAGATATCTTCCTTAGTACTAGGAAATAAAATTCTGGAACTTCTTAGATTTTGACAATTTTTGCTTTTTACATTATCTTATTGTTTTTAAATGATTTATTTCCCCATTTGAAGAATTCTATTTCTACTTTTAAAACACACAGACACACACACACAGACACACAGACACACATACACACATATTTTACTGCAAAAGTGAATTCTTTAAAGATATATTAAATCAATTTTGAGCTCGTAACAAATACATTTGGTAATCACTTTAGAGCAGAGAGTATCCAAGTGATTTAACAAATAAAAAAGTTTTAACTTTCTGTCAATATTTAAAAATGAATAAAATAGACTACAGCAGCAGGTGACTGACTACAGATGCCAAGGCTATATAGTAACATAACTAGCTATTAGAATTTAGATAAATGTAGGCCAAGTGACTTAAATTTCTATACCCGATTTTAATATTAATTACATGACTTGGTTATAGTAATTTACCATGAAGACTAGGAATAACAGAAAATGAAAATTCCTTTATTTATTTCGATATCTATTTCCAGGCAGAGGTCATGTTTGAAGCCATATATCTTAAGTCAGATTTTAAATCTGCCAGATGAGATATTTTCAAAATATCACATTTGAGAAACTGAGTCAGAAAGACTCCAACCTAAGGTCAGACTAAAAAGCCGCCCTTTCAAATCTTATCCCAATGAGCCTGTCATTTGCAGTGCTCAACCCCTCTTGAGGTTCTAGCATCTATTTCAGACTCAACATAAAAGACCAATTTTTCAGTCCCATGAAGTCCTTAATAGCAATTTCCTATAATCAGACAGAGATTTAGCTCTAAACTTTATAGTTTAAAGTTTGGTTTTTTTTTTTTTGGCAAAGCAGTGGGGTTAAGTGGCTTGCCCAAGGTCACACTGCTAGACAATTAAGTGTCTGAGGTTGGATTTGAACTCAGGTCCTCCTGACTCCAGGTGCTTTATAAATTGCGCTACCTAGTTGCCCCACTTTATAATCTAAAGGATCAAAACAATGCCACATAGTTATTATAATTTTGCAATGGTTACAATAAGAAAAATCACACAAAATTTTAATGTTGCTCAGGTTATTTACAACAAAAAATTGGAGTGAATAAATACAATCTCAAACTGCATATAGAAACAAATTTTATGAAAACAATTTTCTCTATTGATAGACTTACTTACATGACCAACAATACACCATTGCTTCCAAAATCCTTTTTTTAAAATAAAATTTTTAGCTGATTCTTAAACAATTTGCATATATTTCTACAGATGTTCTGAATTTCAGATATAACCAATATCAACAATGTTACCATTGTTATTTAGATATCATTGAAGAAATAGAGAGAGAAAAAAGTGAGGAAAAAAATTTTAAATATAAGAACCCCTAGGGGCGGCTAGGTGGTACAGGGGATAAAATATAACCCCAAACTTATAGACAGGTTGAAAATATTATCTATAATAATACGTTTGATTATCATAGAATTACAACTACCATATTTTAAAATACAAAACTACTGTTTTAAAATCACACTAAAAATCATACCAATTCTTATACCAAATATAGTAATTTCCTTTTTTTGAGTCAAATGCATCACATAGCACCACCTGCAGACCAAAAAAAAAAAAAAAGGACTATTGAAGCCTTATATTTCTTCAAAAGGACAGGAAAGGTTACTATTTTAAATATTCCTCATTTTACCCAAATATACTTATATCCATCTAAAAAAGAAAATAAATAACACCCCAAAAGTATCACTTTCCTTGAACCAAGGTCTTTACAAACAGAAAGGCCTATTTGCTTAAGTTAGAGGTAAGACAAGAAATGATAAAGTTTACTCATTACATTCTTCTTTATCTTAACTTAAATTTTTAAATTAACTAATATTTCTTAATATTAGAACATTTTAGAATATCACAATATACCATGATCACAATTATGCACTTTAAATCTTAAAAGCTTTTCAAATGAATGCAATAGATATTTTTAGTAATACACAGAAAATTGACCCATATATGGTTAGCTAATTAAAAAGGTTATCTTTAATAAAAGAAAAAAGTTATCTTATAGTTTTTAATACATTTGTTAATTTATTTAGTCTTGTTCCTTTTCCCTTCAGAACTAAATTTTGATTAAATCAAACTAAATCTGAACTTTTAAGTCCGTAACTCCTGATACATATATTCCTTTTTTTCTATACAACAAAGTAAAACCAAAAAAACATAATTTTTCTTTCTGCAACTGAAAAACAGTTAATATCAATAGGATTTTCAGCTTCCATTCTTTTTTTTTCATGAAAACACATCAAATCAGCACTGTTTCATAATGCTAAGATTCAATCTACATACCCCAAACCGTTTCAAATCTGAATTGCATACTCCAGATATGTTTCATTACATATATATATATTTTATTTAGTTCTTAGAGAGTAGAACAAAGACTGTGTGTTGAGTTTTAGAAGAAAAGTCAGTGACCGCTTCTCAGTTCTTCAGATCAATGGAAACTAGAGAAGAACAGCTGGGGGGTGTGACACACAGACCTCTGATTTAAAATATTACTATGATTATTATTATTTCTAAGCATGCTAATTAAGATTGGTCAGAAAATAATTTTAGAACCAATTATAATTTTCTTGAGCTACTGCATATTGTACATTAAGATTTTAAATAGCTAATCAGTAATTAACTCTTTAAAGTTATCTATCACACTAAAGTTTTCTTTTTTATAACTCAGATGTACCTCTTTTAACCCTTTGAACTATTTACAACTCAGTGACAAAACATTTGAGAGGAATAAAACATTTCTTTTAAAATTTAAAATACAGATTTAAATATGTATTTGTTTCATATAATTTGTTTCCAAATCCTAAATGTCCACAATATACTTTTCAGATTAACCAAACATGTTACATAAAATACTCCTTAATTTTTAAATTTTTTAAATATTTAAAATACCCAGCTACATCCTAAATCTCTCTCTATCTCTCTCAACAAACTTCCAGTTCAGAATAAGCAGTGAGCCTGTGCTTTCTTTTTAGATTTAGAAAGAGGCACAGTTGAGGAATGTAGGAGAGAAAACCTCCAATGTGAACTGAGATAAGGAGAGAGAGATAAGAAGAGGGAGAGCTATATTTTTGGACCGAAGTTTAAGAATTAAATGCGCCAATTTAAAAAAAAAAAAAACCAAACTGTTCACATAAGTTGCAGCCCTTCCCATGTAAAAATAAAAAAAGGTAGTGACTACTGGGATGATTGTCTGGGTAGGTGCACACAATAATTAACCCTTTTAACATATAACTTTGGATCAAATGTCTAGCACCTTCAACAGTTGTAGAAGAAAGTGTAGACTGAGCAATGCATGGAAGAGAGGGATCAATCTGGACCTTTAGTGGGGTGGCCGTAGCAATTATCTCAATGTCTGTGTGATCTGTGACCCATGACTGGGGTGGGACTTTGGCACAGGCCAGTGACTCCCTCCCATTAGACTGAGGCAGCAGAGACAGGGCTGCTGTGGGTACCGAGGTGGGGAACAATGACCTAGTTGATAACTATTGGGGATGAATCTGAGAACAGCAGATAGGAAGGACAAAACATTACAACCAAGAAGGTGACAAGGGCTTTAGGCACTAGAAGGAAAGCAAGCTAAAATGGTCCTGTCCAAGAGTAACAGAAATAGAAGTTTTAAAAGCTCAGAAATACTTATTTGAGACCCCTACCACTAATATGCTTAGAGCGGAGATGTGGTGGCTTTCTATTGCCACGGCACCTTTCCTGGTTTGAGGATGGGTAGAGGTAGACAAATAGGACTGGATTCTGCAAATCTACCTTGGAGCATCCCTAAGGTTGTGGTGGAGGGTTTTCTAATTGCTGACTTTTGTGATTCTCCAAAAGTTTGTACTGCTTTTTTCAATGCCTTGGTTTACTGCAATAATAACAAATCCCTGTTACTTGATTCTCAGACTGGCTACTAGTGACAGGTGGATTTTGGATAAATACTGTTAACTGCTTAACAGTTGCATAGTATATACATTATCTTTCTTTGCCCTCAAGTCCCTTTTCTCCTGGAAGTCCTCCTGTAACTGAGCTGTTAAGGTTTCTGCTAGCTGAGTTCAGCTATGAACCGAAATGCTTAGCTTGCCATTCTGGCTGAGGAAGTTTAATATTCCATGATAGAGAAGGTTGAAGATTGTTAACAAAATAAGAGAGAGACTGAGTCTCCCCTTCTCCTCCTCAACCATGCTTTAAGTCAGAATTTGCATCAAAAACCCTCTGCTAATCAAATGAAAAAATTTGAAATATTATTGATATATATTGACATATTGATGAAGCAGAATAGGAAGGGGAAGAAATTGAAGGGCAAAAAGAAAAGGTCATGGAGGGATTAATATTTGGGAGATAACAAGGAGGTGAAAGAAGAGGAAGGTGAAGAAATTGGGGAACAAAGAGAAGAGGGAATACTACTAGGATAAGGATGATGGGAAATAAACGGAGAAAAAGGGGAATGCAAACAAGGAGGAGAAGAAAAAGAAGGAGAGTGAGGAAGATAAGAACAAGGAAGAGAAGAAGAATCAGAGGGAGAAGTGCTGAGTGAGGATGACTTTCAGCAGGAGGAGAAAGAAAGCCAGAGGTTCTCTTAGGATGAGGGAGAGCAGGATAGAGGAGAGCAGATAGCAATGGGGTTTTACTAGGATTAATATTGTGACCCAGGTTTGTAGACGGGATGGATCTCTCAAAGCCAGAGTCTTTATCAGGTAAAGAAGGCAAATAATTAGGAGGTGGAAACAAAAGCTGAAAAATTAAACTGGAGCTTTTGGAGAGGGGAAAGAAGTAAGTCTGAAGGCTCTGGTGGCTCAGAAAAGGGAGGGGCTGAAGCTGAATCCAGAGGAGTAAGATAAACAGAAGCAGGTGAGAGATGTGGAGAAAAAGCTAACTTCTCAGGGGAAGGGACCGAAGAAACATGTGGAGTTACCATTTTATGAGCCTTAAGTGAAGAAAGTTCAGCTTTGTGCTCTCTTTGTAGCATCTCACAAAACCAGTGACTAGTTTTGGGGGTTTGGGAGGTTTTTTAGAAGGGAAATGGGGTTAAGTGGCTTGCCCAAGGCCACACAGCTAGGTAATCATTAAGTGTCTGAGGCCGGATTTGAACCCAGGTACTCCTGACTCCAGGGCTGGTGCTCTATCCACTGTTTCACCTAGCTGCCCTGTGACTCGTTTTTAAAATTATTTTTAAGATAGTTTAGCTCTCTTGAACGATTCCTATCTGGACCAACATAATTTAGGATCATCACTTATTAGTTGACATGACAAAATGCATGATCATTAGAATCCTAATACTCAGTCAGATGGAAAGCAGGTATCCTTTCTATTGGATTTCTAATCCTAGATGTAGATTGTTCCACACACAAAATCAGACACCAGGAGACACAACAAGACACTAAACAAAAAACAGAGTATAGATACTGGACATGTGACGGGGATGCCTGACAAATTCCTTGCATTTCTCCAAAAAAGTGCCCAAGTTCTAACCACTAGGCAACTTCAGCAAAGAAATGCCACATTTCCATCTAGGCTTAAGTCCTCAGCACCCATTTGGTCATTTAAAACCAAACAATTCACATCAATCTGTGAAAATTCCCCAAACCAGAGGGAACCTCCTAGAGAAACTTGAAATTCAAAGAAAACAATAGTTCAAGCTAGAGCAATTGAGTTTGAAAAGTAAAAACAAAACAAAACAAAACAAAAGGACTTCCGGCCAAGATGGTGGAGAGAAGACAGGCACAGTACTACACGTCTCCTGGTCTTCCCTCATTAATAATATGAAACAAACCTCTTAACAGAAATCCGATCTCCAAAACCCAGAAAGAAATGCCAGGGCAAGAACATTCACTTCAGGATCTGTCTTCCGAGATTGTGGGGGAGTGGGCGCAGAGGGCAGACTGTGCCTGGTGAGACTGGCAGTCTGGTCAGCCTTGGATGAGCCTGATCAGCAGTGGGGGCCAGAGCCTGCTCAGCCACAGGGGTTCGGGCCAACTCGGGAGCAGAGACATTGGTGGTGTTGCTGACCATCTGGAACTTGTGGCCAGGGCTGCAGAGAGGGTTCTGGTGCTGGACAACTGCGGACATCGATCCCTGGGGGGAGCTCAGTCTGTACCTTCATTTCAGCTGAAGCCTCTCCCAGTGTGAGGGGCAAAGTGCTGCCGGGTCAGAAACACAGTGCTAAATGAGGCTCAGCCATAGGCCTCAGTTTCTGTTTTTCAAGAATCAGATGAGTATGGGAACCCAGGTCTCTGACTAGAAAAATCCTGTCACCCTAATCTTATGTTTGTGGACAGGCCCTTGGTTTCCAATTCTTGGCTACCACAACAGGATATTTGCTGTCATAAATATTTTCCATACAGACAGGTCATTTACTTCTTTCCTGGTTCTCTTTGGGGTATCGACTTAGTAATAGCCTCATTGCAACCAGGGTATGCACCATTTAATAGCTTTGGGAGCATAATTCCAAATGGCTTTTAGGAAGGGCTGGATCTATTCCCAGTTGCACTTAAAGGGTACGAAAAAGTCTACTTCCTCACAGTCCATCCAGGAATTGTCATTTTCCCTTTTTGTTTGTCATCTTAATTAGTCTCCTGGGGGTGAGATGTTAACTCAGAGTTGTTTTTAACTTGCATGCCTTTAGTTATCCATGATTTAGAGTATTTTCTTTCATATGCTTATGGATAGGCTTGACTTTTTCCCTCTAAAAACTGACTGCCTATCCATAGCCTCAGACCATTCTCTATTGGAGAATGGCTCTTATTTTTATAAATTTCCTACTGTGTGGGATAGAAATCCACTTTAAAAATATATAGAGACTCCTCTGAAGAAGAAAGAAAGGTTACTTTGGCTTTTCTTGAGAAAAGGGCCCATTCCAAGTCTCACAAAGGTAGTGAAGATCAAGGAACTGCCCCACTCCTGTCAAGCAGGATCCCCTCCTCCTAACTCTAACCCTAACCCTAACCCTAACCCTAACCCTAACCCTAACCCTAACCCCTAACCCTAACTCTTACCCTAACCCTAACCCTAAACCTAAACCTTACCCTAACCCTAACCCTAACCCTAAACCTAAACCTTACCCTAACCCTAACCCTAACCCTAACCCTAACCCTAACCCTAACCCTAACCCTTACCCTAACCCTAACCCTAACCCTTACCCTAACCCTAACCCTAACCCTAAACCTAAACCTTATCCTAACCCTAACCCTAACCCTAACCCTAACCCTAACCCTTAACCCTAACCCTAACCCTAACCCTAACCCTAACCCTAACCCTAAACCTTCAGGATTAGAACTATCATGTTATTGAAATCAGTCTACTTATCATCATTGAGCAAGAGGAGTCTTATGAGCTTTGTTGGAATGCAAGGTTTTTCTCATGGGAACAGTCTACTATGCTCCCAGTTAAGATAGTTTTACCATCAAATAGTTGGCTAACTAAAAATGCAAGGTGTCTCTCTGGAAATAGTCCACTATTCCCCCCGCCACAACAGAATCGGGAGGGTGCCTGGCTTGGAATGCATGGTCTCTCTCCATTTTTCTTCTAAGAATAGTGTAAGTAATAGTCTGTCTTTGATTTAACGATTTTTAACTGTGAGAGGACTTCACTAAGAATATTAACTCTTTTTTTTTTTGGCAAGGCAATGGGGTTAAGTGACTTGCCCAAGGCCACACAGCAAGGTGATTATTAAGTGTCTGAGGTCGGATTTGAACTCAGGTACTATTGACTCCAGGGCTGGTGCTCTATCCACTGCACCAACTAGCTGCCCCTGGAATATTAACTCTTAAGAGGGAATATCCCATTCACTACTGTTCCATTTGTGTATCACAGAAATGAGAAACTTCTCTTTATCATAGAAACTTGCTACACAGATTCCCCTCTTTCATTTCCTGCTTTTCTTCTCATTTTATCTGCACAAATTTTGCTTGTGTCCAACCTTTGAAGTTTTTGACAACCAAAATGATCCATTTCTCCTGTGTGCCTCTCTGTTGAAATTGTGTCCTATTTTTGGTCCCCTTGACCCCACCGCACCCCACTTCTAGGCAGTTTAGCAAGTTTATAAGTTGCCAGTAGAAAGTATGAATATTAGGAAGTAAGATTGCAAAGGGGAACCTGTGAGATACTTGCTAACCAGCCCAAAGGTCAAGGGAGAATGATGTACAAGCTGTATTATATACTGACCGCAAATCACATCCTGGTACTATGCTGAAGTGGGGATGCCATCGAGGCTTTGTTGCCAGGGATCTTTGGCGCTGCGATATATCAATCTCAGAGAAGGTCCAGAAGACAACTTTGAGATGTTTTGGACATGTTAATGACTTAACCCCAAAGTAGCATAGATTGGAGGTAGTCTTTTCCCTCCCCAAACCTTATACAAATGAGACTCCAGCCTCTGTCCACCTACCAATTTTCCATCTCCTGAAGGTACACGGTGTCTAGTTCTTTCAAGGGCAATGGTAGATTCTCTCTCTCAACTTTCCTGTAGGAATGAAATTGTCCACTTGCCCTCTCTAGGCCCTCATCCCTTCCACTGCTTGCTGTCCTTCCCATGGCCCCTTTCCTGGTCTTGAAGTCATCTGCTTGTGGAGCCCTTTTCTCACTTGTTCTTGTAATCTCTTTGTCCCTACACCCTCTGTGCTTTACCAGAATGTGATTGCTGTCTTGTTTCCTGCCACCATAGGGTTCTTTTCCAGCAAGTACCCAAAGAACCATGTTGCCTGCCTCTATTTCATAATTTCATTAATCAGATATTAGCTCATTCTGTATGTCTTGATTGGTTATAAATTTTTCGTCTCTCCATAGATCTGATGGGTGATTTATTGTTCCATTGCTTTAGTGCATTTTATCATGTGCATACTGCCTTTTTGCATGCTTTAACCATTTGTCAATTGG
The DNA here is from genome assembly GCF_037893015.1 of Macrotis lagotis. Lineage (NCBI taxonomy): Eukaryota > Metazoa > Chordata > Mammalia > Peramelemorphia > Peramelidae > Macrotis > Macrotis lagotis. The sequence continues at coordinate 5,432,283 of NC_133666.1, forward strand.
TGAAGATCTCATATTCTTATAGATTTCATTGTGTTCTCTATATAGTTGAGAAATTAGGCCTTTATCAGTATAATGTGTTGTAAACATGCTTTCTACATTTTCTGCTTTCCTACTAATTTTGGCTGAATTTCTTGGGATGCAAAACTTTTTTACTATAATGTAATCAAAATTTTGCATTTTATATTCTGTAGTTCTTTCTATCATGTTTGGTTTTCATAATTTCCAGGAAGGAGGGGCTGAAAGAAGGAAAAAAGGAAAAGGTAACTGAGAAAAGGAAGAAAAATGAAAGAAGGAAGAAAAAGAAAAGAAAGAAGGAAGAAAAAGAAGGAAAGAAAAGAAAGAGAAAAGAAAGAAAGCAGGCACGATGGAAGAAGTAAAGAGATATGAAAGAAAAAAGAAAGAAAAATGAAGGAAGATAAAAAAGAAAGTAAAGGAAGAGTGAAGGAAAGAAAGCAAAAAGAAAGAAGGAAATGGAGAAAGAAATGAGGAAAGAAATAAAGAAAAGGAAGGAAAGAGGTAAAGAAAGAAGAAATGAAGGAAAGAAAAGAAAGAGAAAAGAAAGAAAGCAGGCATGATGGAAGAAGTAAAGAGATATGAAAGAAAAAAGAAAGAAAAATGAAGGAAGATAAAAAAGAAAGTAAAGGAAGAGTGAAGGAAAGAAAGCAAAAAGAAAGAAGGAAATGGAGAAAGAAATGAGGAAAGAAATAAAGAAAAGGAAGGAAAGAGGTAAAGAAAGAAGAAATGCAGGAAAGAAAAAGAAAAGGAAGGCAGGGAAGAGCAAACAGAAATAAAGATGGAAGAAAAGAAAACATGAAACAATAAAGGAAGAAAGCAAAGAGAGACATAGAAAAGGAAGAAAGACAGAAGGAAAGAAATAGAAAAGGCAGACAGAATGGAGGAGGAAGGAAAGAGAAAAAAGAAAAAAGGAAGAAAAAAGAAGGAAAGGAAGGTGAAAGGAAAGGAAACAAAGAAGGAAAAGGGAGAAAGGAGGAAAAGAGCAAAAGTGAAGAAAATATGACAAGGAAGAAGAGAGAAGGAAAAGGAAGAAGAAAGTGAAGGCAGTGAGAAAGGGATATGATGGAAGGGAGGAGCAGAAAAAGCAGGGAAGAATGAGCGAACTAAACAGAAATCAAACAATAGAGAAAGAAGAGAAAGAAGAAGAATGGAAAGGAAGGGGAAGTCACGAAGAAGCTGAAAAGAAAGGAACGGATGAAAAAGGAACAGAAAAGGCAAGGAAAGACAGAAGTAAGAAAGGAAGGAAAGAAGGAAAATGGGCGGAGGGGAAAAAGAAGAAAGGGAGGGAGGAAGGAAGAGGCAGGGAGGGCAGACAGAGGAGAAGGAGCAGCGCCTGGAGCTCAGGCTTTCGCTTTCCCAGCTGGCCCCCGGCGCAGGCGCAGGCGGGCCCCGCCCCGGAGCAGGCTGGTCCGGGCCCCTTAAGGCCCCGCCCCCGGCCCCGCGCTCCCCGTGGCCGTGGGCCCTTGTGGTCCCGGGACCCGAGTCCGGTAGGCCTCCCGCCCCTCGCCCCGCCTGCGGCCCCCCTCCGCTGCGCGCCCCCCCCGTGCGTGCCAAGGCCGAAGCCCCGGGGCTGGCCTGCGGGCGGCCGGGCTCGGGGAAGCTCCGTTCCCCGGTCAGGTCTGCGGTGCCGCCCTGAGCAGAAGGAGAGGGAGCGGAATAGCGGCAAGAGGGGATGGGCCCGGCCCCGCCCATAGGCCAGGAAGCCAGGGCTGCAGCAGCTTTGCCCCCCCTCACCCGCCCTGGCCACCGCGACACCCAGACAGATGTGTGCCCCCCCCCCCCCCACGTACACACGGGTGAGGCACAGACACACGTCCGCAGCTGCGGGACTTCCGATCGGGCCTCGGACGCTTTGTAGCTGTGGGCCCTGCGGCTAGCCGCTCTTCACCCTGACGGCCTGGCACCCAGAGCCCGCCCTAGGCGGCCTCAGCCCTAGCTGGCCACTGGAGCCACGTGCTTCGAGAGGAAAAAGTAAGGCTGGCCACTCGGCCCGCACAGCCGCCTCCCTCCAACCCAATTCATGTGCTTGTCACGGTCTGCTGGGAGGATAAGGGACGGGCGTCAGGATCGTATGCACGCATGCACCTATACATGCATGTCGGTTCTGCCTCTGGATGCAGATAGTGTCTTCCCTGGAGGACACCGAACTACCTAGTAAGCAAGCCTATTCTTTTTCCTTTACCTACTGCTCTGCATTGCCCAGCCCTTCCCACGGGGTACATGGGTATCACTTAACTACTATAAGCCCCAGAAAACCGCCTCTAAAGCCAAACCTTGATTTTGTAGTTCAAGGCAGAAATTCTGGGACTTTTTCAGCCCATAGTGGCACTTTTCTTCTTCCCCTTAACTCCAATCCTAACCATTGCTAAGTTTTATTTAAACGAATAATTATTAAATTAAATTGTTTAAGTGACTTGCCCAAGGTCACACAGCTAGGCAATTATTAAGTGTCTGAAGCCCAATTTGAACTCACACACCCCTGACTCCAGGGCCCGTGCTCTATCCACTGCACTACCTAGTTGTTCCCCCTCTAATTCACTTTACAGAAAAAAGGACCATGACCGCATTTTTCAGAAAGCAGCAGAGATTAGATTCCCTCCAAGTCTATCAGCTCTTGACCTAACTTTTGTTCTTGCAGCAATGTTCTGTGTTCTTGGTGGAACCTCACCCCAGATATCCACTGATAATTCTCATCAGTCTGAAGTAGAACATAGCAATGCTTATTCCAGCCATTCCAGTGACACCTTTGAAAGCTTCACAGAGGTGGAGGGAAAGAAGGAGGTGATAGACATAGAAGACCAATGTCTACTGACTGAAGAGAAATCCTCTGATTCCTTGGTTTCTTCAGAAGAATCCCAGAATGGATTTGGTATCTCTGGAAGTCATCCTGGGAAGAAGAAGCTGATTCCAAACTTAAAGGATGAAGGTAAAAAAATGCCATTGAAATGGAGCAAGAAAGACTTGCTTCTCAGTTCATTGCTTGATACACATTGATTAAGCCCCCTCCTACACACCAGACACTATCCCAAGTAAGTTCTATTGACCACAACCTCAGGCTTCCTCTCACACCCACTAATCCAGTACTTTTGCACATTTTTTCCCCTTGTGTAGTGAGGGCAAGCCCTACTGCCATTGACAATTTACAGTGAATATCTACAACTTCCAGCAAAGAATAAGCAAGAAACAAATGGTGTCTGACTCTCTAGTTCCTTGCAGGCCACAGGCCAAGTCGAGAGAAAAGGTCCATACCACAGTCCATTGCTGAAGGGAGCCAGGCTATTTCAGAGAAAGTACAGTTGGGGGGGGGGGGGGTCCGGGAGGCCACAAGGAATTACTTCAACAAACTCTTCACAGTGGATATCATCCTCCCCACTTCCCTCTGCCAGCCAGTCCAACTTCTACTGCAAGTCCTTTACAAGCCTCCTCATTCCCCTATCACCATTTGAACCCCTTCCTGACAGTGGCCCTGTGCCATGGTACACACATTAGGGACATAGGTTTGAGGCTTAAAAGGTACCTCAGAATTTTCTCCAACCCTGCATTGACACATGAGTGAGCTGAGGCACACATAGGTGAAGTGATTTGTAAGACGTCACATGGATAATTTTGAGAAGAGCCAAATTTAAACCCACATCCTTTCCTTTAAAATCTGGTCCTCTTTTGTTGATACCACACTCCCTCCTTCTAACTGACACATGCTCAGAAAATGCAGACTACCTTGATTATTTCTTCTGTACAATGAATATAATTATAAAAACAATGAGTGGCATGAGAAAAACTTCAGAAAAATAATGGAATGCTTTCCAAGGTCAGATAGGACTGATTTTGGATAGCTTTTTCATTGGGAGAATCCATTTCCACCACCCATTGTCAGATAATTTTTCAGTGTCTCTCATGAGAATATGGAGAAAAGAATGATGACACATGACTTGATAATGGACTTCAAGTAAATTCACAGTGACTTGAGCAACGAAGCTCATTTCTCCATCTCTTTAGGAAAGAGAGGAAACTTTTCCCACAGCAATTGCAGAGGGGGATGATTTGCTGGCAATGCTCTGAATCCTAAAATAGGCTGATGTGTCAAGGATTGGACCCTTCATTCAGTAGTCCTTTAGACAGGCTGACTAAGCTATACTTTCTAGCCTGGAGTCAGATGCAGGCATGGGAGAACATTGTTAAAAAAAAGATGGTGGTTTTTTGCTCACCATCATATACCACTGATACCTCGCCAACATCAAAAGGACCTTTCCTGGTAACAGAGCAGTATGGTTCAGCCAGAGACACCAACACCTTGGCCATCTCTAACACCATGTTTGTCATTCTGAGCCTCCGGGATTTTTTTCCAGTCTCTTCTGAGTGGCAGGAGATTGCTTATTCCCCAGTCCAAGTAGTTAGCCTCTTGAGGCACTTTCCCAATTTATAGTTCTACAGGAGGCCATTCCTCTGTTTTGATTTTTATGGTGTCCCACATAAAGGATCGAGCTGCTGTTTGGTGTCTGGGGTCTAGAGTATTTGGTCTCTTACCAGGGTAGGGTTCCTCAAGGAGTCAAGTGTGACCTTAGAGTAATAGGGCCCTATGTGGGATCATCCCAGGGAGGCAGGGCAGAAACCAAAGCCCAAACTGGCTCTTCATCACCTTTTACAATCCTTCACATTCAACAGAAAGATTCCTTCCTTGGGCTTGGGGAGCATTGCACAGGAGTTTCCCAAGTGCATTACTCTGTACAAAATGCACTTGGAAAAACAAACCAGTCCCTGCTCCCCAAAAGCTCACACTGAACCTGGGGGAAGCCTCCTGGAGAGGATGGAGTGAGGTCTGAGCCTGTCAAAGGGCACTCTGAGCTTACAGAGGTAAACTCAGGCTGCGGCAGCCTTCTTTAGTTTCACGTAAACTGGCATAATGCCTTAGACTTTTCTGATGCTGAACCACTGGACGACCTCACTGACTTTGGTGGCAAGAGCCTTCCTCAGGAGGTCACCAGTACCTAGCCCTCTACCACACTCAAGTGATGTGTCATTATTCTAATTTAGATGAATTCGCGAACCTACTGGACTCTGCTGCTCTGGAAGAGAAATTGAGTCAAAGGTGGATCCAGCTTCTCAAGACCAAAGAAAATCACTCTGGACAGTGCCAGGCAGACTCCACATCCCAAGCAGGTGAAGCTTGTGCCATGAGTTAACAGTAACCTCCTCCTCCTTCTCGGATGGCTTTGTGGATTGATAGCTCTGTGGCCATGGGCAAAACACCTCGATTGTCTGAACCTTCTTTCTCTGAAAAATAAACCTCAGGCTTGCACCGTCTACCTCCCAGGCCTGTGACACAAGCCTTTTGTAAAACTCAGTGTTATATAAAGGGGAGTCATTATTATCGTCCTGGTCAGCCAGCCTGAGCCTTTCCTTTGAAGTGGAAGGAAGGGCATCAATGATGCTTCTTCGAACTTTGCTGAGACAGGGTGCTGAGGTTTTGGCTGACTTGGGCTATCCCAGCCAGGGCAGAACTAGAGATAACGCTCCAGGAATGACTCTAGAGATTTCATTGTCATCATGGTCTGTCCTTTCCAAGGAGTTCCATTGGGAGGAGACATTAGTACTCATCTTGACCCATTCCTTGCCTTGAGAAATTAGAGAAGGGCATGAGGAGGGCTTGTATACGCCCAAATTGTGCCTGACTGTTGCACTGATGGAATGAGCAAGTCCATCAAGTTTGATCATCACCCCCATGTTGCTGTTAGGGTGTGCAGTGTTCTTCTGGTTCTGCTCATCTCACTCAGCATCAGTTCATGCAAATCTTTCCAGGCTTCTCTGAATTCCTGTCCCTCCTGATTTCTAATAGAACAAAAGTGTTCCATCACGTACATATACGAAAAATTTTTCAGCCATTTCACAATTGCTGGCCATCCCCTTGATTTCCAATTCTTTGCCACCACAAACATGGCTGCTATAAATATTTCTGTACAAGTGGTGTTTTGACCCTTTTTCATGGTCTGTTCAGGGTATAGACCCAGTAGTGGTATTGCTGGATCAAAGGGTTTGCACATGTTTATTGACCTTTGGGCGTAGTTCAAAACTGCTTTCCAGAAAAGTTGGATGAGTTCACAGCTCCACCAACAATGTTATTAGTGTCCCAGATTTCCCACATCCCTTCCAACATCAATCCTTTCTAGTCATATTGCCTGAGATGCTTTAATTTGCATTTCTCTAATCAGTGATGATTTAGAGCAATATTTCACATGACTATGGATCTCTTTGATTTCCTCATCTGTAAATTGCCTCTGCATATCCTTTGACTATTTGTCAATTGCGGAATGGCTTGTTTTTTTTAAATAAATTTGTCTCTGTTCTCTGTATATTTTAGAAACTAGTCCTTTGTCATAAATACTAGCTGTAAACATTGTTTCCCAATTTACTACATTTCTTTTGATCTTGTTAACCGTGGTTTTGTCTGTGCAAAAGCTCTTTAATTTAATGTAATCGAAATTATCTAGTTTGTTTCTAATGATGTTCTCCATCTATTCCCTGGTCCTAAACTGTTTCCCTTTCCATAGATCTGACAGGTAAACTATTCCTTGATCTCCTAGTTGCTTATAATATTGTCTTTTATGTCTAAATTCTGTACCCATTTTGATCTTATCTTGATATAGGCTGTGAGATATTGGTCCAATTCAAGTTTCTGCCACACTATCTTCCAGATTTCCCAACAGTTCTTATCGAAGACAGAGTTTTATCCCAGAAGCTGGAGTCTTTGGGTTTATCAAATGGCAGATTACTATAATCATTTCCTGCTATCTCTTTTGCATCTAGTCTCTTCTACTGATCTACCACTCTATTTCTTAGCCAATACCAGACAGTTTTGATGACTTATGCTTTATAATATAATTTTAGATCTGGTAGGGCTAAACCACCTTCTTTTGCACTTTTTTCATTAAATCCATGGATATTCTGGACTTTTTATTTCTCCATATCATTTTACTTACAATTTTTTCCTAGCTCATTATAGTATTTTTTTTGGAATTTTGATTGGTAGGGCACTAAATAGTTTAATAGAGGTAGAATTGTCATTTTTATTATATTAGCTCGACTTATCCATGAGCAGTCGATATTTACCTAGTTATTTAAATCTGATTTTATTTGTGTGAGATGTGTTTTGTAGATGTTTTCTTAGAATTTCTGAATCTGCCTTTTCAGGTAGACTCCCAAGTATTTTATATTGTCTGAAGTTACTTTGAGTGTGATTTCTCTTTCTAGCTCTTGCTATTGTATCCTGCTAGTGATATATATGGAAAAGCTGAGGATTTATGAGGGTTTATTTTATATCCTGTGACTTTGCTAAAGTTGCTAATAATTGTTTCTAGTAGTTTTTTTAGATGAGTTTTTTTAGGATTCTCTTGGTAGACCATCATGTCATCTGCAAAGAGTGAGAGTTTTGTCTCTTCCTTCCCAATTCGAATTCCTTCAGTTTCCTTTTCTTCTCTTATTGCTGAGGCTAACATTTCTAACACGATGTTGAATAGTAGTGGTAATAATGGGCGCCCTTGTTTCACCCCTGATCTTATTGGGAATGCCTCTAGCTTAGCCCCATAGCAGATAGATACTGCTAGTCATTCTAAAGGAGCAATCCATTTTTTTCCTACACTCTCTAGTGTTTTTAGTAGTAATGGGTGCTGTATTTTGTCAAAGGCTTTTTTTTTTTTAGTTTTTTTTTGTAAGGCAATGGGTTTAAGTGACTTGCCTAAGGCCACACAGCTAGGTAATTATTAAGTGTCTGAGGCCGGATTTGAACTCAGGTACTCCTGACTCCAGGGCTGGTGCTCTATCCACTGCACCACTTAGCCGCTCCTGTCAAAGGCTTTTTCAGCATCTATTAGGACAATCTGTGATTTCTGATAGGTTTATTATTGATATAGTTAATTATACTAACAGTTTTCCTAATATTGAACTAACCCTGCATTCCTGGGATAAATCCTGCTTGGTCATAGTGTATTATCCTAGTGATAACTTGCTGTAATCACTTTGCTAAGATTTTATTTAAGATTTTTGCATCTATATTCATTAGGCAGATAGGTCTGTATTTTTCTTTGTCCATTTTGACTCTTCCTGGTTTAGGCATCAGCACCATAATGGTGTCATAGAAAGAGTTAGGCAGAGTTCTGTCTTCACCCATTTTTGCAGAGTTTATATAGAATTGGAAGCAGTTGTTCCTTAAATGTTTGATAGAATTCACTTGTGAATCCATCTGACTCTGGTGATGCATTTTCTTAGGGGGTTTAATGATGGCTTGTTGAATTTCTTTTTCTGAGAAAGGGTTATTTAGGTATTTAATCTCCTCTTCATTTAACCTGGGCAACTTATATTTTTGTAAATATTCATCCATTTCACATAGATTATCAAATTTATTGTCATAGAGTTGGGCAAAATAATTGCGAATTATTACTTTAATTTCCTTCCTCATTGGTTGTGAGTTCACCTTTTTCATTTATGATACTAGCAGTTTGGTTTTCTTCTTTCTTTTTTGTTTAACCAAATTAAGCAGATGTTTATCAATTTTATTGTTTTTTTCATAAAACCAACTCTTGATTTTATTTATTAGTTCAACAGTTTTCTTGCTTTCAATTTTTATTAATTTCTTTAATTTTTAGAATTTCTAATTTGGTTTTTAATTTGTTCTTTTTCTAATTTTTTTAGTTGCATTTTTAGTTCATTGCTTTCCTCTTTCTCTAATTTATTCATGTAAGCAGTTAAAGATATAATATATCCCCTGACAACTGCCTTGGCTGTATCCCATAAGTTTTGATATGTTGTCTCCTTATTATCCTTATCTAGGATGAAATCATTAATTCTTTCTATAATTTGTTGTTTGATCCACTCATTCTTTAAAAATGAGGTTATTTAGTTTCCAATTAATTTTAGGTCTATCTCTCCATGGCTCATTATTGCTTGTGATTTTTATTGCTTTATGATCTGAGAAGAATGTATTCACTATTTCTGCCTTTCTGCATTTGATCATAAGGTTTTTGTGTCCTAGTACCTGGTTAATTTTTATATAAGTGCCATGTACTGCAGAAAAAGAAAGTATATTCCTTTCTATCCCCATTCAGTTTCCTCCAAAGGTCTATCATGTCTAGGTTTTCTAACATTCTATTTGCCTCCTTCTCTTCCTTCTTGCTTATTTTATGGTTAGATTTACCTAAATCTGAGAGCGGGAGGTAGAGGTCTCCCACCAGTAGAGTTTTGCCATCTGTGTCTTCCTGTAACTCATTCAGCTTCTCCTTTAGGAATTTGGATGCTATACCATTTTGTGCATACATATTTAGTATTGAAATTGCTTTATTGTCTATGGTACCTTTTAGGAGGATATAGTTTCCTTCCTCATCTTTTTTTTTTTTTTAATGAGATTTATTTTTGCAGCCACTTTGTCTGAGATAAGGATTTCTACCCCTGCTTTTTTCACTTAAGCTGAAGCAAAATATATTTTGCTCCAATGTTTTACTTTTACTCTGTATGTATCTCTCTAGTTCAGATGAGTTTCTTGTAAGCAGCATAGTGTAGGATTCTAGTTTTTAATGCACTCTGCTATTCGCTTGCATTTTATTGGGAGAGTCCATCCCATTCACAAAGTTGTGATCATTACTAAATCTTTATTCCTCTCCCTGCTTTTCTTCCCTCTTTTTGTATTCCCCCCTTTTTTCACTTTATCCATATTCCTCAGTATTTTGTTTCTGAATACCACCTCCTTCAGTGTGTTTGCCCCTTTATATCCAACCCCCTCCCTTTCTTTCCCCTTTCCCTTTGTCCCTTCTTCCTTTCCTTCCTTCTGTTAGTTCCTCTTTTCCTTCCTCCTCCCCCTTTCCCCTTTCAATACTTGAAAGGTAAGATAAGCTTCTTAACTGAGTGTGTGTATGTTGCCTTTAAGCCAAATCTGATGAGAGTAAGATTCAGGTGGTTCTCAGCTCTTCTCTTATTCCTCTCTATTGCAATAGATCCTTTTGTACCTCTTTATGGAATGTGATTTACCCACATTCAATCTCCTCTATCCTCCCATCTCTTTATTGTCCCACCTTTTTAAGGAGGTATTGTTTTTAAATAATTCTATCAGAGTCACGGAAAAGTCATGAGTGTCCATCACTTCTGGGTGAGCATATTCTCTCTAATAGAGTTACAGTTCTCAAGAGTTATGAAAATATTTTATGATTTCATTTATTTTCTCCTAGAAAGTCTTGAAAAAGGTCTATTTGGGGGGCCCAGTTTTGGGTTCAATCCCCACTTAGTTCTACACAGCCTTCTTTGTCTACATTCTGTTAACTTCCTTCTCCTAGATGTTGCTTATATTGACCACCAGACCAGTTCGTTTTCTGCTCCCATTTTGCATGAGGATATTTGGTTTCTTTCTTTTCGCCTATTGTGCACCAGATTGCATTTTTCTGTTAGTTGGTTACAGTCAGTAAATACTTGTTGGTCATTTCCTACCAGCCAACCAGGCACTCTGCTAAGCCCTGGGGATACAAAAAGAGGGAAAAAAAATCCACATCCCTGCCCTGAAGGACTTGCTAGTTGATGAAAGAGATGAAAAGTGAACAGAGATGTACAACTCAAAGATCCAGGATGAACAAGAAGGGATCAAGAGGGGGATGTCACTAGAAGGATGAGGGGTTCACAAGGCATCTGAAGATACTAGGAGTTTAGATGAGAGTCAAAGGAAGCCGGGGAAGTCAGGGGGTAGAGATGAAGAGGGAGAAGATTCCCAACAAGGGGGCCAGGCACTGATGATGACCATAGATGACAGCTGGAGGCCTGAGTCACTGGATGGAAGACCGACTGTCTGTTAGTGAGGCGTAAGTCAACAGGAAAGGCAGTAGAGGACTTGGGGAGCGGTATCATGAGATCAGTGGAGTTCTGAGGGCTGTGTTACCTGAGACAAGACAGGGAAGCTAACTGGGTATCAGACTCCTTCTGAAAACCATCAGCCTGCCTCAATAATACCTGACTTCATTTCTCAGTGGTTTGAAGGCTTCTCCACTTTGGGACAAAAAATATACCAAGAGAAAATGCAGTCCTAATCCAATTGTCCTTTCTTCCCTTAACTTTAGTCAGTGTTGTAGAGATATAAACATAAACAGAGATAGAGAAAAAATTTCATGTCCTTTTAGACTGGATATGTGCCCCAAGGAAGTCAGAAGGCGAAAGAGAGGTTCCAGGGCCACACCTGCTGCCTGGCAGCCGTTCTTTTTTTTTTTTATTACAGATATTATTTGAGTTTTACATTTTTCCCCCAATCTTGCTTCCCTCCCCCCCCCCCAGAAAGCACTCTGTCAATCTTTACTTTGTTTCCATGTTGTACCTTGTTCCAAATTGGGTGTGATGAGAGAGAAATCACATCCTTAAAGAGAAGAGAAGTCTAAGAGGTAACAAGATCAGACAATAAGCTATCTGTTTTTTTTTCCCTAAATTAAAGGGAATAGTCCTTGCACTTTGTTCAAACTCCACAGCTCCTTAACTGGATACAGATGGTATTCTCTTTTGCAGACAGCCCAAAATTGTTCCCGATTGTTGCACTGATGGAATGAGCAAGTCCTTCAAGGTTGAACATCACTCCCATGTTGCTGTTAGGGTGTACAGTGTTTTTCTGGTTCTGCTCATCTTACTCAGCATCAGTTCATGCAAATCCCTCCAGGTTTCCCTGAAATCCCGTCCTTCCTGGTTTCTAATAGAACAATAGTGTTCCATGACATACATATACCACAGTTTGCTAACTGGCAACCGTTCTTTTGGGATTCCAGAGTGGGTTACCTATGCCCACGGGTGGAAGAGTGTCTTAGAAGGCTATCTAACAGATGAAACTAACTAGGATTGCTGGGCAGTAAGAAGGGACAGAATTCAGAGTGTCATGGGAACAGGACTTGGAGCCCAAGGCAATAGGCATCAGTTAAGTAAAATAATTGAAAATTCTTTTAAAAACTGGGAATAGCCTGAGGGGTAGCCTTCAAAGCAAGGAAGTTCTTCCCTGAATTTTCGGAAGTTGAGGTGGATTTGTGCTGGTAACTTTGTAGAGAAAATCTGTACTTCAGTAGGGTGGAGCTGGATGCCTTTCTGGCAGCCCTTCCAGGTTCTGGGAATTGGTAGGATTTTTCAAGTGAAAACACAAAGACAGGTACTCAGCCTTTCTAGCCAGTATCTATCAGTTTGTTGGTGTTTACATGAGTTCCTTCTTGGAGGGAGATCCAAATAGATCAAGTATCCCCTCCTAATTGAAGTTTCTTCTTCCCCAACCAATGTGTCCTTTCATTTGATAGTTTTCATGCAAACAAAAGAGAGCATCCTTAAGCACAAGACAAAGCCAGGTGGGGTACTGAAGTTTCAGGATCTTTTTTTCCCCTCAGTGGCAGATGGTCATGTCAGCATTGGTGCCCTTAGAGAGAGGTCTTCCCAATCCAGGTAGTTCCTCTCTACCTTCTCCTTTGAAGGATTCCCCTTTCAGTCTGGGCACAGATGACCACTCTTTATTGAATTGCTCAGAAGGTATTTCCACTCTTAGCTTGGTCACCTCTGCTAAGACACTTTAGCACCTTGTGCCTTGGTCCCTCCCCTTATGCTGATGATGAGTAAATCGAGGCCCAGAGATTGAACTTCCCCTCACTCCCCCAGGAATCATAGTGTAGAGGATTTTAGTTGGGAAGAAAATGAGCCGGCTAAGGATGGAGAGCAGGGCAAAGAAGACAAAGAGTGTGTCACAGAGATACCTCCACCATGTAGAATTAAAACCTAGAACTCTGAAGCCTCGGCATCCAGGCCCCCTTCTTCTGTGCCCCATCATTCTAGACAATCTTTTTGTTTTCTCTCTCTTTCCTTCCTAAGTGATAAAAACAGAAAATGCTAGAGATAGAAAAGAAATAATTCCTCCTTTACCTAGTAGAGTAACTGACATTTTTGTTTTCTGTATGTGTTGTTGACAGTTGTGGAGGCATCAAGGAGTGAACGAGATGCTCTGCAGGCTTTTTGTTCCACTAAGATAAAGCTGATTCGGCATCAGCTAAAGCCTCAGGAGATAAATGGCAGCAGCCATCAGAAGTGTCAGCAAGGACTGGATGCAGAGAAGCCAGTGACAGATGAGGGGAAGAACTGTGTTGTTCCTCGTTCGCTCATGAACAGAATCTCTCACCAAAACCTGAGGGCCTCAGTTGACAAGGTACAGAACCTGGAGTGAGGACTGTTAACTTTGGAAGCAGCTCAGAAAAGGGAGGGGAGTTCTTTGACATACATATTCTATTCATTCATTCACTTACTTATGGTTTTTGCAAGGCAATGGGGGCAGTGTGCCAAAGGTCACAAAGCTATGTAATTATTAAGTGTCTGAGGCCAGATTTGAACTCAGGTCCTCCTGACTCCAGGGCCAGTGCTGTAATCCACTCTGCCACCTAGCTGCCCCAACATACATATTCTAAAGGGGACTCGTGTTTTTCCCCAGCTACCGCGATCCTGTGGCTAGTGTTGGATGAAGAACCAGATCATGTTAGCAGCAAGGCAGGTTGGGGGGAGGGGGAGAAGGAAGCAGGACCAAGTCGAGGCAGCCCCCAGTACACTGGAAGGAGCTTGGAGTCACTGTTGAATGACTGATCTCTCTCCTTGGTCAGGGAAGGGAAGGGAGGCAAGTGATGCCAGTAGGGACAGCCGGGAAGACCACTGAGGGCTAGAGGGACTAGAGGTGATTGTGAGGTTGAAAGTTCTGGGAAAGGAATCGTTCCCAGGAATACTGGAATCATGCAAATGGAAGTATCTCCAAACCCTACAGTGAGCTCTGGGTCATTGCAGTATCTAAGCCTGACCCAGGAGAGGTGAGCCAATGTAGGCCCTCCCTTCTCTGCATAGCTGGGAGTTGATGATGGGGGTGTAGAACATTGAACAAGTACATAAGCCTGGCAGGAGATGTTGGATCCTCTGAGCCCCCTGCTTTTAGGAACACCCTCCTGTTCTCCTTTGCTCCTTGGGCCACCTCTGTGGGGAGGAGAGGAGGAAACTCCGCTTTTGATGATGGAGGTTGTATCAAAGCAGAAGATACCTATAAAGTGATTGTCAAAGGCCAAAGAACCAGCAGGAGGAAATTCTTACCTGAGTCTGATTCTTCCCAATAACGTTGCTTGGGGTAACAAGGAATGAGTGGATTAGGGGGAATTATGGGAACCATAGGAAGAAGTGACCTCCTCTTTGAAGTGAGGCTTTTTCGGATGTTTGTTTGTTTGTTTTTGAGCCTGGGCCTCTGTCTCTCCCCTAGACTGGAAATACAGCGACCACTCTTGATGGATCCTACTGTTGCTCATGCTGAAGGCTTTGATTTGTTCTATTTCTGACCTTGGCCTCTCCTTAGGCAGCCTGTGGTCCCTTGCTCTTAAGAGCTCTCTTTGTTAGTGCCAGACTTGGTATAGCCCCTGCTCAGTGTAGAGCAAAGCAGCTCAGAACTCCTGAGCTCCAAGGACTCTCCAGCCTCAGCCTCCCTCATATCAGGCTTTCCAAGGGTGGGCACCATGCCCAGCCATCTGATAATTTGTGAGAGAGAGGAGGGCAGTGTCAAATCAAGGCTGATATGCACCCTAGAATTGGTAGGCGTGGGGGGCATTTCCAAGGAATCAGAGTGGATCCATGGAAAAGCATGGGCTAAAACCCTGCTTTAGAAGCTCTTGAAAACTTCTGAAGGCTAGGGGAAAAACAGTTTTGCCAAGGAGGAAGAGGGGGGCATTGTCCAGAGAGCACAATGTACATTCATAGGTACCTCCTTCCTCCTTACCGTGGATCTTTCAAGGGGGAGAAAAGACACAGACTAAAAACATAATGCATCTCTGTATGAATAGTGTTAAGAGGTCTAAGGCCTAGTACGAATTAAGGACAGGACATAAATCTAAGGACCTTGGAAAGTTTTTTTTGGTCCTGTTTCTCTTTGGGATGTGCTGGATGTTAATGACCACTTAGATATTGGCTTTCAATCTAAATGCTGTAAAGCATGTATTTAAGAAAGGCCCTCATTTTGACGTGTGGGCTAGATCCCAGCCCAGTTTGGTGGATTTAGAACTGGTTGAATAGCAGGGAGCAGTCTGAGATAACTGAAAAGCAGTTGATTGGAGGTGCGACATTGAGATAGGCTAGGAACTTGCAGAGAGGTCGTCTTGGAGGATCTCAGGATCTGCAATTGTCTTTGGAAGGTCAGCATTTTTCTGACAGCCTTGGATAAAGGCCCACACGACTGGTTTGTCAGCTGTATTCATGGTCAAGCTGACTGGGGTAGCCCACACATTGGAGGCGAGAGTGAGGATTTAAAAGGAACCTAATGGGTTGCAATGCTGAGCCAAATCTCATCGGTCAGGTGGCCAGTAACCATTGCTAAAGCACCTACTCTGCCGATCACTCTTCTAAGCCCTGGGGACATGAAAGGAGGCCAAAAGCAGCCTGTGCCCTTAAGGAGTTCCCAGTCTTAGGGAAGAGAGAGCAGGCAAAGAAATTTGTAGAAATAAAGTACAGACAGGGTAAGTAAGACATGATAGCCAGAGAGAAGGCACTTGTTTTAAGAGGGGTTAGGAAAGGTTTCCTGTAGAAGATGAGATTTTGAGGGAAGCCAGGAGTGGGAGATGAAGATGGAGCATTCCAGGTGTAGAACATTGCCAGAAAGTAGCCTGACACTATGTGGCGGCAGGTCTTGGTGTGGGAAGGATGGCAGGGTCACTGGATCAAAGATTGCAAGATGGAGATTAAGGTGCAAGAAAACTGGAAAGATAAAAGGGTCTAGATTATGAAGGACATTGAATGCTATCGAGAGGATTTGATTCTGGGGCACCAGGGAGCTACTGGAATTTATCGAATGGGCTGTGTGGTGATAAGATCATGTTGGTGCTTTAGGGAAAGTCTCTGATGGGTGAATGGAGGATGGCTTAGAATGGGGAGAGACTTGAGGTAGGCCAGCCCCCTGCATCTGTCCATTTGTGAAGTTGATAAGGACCCAAACCAGAGGCTGGCCTGCAGAGGAGAGGAGGGGGCATCTGCATATTCAAGAGATGTTACACAGGTGAAATCGGCTGCCCTTGGGTGGGTGGGGGTAATTGAACATGACAATTAGATTGGGAGAATGATTTTGCCCTGGACAATACCAGAAAAGTTAGGAAGGGGCACATTTTGCGGGCAGAGAGTGAGTTTAGTTTGGGGCATGTGGAGTTTAAGATATCTGTTGGACATCCAGTCTGAGATAAATGAAAAGCAGTTGATTGGAGGTGTGACATTGAGACAGGGAGCTCTTGAGATGACCGAGTGAAGTAGCGCCGAGGGCGAGGAGAATAGGACTGAGGACAGGAATCTGTGGACAACTAGTGTGATCTGGAGGAGGTTCCGGCCAGGAGAACCAGAAGAGAGAGGTGTGCAGAAAGCCTACAGAGAAAGGAATATGGGGAAGATCAGGAGCTTCAAAAGCTCCAATATGGATGGTCCAGGGTAGTGAAAATTATCATTGGTCACTTTTGAAGTCTTGAGGGCAGGATAAGACCAGAGACTGGATTTTAAGGGGTTGAGAAGAGAGCAGAGGCTGCTGCTGTCTCTTAGACGGCCCTCCCTAGAAGATTGGGCCCAGAGGGCAGAAGGGATCTAGCACTGCAGCTAGTCTGGATGGAAGACTCAAGGATGAGGTTTTTCAGGTTGGGGGAGCCAAGGGCATGTTTGTAGTCGGTAGGAAAGGATCTGGTAGACTGGGAGAAGTGCAAGGTTCAACATACTGGTTTGACCCCTTAAAGGTGAAGTAGGAATCAGAGCTGGAAGAAGGAATCTAATTGTGGCTTCCTGTCCAGAAAAACTCTTTGGTGTGTAATGCAGAAATGTCTTGCCCAGGAAGAAGTGATACTCCAGGGCCTCTCAGCTCCTTGAAGAGTCAGAGATTTTGTCATTCTGTTGTCTGTCTCCAGGAAGCTTGGCACAATCAAAAACATATAGACACACACACACACACACACACACACACACACACACACAAGTTATATCTTTCCTTGAAAGGTATCATTTCTTTGATGGATGATAACAGTCATATTCTTCTGAAAGGAATTAAATTGTAGCAGAGAGGATGTGCAGGAATGTCAAATCCAGTCTGTTTCCAGTTCTCTAGTTCTCTTTTTAGGGGCAGCTAGTGGTTCAGTGGTTCAGACTTGATTTCAAATCCACTCAGTAGCTCAATGACCCTGACAAGTCACTGCCAAGTCTGTCTGCCTGCAGCAGCTCATCTGTACAAGGAGGATAATGATAGCTTCCACCTCCCCATGTTGCTGTGAGTAGAATGTGGGATAATGTTGGGAAAGCGTTTTGGAAGCTCTCAACGCTTCTCAAATGCTGGCGATTGATATTATCATAGAAAATATTTTCAATTTGTTTCTCTCTGAACCCCAGCCTTTGGAGTCAGGACCCTAAGTTTGTGTCTTTTCTCCACATCTGACCTCGCTCTGTGATCTTGACTGATACAGTTTTCTTCAATTCCTTCATTTGTCAAAACAGGGAAACCCATTCTCCTAATTTGACAAGACAGTGTTGAGGATTAATATGGCAAAAGTACATTTTCACCATTAGGCTCCATAAAGATGTCAGCTGCTGCTATTCTTTCTGTTTCCAAGCATGTTTATTGTTTGTTACTTTCAGAAAGGAGTTAGATACTAGCAGAACTAGGGTTAATAGCATCCAGTAATTTCTTATTCTCATTTCTCATTCCAAGGGGTTAGCAGTTAAAGAGCACCAATGTTCCTGGTGCCCAGGGTGTTCTAAGAAAAGAGGAGAACTGTCCCAGATCACCTTTCTGCGCCAGAAAAAGACCTTCCTAGAGTCTGCCCTAATCAGAGAAAAAATGGAGGAGCAGCGCCATACCAAAGTGAGTGACTCTTAGGTGTCAGTGGTTACTAACACATATATTTCTGTAGGAATTTTCAGGCTACCAGCAAGCTTTCCTCACAAGCTTCTGTGAAGTAGCTAGCAGAAGCAATCATTACTGTCCTCATTTGATTGAATTTTGTTCATGTTTACTATTTATTATTATTATTTTTATTCCTTCTCTAATTGAATTGAAGATTTTCTCCCTCTCCTATCTTTCCCCCACCCTTTGAGAAGGCAGACAATGATCTGACTTAGATATGGGAAATCATGCAAACATATTTTCATGTTAGCCATATCTCAAGAAAAACCACCAAAAAATTCTGTGGCTGCTGTGCCCTTCCTTGCCTGTTCACTATTTTTGAATGCCTAATAATTAAGTGATATTTGTTTCATAGAAGGAGGTTGGTGTTCATCTTCTGTTCTTGAAAATAGTTTTATAGCACCATGGAAAAAAATGTTTTGTTTTTTTAATGTTTAATACAATTTACTTGCAAATCGAGGTGGTCTTGGGGTTTCCCCTCATCCCCAAGCTTGGAATTCACGTATAGGTTGCTCAATGACTCTTTCTGTGATTAAAGTTGTTTAGGTTTCCAGTTATGTCAGTTCTGGTATTTTATATGTTTTACTTATTCATTCACTTAATTTCATTTTTCACTTTTGTTGAAATATAACGGGGTATAGTTGTTTCTGAGAATTGTCTTTATTTCTCTTCTAATCATTGTAAATTCCTCTCATCTTGTTCTGCTTTTTTGTGATTTTGTTTTCTTCTCTCTGACTTCTTATCCAATTAGTTAAATAAGGTTATCTAATGTATTTTTGTTATTCAGCCATTCAGTCTTGTCCAATTGTTTGTGACCCCATGAACAAAATCCTTCTATCCTTCAGTTTCTCCCCAAATTTTATGTTCATTGTTTCCATGATACTATCTATTCCATGACACTCATCCCCTTTTCCTTTTGTCTTCAGCTTTCTCCAACATCAGGATCTTGTCCAATAATCCTGGCTTCTCATTATGTGGCCAAAGCATTGAAGCTTCAGTTTCGGTATTTGATCTTTCAGTGAAAATGTGAATTAATTTCTTTAAGTATTGACTGATTTGATCTCCTTGCTGTCCACAATTCTCTTTTAAGTCTTCTCCAGCGCCACAATTGGAAAGTGGTTGATTCTGCAGCACTCAGCTTTCCTTATAGTCCAACCCTCCCTACCTTATGTTATTACTGGGAAAAACTAGTGCCTCGATTATGCAAACCCCTGTTGGCAAGGTGATGCCTCTGCTTTGTAGTCTGCTGCCCGGATTTGCCATAGCTTTCTTCCAGATGAATTCAAGACTGTAGTCTTTGTCTGCAGTGATTTTTTTTGAGCCCAAGAATATAGCATCTGACACTGCTTTCATTTTTTTCTTCCTCTATTTTCCTGGAAGTGATGGGACCAATTTGTCAAGCTCTTTGTAGTTTTGACATTGAACTTCCAGCCAGCTTTCACACTCTCCTCTTTCACCCTCGATAAAGAGGCTTCTTAATTCTTCCTCATTTCTGCCATCAGTTTGCTGTCTTCTGCATCTTGGAGATTGTTGATGCTTCTCCCGGTAACTTAATAGCAGCATTTAAATCAACCAGATTGGCATTTCACCTGATGTTCTCTGCATGTAAGTTAAGTAAGGTGATATTAGACAACCTCATATAATAGCCTTTTCCAATCTTAACTCAATTAACAGCTCACTCAGTTGTTCCATGTTTGGTTCTAACTCTTGCTTCTTGGCCCCCATACAGGTTCCTCAGGAGGCAAGTCCCATGACCTGGTACTCCCGTCTCTTGGAGGACTTGCCACATTTTGTTGTCATCCACACAACTCAAAGCCTTTAATGTAGTCAATGAAATAGAAGTAGATGTTTCTCTAGAACTCCCTTGTTTTCTCCATAATCCGAGTGTTGTCAATTTGGTCTCTAGTTCTTCTGCCTCTTCAAAATCTAGCCTGTTCTTCTGGAAATTTTTGGTTCCCATATTGCTGAAGCCTAGCCTGCAGAGACTTATGGATAAAATTTCTGGGGTGTGAAATGAACACAAGCTTTTGGTAATCTGGACATTCCTTGGCATTGTCCTTCTTTAGGACTGGAACATAAATGGATCTTTTCCAATCTGGTGGCCCGTGTGAGTTTTCCAAACATGTGGCATATTGAGTGCGACCCTTTAAAGGTTGTTCTGGCATAATTCCAGGTCCTTCTGCTCAGTGGTTGTCTTGCCTTCAAATTTATCTTTCCTTTGATTTTTAGTGCGTTCTTTGTTCTTATTTTTGGATTTTTAACTTGCTGATATGGTGGTGTCTCCATTCCTTTTTTAATTATCATTTATCATGAGCAGCTGCAATTCCATCAGTGTAGGAAAGACTCAGCCTGGTAATAAGTGCTTATACAGTGCCAATCAGGAACTCAACTGTAACTTGGTGTCTTCGTCACTTGGGTCCCTGTGCATTTCAATGACAGATCACACATGTCACTGAACTGGACATGGACTGGACTGGAATCCAGTTCTTCTTGAAACCCAGACTTGCACTCTTTCTGTGCCCTTGCACTGCTTTGATGCCTTTGATGCCTCGAGTCATTAGTGTTCTCTTCCTCTTTTGTTAATGTAATTATTCTAAGATATAATTTCCCCCCTAATAAGCATTAAAGTCACAGCCCATAAACTTTCTTATGTTATCTCTATCATTCTTTTTAATGTTGTTTCTGTGATTGGATCTTTTTGTGATTGAGCATATCATTTTTCATCTCCTATTTAGGCCCTTTCTTCTACTTTTTTGTCACAATTTTTGGTACATTACAGAAAACAAAAAAATTATTATTATTATTATTATTATTATTATTATTATTATTATTAATCCTTCTTTTGTATCTGAATTCTTCATGCCTTGACAATTTTTGTATAAATCTCAGTGGATTCTGAAAGCTAAGTATATGCTCTAAGATTCTCATTCAGAAGTCTCTAGATTTTCATCTTTTCCTCCATCCACTCCCATTTCCCCAAAATTATGGTTATTCCCTGTGTAATTCCCTCCTTGTTTATCATTTTGTTGGATGAACAGCAAATTCCCAAGTGAGGGAAATCAAAAGATCTTTTTAAATTCTTGTTCTCTCTGCTGGTTGGTGCATGCTCCTTTATTTAAATGGTTTTGTGACATCCTTTGTGAGTATGTTTCCTAAATATTTTAACTCCCAGCTTATGCAGACCTGTTTTTCCTTATGCATCCCTTGGTCCATGTTCTCACTTAATTTCCTACAGAATTTAATAGAAGTGATGGGACATCCTTACTTTCTTTGGGTCAGAAGGATGCCAGTAGATCATGTACAGTGAAGGTGAACTTTTAAGGTTGTCCATCCAACTGATGGATTCTTCACTTAATTATTTTGTTCTGTGGCTATTTGGGGTGAATACAGGTCCTTTCCAGAAGACTCTGAAGTGTTCTAGGGCTTGATCCAGACAAGAAGCTTCTGTCTTCTGTGAAGAGGAGTGTTTGTGGGTCTTCACCATCCCTAGCAAATCCCTTTTCAGGACAGATTCTCTACCGTATCCCTCTGAGACCAGGGCAGATGTATCCAATGTGCATTTGTCCCCTGTTTCATACCTTGCTTGTTATTTATGATCTGAGTGTCATCAAACAAGTTCTTTTTTTTTTTTTAGGTTTTTGCTAGGCAATGGGGTTAAGTGGCTTGCCCAAGGCCACACAAGTAGGTAATTATTAAGTGCCTGAGGCTGGATTTGAACTCAGGTCCTCCTGACTACAGGGCCAGTGCTCTATCTACTGTTCCACCTAGCCGCCCCCCAAACAAGTTCTTGCCCACCAGTTCTCAGACCCTGATGGAGACAGCCCAGATTCCTGAGCCCAAGACCTGCTTCCCACTTCACGCCTACAACCATCATCCCAGAAAGTGATCATTGCAGAAATATTGCCTGGCACTTGTTGCTGCAGGGTGTAAAGCAACTTCATTTATAGACACCCTCAACAAAATTCTTGTCCCAGTGGTCCTTGGTACTGATGGATGGCTCCATATCAGAAATGCTTATGAGTTTATTGTGGAAATGACATTTTAAAAGCTGCATTACCAGCTACTTTGCCACTTCCCTCTAAAGACCATGGGACTTTTCCATCTGACTTGCCACTTAAACTTTTGATATATGTTATCTCTTTCATTAGAATGGGAGCCCCTTGATATCAGGGATGGTTTAACTGTTCATCTTTCCCCAGCCCTGACTACAGTGCTTTGTCATCCATGATTCATTCCCTGTTTTACATTTAAGATAATAGAATCCTTTGCCTTTTTGGATTAGGGCCTTTCAAGTGACATTTTGGTCTAGGAATCTGAATGCCTTTTATGACCAAGAAACCATCATCACAGAGCGATCTTGGATTCTCCACATCTTTCAGACAGTTATCTCATGGTTAAGATTTAGTCTGTTTTCCTTTGGAAAAGTACCCTCTTCCCTGTTAATACTCTCATGAGGATGCCCTTGACATATGTATTTGTGATTTCATTAAAATTTTATGTCCCTGAAAAAGTAGGCATCTAGATAAGATTGTTGTTGATGTTCTTTGAGTCACCTTCTTTTAGTCTTAATTTATTTAAAGTTTATTTTTTCCCTATGCCATTGTTCTCTTCCTTTCTTTGAGATACCTTGGCATCAATTGATCCCTCAGTTTCTCTCAGTTTAATTTCTCTAATTAGTAGTGATTTGGAACACTTTTTTCTTTTTTTTTCTGTTCTTTTTCTTTTTTTAGGTTTTTGCAAGGCAAACAGGGTTAAGTGGCTTGCCCAAGGCCACACAGCTAGGTCATTATTAAGTGTCTGATACCGGATTTGAACCCAGGTCCTCCTGACTCCAAGGCCGGTGCTTTATCCACTACGCCACCTAGCTGCCCCGGAACATTTTTTTCATATGACCATTAATAGTATGTGCTTGTTGATATCTTTGCTATCAGTTTGGAAAATGGCGTTCATTTTTGTATATTTCAGTCAACTATGTATGTAGCTTAGCTATCAGACCTTTTTCAAAGAACCTTATTGATATTCAAGATGGATGGTGGTCTATAGTTTTTCTTTTTCTGATTGGAATTCTGTTATTGGTGTGACCTATGACCTGTGTCAAAGAAGAAATTAGATGCGACTCTTCTCTCATATTTTCAACCAAATTATTCATTTAACGTTTGATAGAAGTCACTTATAAATCCATTCTGGTTGTGGAAGTTAATTTTCTTTCAGAGTTCCTTTATAGCTTGTTCAGTTTTTTTTTCAATGACTGGACTAGGTAGATTCTTCATTTCCTGCATTAATCTGAGTAGTTTAGATATATGTGGATATTATTCTCTTTTCAATTCAGTTGTTAATTTTATTTACATATAATTGAACATAGTAATTTCCAGTAATTTCTTTCCTCATTTATTCTGATTTCTCCTCTTTCATTTTTGGTACTGGTCGTTTGGTTTTTTCCTCTCTTATTTTAATCAGATTAAGTACTGATTTATGTCTCTGATTATTTCTCCCCTGATTAGCCAGCCTCCAGTCTTATGTATTTTTCAGGCCAGGGGAAGGGAAGGAGTTGCTTTCAGCTGTGTTCTTCTCTCTTTAGACTGTCAATCTTTTGCTACTGACCTTTATTTTAACTCTTGAGTGAAACTTTTTAACGTGTGTTTCTTGTTCCTAACAAATCATCAGATTCTCCTTTCCAGTTCACTCTGTTGCCTTCCTCTCTTGCCTAGGTTGTTGATCCCATTCTAATTCAGAGTTATGATTGCTTATTGTACATTTCCCTCTGCCCTATCCTTGTATAGCTTTTCTTTGATCCCATGTTCCTCTTTACAGAGGCTGAGAGAAAAGTAGTGGGTGTGCTCAGCACTAGTGAGTTCTACATCTGGTACCATCTGCTGCTGTTCTATTCCTCTTCTTCTCTCCCCTCAACCAGTCCTGGTTCCTGTGTGATTTCTGGTTGAGCTTAATGTTTTGGCGTTCAGAGTCCTTCATCACCTAGCCCCATCCTACCTTTTGGTCTCCTTAGTGTTCTGTCCCCCACACATACTTCTCTATCCAATGATGGCAGCCTCCTGGCTCATCCACAAACAAGACCCTCCATCACTCTGTGCCAGAAACTTTCTCTGTTATCCCCCAAAGTTCTCCCTTTTCTACTCCTACTGTTGACTCCCCCCCCCACCCCTTGAGTCCCAACCAAAATCCCACCTTCTACAGGAAGGTGTCCCCAAGCCCTCTTAATTCTAGAGCTTTCCCTCTCTTAATTGTTTCCTATTAATCCTGTATAGAGCTTTCTTTTTGTATATTTGATTGAATGTGGGGAATGTCTCCACCATCAGACTGTAAGCTCCTGGAGGGCAAGGAACAGTTTTTCCTCTGTTTGCATCTCCAATAAGTTACCTTGGCAAAAAGGAGCCACTTAGTATATGCTTATTGGCTCAAATTGAATTGACCTAAGTGCATATTTGGCTTCAGATATTTACTATCCTTGTAATGCTGGGCAAGTCACTTACCTTTGTCTGCCTAGGATTCCTGATATGTAAAATGGGGGTAATGATCCTACCTACCTCCTGTGGTTGTTGTGGGGAGCAATTGAGATAGGAGTTGTAATGCACTTGCAAACCTTAAAGTGCTGTATAAAGGTTCTCTGTCTCCATCTGTCTGTTATTACTATGTTGATGATGATTAATGATGATGATGCTGATGAGGACGATGACAATCCTTTGTAGGTGGTAGTGTCCCTGGTTCCCTGGGATGCTGCTGGTGTCTTACTAGAGCAACCGAGGGGTCAAGTTTCAGGGGTACTTCAGTGGGTTCATCCCAGAATTCTATGGTTTTCTGCATTCTCCTTGAGCCAATCCATTTTGTGTGAAGGGCCAGAGCTAATCCCATGATAGGGATAGAATGATAAAATATACCATTTTGAGCATGTGACTTTGAAGAACCTTTGTCCACACTAAATTGCTGCAATGACCATAAGTGAAGTACACAACCAGGGGAAAATTTTATATCAACTCTCCCCAACTATTATCTGCTATCCATAATATATAGACAACTGAAATATAGAAGACCAAAAGCCATGCCCCAGTAGAGAAGTGGTCACAAAGCAGGAACAAACAATTGTCTAAAAAATTGTAATACTCTAAACAGCCATGTGCCCCAAATCATTCATACTAAGGGAAATTCTAGTCAAAGTAAATCTGAAGTTTCTCTTCCCACCCAGCAAACTGGGTGCCAAAAGGTGGATTGTGGAGAGTCATGCACACTCATAGCACTGTTATGAGGATCTATGAATCATTGCAACCATTCTGGACCTGTGCCCAAAGGGCCATGAAACTGTACTTAACCTTGCATTCAGCAATTCTAGATCTTTATCGTAAATCATAAAAGAGAAAAGGATCTATATGTTGAAAAAATATTTATAGCTCTTTTTATGGTGGAAAAATATTAGAAATTGAGGAGATGCCCATCAACTAGGGCAATGGATGAACTCGCTATAGTTTATGAATGTAATGGAATGCTGTCATACAGTAAGAAATGATGAACAGACAGAGTTCAGAAAAACCTGGAGAGACCTATTCAGAAATGAGCTGACCCAGGAACACAGTGTGCACAGTGTCAGTGACACTTTGTGATGAACAACTATGAATAACCCATCTCTTCTCTGTGACACATAAGTACAAAGAATTCATGAAGAAAGAGGCTGTCCACATCCAGATAAAGAACTGATGAACTCTGACTGGAGCTCGAAGCATAGTTCTTCCACTTATTTTATTCTTTTTTTCTATATTTTTTTCCTTTTACAACTGTGATTAATATGGAAATATATTTTACATGATAATACTTGTATAATCTATATCAAATTGCCTACCATTTTGGGAAGAGAGCTGGGGAGGGTGGGAGGGCGAAAAATGGAACTTATAAAAATGCATGCTAAAAATTTTCTTGACATACTATTGGGGGAAAATATAATGTACTTTTAAAAAATTTCTAAAGACTTCCAACTCTTTGACCCAGAGGTTCTACTGCTAGGCCTATACCGAAATCAATTCAAAGCCCCACATACAGTTCATAGCAGCACTTTGTGTGTAGGGCAGGTTGAGACAATGTTAATCTTGGCATTGTTCAACAAGGTGTTATATATGAAAGAAATGGAATATCATTGTGTCACCTGAAATGAATGTGAAGAATTCAGAGACTGGTGGCAAGATTTCTAGGAACTGATGCCGAATGAAATTAGGAGAATCAGAAAACTTTACTGACTGTGACTACAATGATGTCAGTGGGAAGAACCACAACAAAACATTTGTGGAATTAGAATGAACTGGTCTGTGATCCCCCAGAAACTAGATGAAAAGGTACTTCACCCCTCCCCCTTCATGACTACTGTGGCTGAGAGCTTCTTTGCCAGTTGCTACTCTTCTAGGGATAGCTCTCTCCTCCCAAGTCTAGTCTAGCCTCAGAAGACACGGCAAGGTTTTTGCAGTGTCCAGTGCTATAAGAGCATGAGGAAGAAGAGGAGGAATTGTAGTTGTCTTCATCTTTGTCTTGGTCGTCCTCATAGTTATTATTCTTGTTTCTTGTCTCCAATCTCTTTTCCCTGTAGGACTTTCTCAGCTTCATTGGAGAAATGCACCCAAGCCTTCCCAAGCTTTCCAATGCCCCAGAGACCATCTGGAAAAGATTAAACGCTCCAGGTCACATTGGGTAGAATGGGGTTCAGCTCAAGTAGAAGGTTGACTTGAAATATCAGGCCCTCTTATCTCCATCCTGTAAAGTCCTACCTAAAGGTCCTGTGATGGTTCCAGCTGTTTATAATAACATAGTTAATAAACAAGTGTTTCTGTCACGTGTCTGAGTGGCTACCATCATTCCTGCAGGCAGACAGTAGGTATCCACTTATGGGTTCTCGCCAGACCTGGTCCCTTCCACAAAGCCTCCTGGACATGGAGGCTATGCCATGGGGGTCAGGGCTGGGGAGGCACACTTTAGAGGACAGGGGCCCTCCCCCTGCCTGCAGCCTAGTAGGGAGATAGGATACATGCATCAATTGAGTGCAACAACACATGAGCTCACACAGCTCCAGTGATGCATTCAACTGGGGAAGAGGGAGAAGATCGACATTCCAAACCCAGGGAATATTAACATGAAAAAAATCCATCCCTGCATTCAAGGAGTTCTCATTCTCCTGGGGGAGATAGCATATTGGGACTTTTTCAGTGGCAAATCAAATGGAAAAGTCCCACGGTTCTCTCGGTGGAGGGACAAGCTGGCAACACTGCATCTTTAAGGTTATTTCCACCGATAAGTCCATGTCAGTTCTGTTGTTGAGCCACTAGATGTTGCCAGGGACTTTGGTGGGAGAACGATGTTTTCTAGGTCATCAGGCGCTACTGTGAAGGAGGCTTCCAAGGAGGATGCGTGGAGACCCATGCTGGAAGCTGTGCTGTTCCTGGGCTCATCGCCCTGAGCAGTCCCCATCAGGGCCCCAGGGAGATGGGTGGTGGTCGAGGGTGGTAATGGCATTTTTCTATTGCCTGACACAAAGGGCCACCCCATGGCTCTCCCTCGGGATGCCTTGGTGCCTTAACTAGCCTGGTATGTCCACACCTTGCAGGGAAGTCGGTGGCTATGCACAAAGTCCATTTTCTGTATGATGGTTGTGAGGGCTGGACTAGACTCAGGAAGGCTGGGCTGGGAGCAGTGTGGCTAGGTACTGCTCCATCCAGACCTCTTGTTCTATCTGTTGATGACAGTCAGTCAATAGTTTTTGCTGGTCATGTAGCCACGTTCTGTGTCTGAGGCGGGAACTGAACTTGGGGCTTTCTGACATGGAGAGGATCTTTCTTTGTCTCTTTCATCTCCTCTCCTCTCCCCATCTCCCCATCTCCCCATCTCCCCATCTCCCCTTCCTCCCTTCCTTCCCTTCTTTCTCTTCCCTCTCCTGGTCCCTCTTCCCTCTCTTCCTCTCCCATGACTCTTGTTTCTCCTCTCTCTATTATGCCACAGATCCTGGTGATGTGAGAATGATGATGGAGGAGAACAGTCAGATTCATGAACACAGAATGGAGGTGGCAGGTCCTAGGGAAGCTGCCATGTAGTTAGGGGGTTGTCATCCAGTCATCCCACCGAGTCTCTGTTTCTGTCTGCAGACCCAGCTCATTGTGTTGTCTGGCTTCTGACAAGTGTGTATTCTGCAAGTTTGTTGTTGGGATGTGGATGCTGCTCACTGTCAGGAGGAAAAAATCAATAGGTCTACAATGGAGACATAATTTGGGTGTCCCTCTAGTTAGTGGAATGCCAGAGGCATTAGTGGAGGACAGAAACACAAAGGAGGCTGGAAACTTCATGGTAAAGGGTCTGAGTGGCTTCAAGGGGATGTTTAGAACTAAAGTACTTTGGCTATGAGCTGAGATTAGTCAACTCCTGTTAGGTCAGAGAATGGTAGTATCCATGATACTATGGTAGCCCATTGATCCATGACACCATGTTAACTCATTCATCCATGACACTAGGGTAGCCCATTGATCTGGGTCACTATGGTAGTCCATTCATCCTTGACACTATGCTACATCAGACAATATTTGAGCAGAGCCAAGGGAAAGGAAAACACAGAACTGGAGAAAACTGGTGATAAATGCAAATTAAAACTGTGTTGTCTTTAGACATTTTTCAACATTGTTTCTGCCTCAGGCTAGGCCAGGGTCCTCTTGAGCATGGAAGGTTTCAGCATTAGGAGAGGGTCAAGAACCTTGTCAGGTGTGGGACTGCTTTCTGTTTTAAATGGAGAAATATGTTCTACCAAAGGCAGTCTACCCTGGTTGTATTTGTTTACAGAAAGCCTTGTTTTGAAGCCTCGCCTCCCAAAAGGAAAAGCCTGCCATGTACTCGCTATCAGCAGGCTGCCTCAGTTGCTTGGGAAGCTGTATCTTAGAGCTACACTCTACTTCTTAGGCTCCCAAGAGGACGGATGGGGGAAAGGAGACCAAGGAAGTTCCTGGTGTGTTTGTCGGGAGCACCAACCGTGTGGACCACTTGGTCATGGCCATCATGGTGTACGCTAGTGGAGAGCTGCACACTTCAGCAATGCATCTCAGAGCCTGTGCATTGCTGGGACTGCAGAGACTTTGTCATCTTGTGCCGTACTCATGCTGCAGCCCCTCTGCAGGCTGGGTCACTCAGCTGGCCTCTCTGGGGGCTTGCCCCTTAACCTCCCCACTGCTAGCCCTCACTTATTGTTCATCTCTTTATCCTGATACACTGTGCCTACTGTCTGTAGGTGTAGTGACTACTGCTTGGGCAGCATGACGGGGGCATTCACCTCCACATAACTCTAGAGGCACAAAGAAGACTACTAGTCTGATAAGCATTTCCTGTCTGCTGGGCACTGTCCTCTGACTGGCACACAACTCTCCTTGCCCACAAGGAGCTTACATTCTAATGGAGAGTGAGACTATGAGTGGATGGGATGGAGGTACTTTGGAAGAGGCATGATGGAACACGAAGTCCAGAGAGACCAAAGCAGAATCTGGAGAGGATTGCCAGAATTACTGGCTGTACTGGGCCCTTCCTTTTGATGGAGTTTATGAAAAGAATTGACCAGTTAGATGCTTGGTGGGAGAGGGAAGAGACACCTTTCAGGGAAGGAGTCTGCTGAAACGAGGTGGAGCAGGAGGAGCAGGAGAGGGATGAAGGAAGAATGCGAAGAGCCAGTTCCTTTCAGGAGCTGGGGTTTTCCTGCACACTGGTTCTCCCCATTACTGCTGAGGACTAACTCCCTGAAGGTGACCCCTCTGTAGAGCAGGCTGCCAGTCTTCACTTGTTCTGGTCAGCCTGTGACTAAAGGAGCCACAGGATGTAAAGTCTTCCTTGAACCTTCCTTTACCAAGAGTAAGGGTGGCTCGTGGTTCTGCACTGCAACTGGGCTTCCTGTTGATTGGCAGGCAGGTCACTCAGGGTAGGAGTGACAAGCTGTGAAGTGGGGGAAAGCACTCACTGGTCTCTGGTACCTGGGACAATCATTTGAGCAGAGTTGCTAGGTTATCCCCTTTGTCAGTGACATCTACATCTTCATCAGAAGGAGGCAGGAAGGGTGAGAGACCTGGAAAACTGGGCTCAAAATACCAACCTTGGCATTAGCTTCACAGAGATGGAGAAGAGCTGGCAAGTGGAGCAGAGCCAGGGAGGAAGGAGACTTTTTGTTTTTACTTGTAAAAGAAATTTTAAAATTTGCATGCAAACTATTCATGGTATAGACATCACCTCTTTGCCCCACCACATTATTTAGTGACCCATACCTGGGAACGAAAGGTAAGGAGTAAGGAAACAGAGAAGCTGAAGAAAGAGAGAGAAAGAGAAAGGAACAGGGAGAGATATCAAGCGAAAGAAAGGAGAGACAGAGACAGAGAGGAACAGGGAGAGATAGTAGCACAGGGAGAGAGTAAGTGAGAGGAAGAGGGAGAGA
The DNA here is from genome assembly GCF_037893015.1 of Macrotis lagotis. Lineage (NCBI taxonomy): Eukaryota > Metazoa > Chordata > Mammalia > Peramelemorphia > Peramelidae > Macrotis > Macrotis lagotis. Next base: position 5,462,651 of record NC_133666.1, read on the forward strand.
TAGGGACAGAGAGAGGAAAGGGAGGAGATACTGAGGGAGAGAAAGAGGGAAAGATGTGGTCGGAGGGTGAGGTAGTGAGGGAGAGTAAGAGTCAGAGAGTCAGAGACGGACAGTGATAGGAACAGGGCGAGAGAGTGATGGAAAGAGGGATCAACAGTGACAGATAGAGGAACAGGGAGAGATTGAGGGAGTGAAAGTGTTAGAGATGGGGACAGAGAGAGGAACCAGATGAGATGGGGAGAAAAAGAGGGAGAGACAGGGACATGGAGAGGAAGATGGAAAACTGGGGCAGAGACAAACAAGGAAAGATAGGGAGAGATGGACAGAGAGAGGAAGAGAAAGAGATAATGAGGGAGAAAAAGATGGAGAGATAGGTACAGAGGGTTGAAAAGGAATAGATAGTGATGGCGAGAAAGTTGGAGAAATAGGTTACGGGAGAGGAACAGGACAATATATTGAGGGAGAGACAGGGACAGAGAGGAATAAGATGAGATAGGGAGAGATAAAGAGTCAGAGACAGCACCAGAGTGAGGGGAAAGGGAGAAACAGTGAGGGAGAGACAGGGACAGAAAGAGGAACAGGAAGAGATAGGGAGAGATAGAGGGAAAGGATGAGATAGTGAGGGAGATACAAAAGAGGGAGAGACAAGGACAGAGAATAGGGAGAGAGTGAGAGGTAGAGGGAGAGATAGGGACAGGGAGGAAAGGAAGGAGATACTGAGGGAGAAAAAGAGGGAGAGATAGGATCAGAGAGAGTAACAGGTTGCGATAGGGAGAGAAAGTCAGAGACAGGGACAGAGAGAGGAAGCAGACGAGATAGGGAGAGACAGGGACAGAGAGGAACAGGGAGAGTTAGTGAGGGAGAGACGGGAACAAGGTGAGTAGCGGAGAAATAGTGAGGGGGGGAAAGAGGGAGAGATAGGGGCCAGAGAGAGGAACAGGACAAGATAGTGAGGGAGAGACAGGGACAGAGAGAGGAACAGGATAGAGTGAGGGAGATTCAGAGTCAGAGAAAGGGATAGATGGCACTTAAATTCTTTCATCCTACAGGAAGCCTTTCCTAAGTCTTAATTCTAGTGACTTCTTTCTTTTCATTATTTCCTATTCATTATGGGATATGAAATAAAGAGCTGAAAGAGGACTCAGCTTAAGTCATCTCTGCTTCCCTGTTTTTTTCACATTCTTTTGCTCTCTTTTATGCCTTTTGTAATGTTTCATCTCTGCTTTTTTTTCTTTCTTCTCTTTTTTATTTTTTTGTACCACTAGTCCTCCAACCATATAAATCATACCCTCCCCTACAAAAAAGTTTTTGGTTGTAGAAAAAGATATTTATGGAAAACAAATCCACAGTGTGACTGATCTGAAAATAGATGTCTCATTCTCAATCTCTAGTCCATTAGCTCTCTTAAAAGGTGAGACATATGATTCATAATCAATTTTCAGTTCTAACCATCAACCCCTTAATTTTTATAGAGTCTATTGTTCAGTTCCAGAGAGGTAAATTGACTTACTCAAGGTTACATAGGTAGGAAGTGACCGAGGAAAGATTCAGCTTTAAGTCTCAGAACACCAACTTCAGTACTTGCTGTTTGTCCCACTTTCTATTGAATCACACTTCCTCCCCCAATCTGAAGAACACAAAAGGCAGTGATTTGTCCAATGTCACAGTGGCAGAGCCAGCATTTACACCTAGGTTTTTGGAGATCATGTTGTGGTGGTGATATGAATTTTCTTGTTTCTTCTTACTTCACTTTGGATCCATTTATATGTCTTTCAGATTCCTCTCAAACTTTTCCTTTCATCTTTTCTTATGGCAAAATAGTAGTACTCCATTACTTTCACATACCATAATCTGTTCATTTATTTCCCCAGTTGATAGGAATCTCTAGTTATCAGGTTTATTTTGTCACCAGAAACAAAAGCATCTATCTATCTATCTATCTATCTATCTATCTATCTATCTATCTATCTATCTATATATATATATTTTATGAGCCCTTTACCTTTTTCTTTGATCTCTTTAGGATATAGACCCAGTAATGATAGAACTGGATGAAAGAGTAAAAGGATCATATGCGTTTTCCCATTTGGGGGGGCAAGGCAATGAGGCTAAGTGACTTGCCCAAGTCATACAGCTAACTAAGTATTAAGTGTCTGAGACTGCATTTGAACTCAGGTTCTCCTGACTCCAGGGCTGGTGCTCTATCCACCATCCCATCTAGCTGTCCCAAAAGATCATATTTGCTAAAGTAGTTAGCATAATGCTGGCACATAATACTTAGTCACTTAAATATTTATTTCCTCCCTCCCATCTCTGAAATTCCAGACTCCTGGATGCTTAACATTTCTGCCATTGTGCCAATCTAGTCTTAAAATTGTAGGTTATGAGGATTTCCAGCTCTGAAATTCCTTTTTCTAGGCCCTGTCAGTTATGACATTCTTTTTTCAATAAACTCTATAAGGCCTGACATTCTATATGTTTAAGTTCTTCTGAATGGTGCAATTTGTGTTCTCAGGCTCTATTTTTAATTTGCATTTTTCTCAGTTCTCTCCCATCTCCAGGACTGGTGCTCTATCCATTGCGCCACCTAGCTGCCCCCATGTTGCACATTCTTAAACCACTTCTAGATCAGAAACTCCTGATTCTTAATTGTTTTCAAGATCAGATATTCTATGTTCTACATACCCTCTCCTAATCCCCCAATCAAATATTCTTTGTATGTTAATTCCAAGTTCTGACATTCATAATTGGACTACCATTCCAGTGGAAAAAAAATCTCTATTATATATTCCATTCAACTTCCAATATTTTCTCTACAAAGGTACAACCTAAGGAGACATTCTAATTTTATGAAGACTCCAGCCTATTTATAGTATTTTCCAAAGTACCTTCATCCTCTGGTGTTTTTTTCCAGTTTTATTTTTTTCCATTTCACTTTTCATGATAAGGGAAAAAAATTATTTGTCTTGTGAATTCTGTGTACTTACCTTAATTTGTATAGTATGATAAGTAACCTTCATTTAAATAATTTTTTAAAATAAGTTTCTATTGATTCTTTTATCATTATAGTTATGCCCAGTATCCCTCTCTCCTCTTCCAATAAAACATGCTGTATAACAAATAATATTTTCTCAAAGAGGGAAAAAATTGAGTACAACTGATCAATACATTGAAAAAGACTGAAAACATGTGCAATGTTAACATATGAAGGTCTCCCAGGTCTATGAATAGATAGGTTGAAAGTATCTTTTCATATCTCCTCATTTGAATCATTCTTCATCATTATAATTTCATTACATTCATTTTTTGGTGTATAGTTTTTTAACTCATATTACATCTTCATTATGCATGTTATCCTCTTGACTTTGCTTAATTTACTCTGCATCACTTCATATCGATTTTTCCTACTCCATATTCATAACATACATAATTTCTTATAGGAAAGTAATATTCTATTACATTCATGTACCATGGTTTGCCTTGCTTTTCTCCAATCATTTAATTTCATTCCTTTGCTCTAACAAAAAAATATTGCTACACGTATTTTGGTGAATATGGAAACTGTCTTTTTATTGATCATTTCATTAGGGTATAAAATTAGTATTGAACTCTTGAGGACAAAGTTATAGGTATCTTTGTCACATTTATTTTCATAATTCCAAGTTGCTTTATAAAATGGTTGTACTATCTCACAGCTCCACCAGCAATGTATTAGTATATCTACTATTCCACAACTCTTCCAACATTGAGTATTGCTATTTTGAGGATCATTTTTGCCAATTTTACATGTGTGAAGTGAAACTTCTGGGGTAATTTGATTTCCAGTTTTCTTATTAACGATTTGGAGAATTTTTTCTTGGGTTATGAATAGTTTTCATTTCATTTTGAAAAATGTTCATATCTTTTGACCACCTATCTACTTAGGAATAGTACACATATGATATAATGTTATTATATATTATTATAATAAATCACACATATTTACATAATATGCTATTACTGAACCCAAAGAGCAAGACGGAGACCAGAATTTGATAAGTTTGGAAATCTTTATTTCTAGGGGACTGCCTGGGGATGAAGCGTACCCAAATCAGACAGTCCCTGAGCATTCAAGGGATAGGGTTTTCATAGTGTTTTGAGGGGAGTTACTGAGAACAAGCAGAATACAGGAGCAAAGACAGCAGTTAGATATCTTTTCTTGTCATATTACTCCAAACATATGTAAACATATGGTTCAGTATAGATAGAGTGGGAAAGGGTCAGGGTCTTTGTGTTATGTCTGAACATGTTTCTGAGACAGAGGGAGTCACATATTCACAGGCTTCCCACAGGTTTGAGGGAGTGAAATTTACTCTTATGGTTCCAGTCGCATCTGGGGAAGGGCAGGCAGTCCTGGGAGGAAACAGACATTTTACAGATACAGCAAGATAATTAGGCTAACAAGGGTGCTTTCTGAATCTTAGACAAATTTATGGTATATCTGTGACTCCCAGAGTCAAGCATTTGGGTCTTGTCAGATTATTTTCAGACCCAAAGCTGCCTAGCCAAATTTATATTTCTACGGAGTTTCTCAGGGCCCAGAAGGATGTCAGGGACCCCTTTCTATATAGGAATTTCACAAACATTGATATTGTACTTCACTATTGATATGTCTTGTATACCAAACTCTTATCAGAGAAATTTGATAGAAAGAAGTTTTTTCCCATTTGACCACTTCCTTTGTTATTTTAGAAAAATTAATGTTATCTGTGCAGAAACTTTTGAGTTTCAAGTATTAGTAAGGTTGTGTGTCAACTTATAAGGTAGTAAAGAATGTGGTGTAAAGTGTTAGTCTAAGCCTGATTTCTGCCAGACTACCTTCTATTACAGAAAGTATTTTTTAATTAAATAAGGAGTTTTTCTAGATTAATATATATATATATATATATTTCACTTTTCTCAAGATTAATATATATATATATGTATATATATATTTCACTTTTCTCAACAACTGGGATAATCCAGTCTTTATGAATCTTCTGTATCTAGTCTTTTTCATTGATCTACCACTAATTTTTATCTAACACCATATCATTTTGATGATTGTTATAATTTGAAATTTGGAAGTGCTTTCCCCCCTTCATCCTTATTTCTTTTCATCATTTACATTGATATTCTAAGTCTTTTGTTTTTCAATACCTTTTTAAAGGTATTCCTCTATATATTTTATGTACTCAGTTTTATTAGCATATAACTGCATAATATGTTCTGATTATTCTTTTTTTATTTATTCTGTTTTTTGAGACTATCACTTCATTTGCTATTTTCTTGATTTCATTTCCTGCTTTTTAAAGAGATAAGATGAAGTTTTAACAATTTTATTTGTCTTTTCAAAGAATAGCTTTTAGTTCTATTTATTATTTATATGTTTGGGTTTTTTTGTTGGGGTTTCAAATTATGTATTTCCCCTCTAATTGTTATTATATCTTCCTTTTTGCTTATTTTAGGTTTGTTTATTTTGGGGAATTCTAATTTTTAAAATACATATTCAGTTCCTAGTTGGATCAAATTATAGTTCTACCAACAGTGTGTTATTGTCCCCATTTTTTCACATCCCCTCCAACAGTTGTCATTCCCCCCTTCTATCATTTTAACCTATCTCATAGGTATATGATGATATCTCAAAGTTGTCTTAATTTTCAGTTCTCTAATTAGTAATGATTTAATGTATTTTTCATGATTATATAGCTTTGATTTCCTCATTAAAAACTGCCTATTCATATCCTTTAACCATTTATCAATTTGGGAACAACTAATTTTTTATAAATTTGACAACATTTTGTATATATTTTGTATATATCAGAGAAACTATCTATAAATTTTCACCTAATTTTCTAATTTCCTTCTAATCTTGGCTAAATTAGTTTTATTTGATTTAATGCATCAAAATTATCCATTTTATATCTTATAATACTCTCGCTCTTACTTATTCTTGAATTCTTCTCTTATCCATAAGTCTTATGTAATATATTTCATGTTCTTCTAACTTGCTTATGGTATCTATTTATGATTTTGTTTTTGTTTTTGGAAGGTATTTGGGTTAAATGTCTTGCCCATGGTCAGACAACTAGGTAATTATTAAGTAACTGAGATCAAATTTGAACTCAGGTACTCCTGACTCCAGGGCCATTTAAAGAAAACCATAATGTCATATATCCCTTAAGGAAACAAACCTAAGTTAGAGTATACTTTAAACTACATTTAATCAACTTATTTCATCTTGAGTATTAATTTTCCCATGAGTTAACTAATAATTGTAAGCATCTTTTCCTTGGAGATTCTGGAATAAGCCTCCTTCCCAAGGCAATTCTGGAAGGAGTTTTTTTTCTCTGCTTAAATTTTACTTTCTAGTAACTAGTTCATATGGTGAAAACCAGTTTAAATCTTTTGGATTTAGCCTTATACTTATTCTTTTATCATTGTTTTTAATAGAAACATTTGAAAGTATATATATATATATATATATATATACATATATATACATATATATGCTTTTAAATATGTAAATACATTCATTTTAGAGAAAACAATTTTATTGTTTTTCTCAGTGAAGCTTATTACTCTAGTAAAATTTAGAACTTTTATGTCTTTGTTATATCATACTTTTGGTATTGTCCCATCCCCTCCTTTGAGAGTATATGAAGGGTTAATACCCCTTCTGATCCTGGGAAAGGCCATATGCTGGTTCCCATACCCATGGTACCCCATCACTTTTGCATGAACTTGGATGTTTTTGCATGTGCCTGATACTCCCTTTAGGAATTAGCCATTCCTGGAGGATGAATCCGGGGAGGGTTGGCTACCTGCCCAGAGGTTCAAACGTTTAATTAATTTCATAGCCTTGGCTTCGAATCTTCCCAGATCATGCACTACTTTTTCACACAGTCATGCCCATACTCTTCACATATCCTGGTTAAGTGCCAAAAAAGCTTATATAAGCCTATTGGCAATGTGACACCTTTGTCTGGGACCCCTTAAAAGTACCTGACATTGAGTAGCCCCTTGGAGTTTCACCCATGGAAAGGACAATTTGCCAGGGGCTTTTTCCCAATTGTGACTCTGAAAGACTGTGATTTGGAACTCCCCAGGCGCTTTGGATTCAGATTTTTCTCTATCCTTATAGTCACCTTAATGATCATAGCGGGATTGTTGTTTCTATTTGTATGCTTATGCTGTGCTTTTAGAAAATGTTCTATCCCATGTATGTTATTATGATTTTACTTCAGTGTTTTTAATAAATTCATAATCAGTCATTTAAATTGCTGAGCCTGTCATTTTGTGGGAGCAAATATGGAATCATAAATCAAACAGTATATTATCCTCAAATCATACAAAGTGAATGGGATACTTTAAGATTAGGATCTTATACAGTCAATTCTTGCTTTATGTAAGTAGACTATTCTGCAGACCTAAATGTAAAGTAATATTTTTTGTAATAAGAATTTGCCCCACTCTTGTGGGAAGAGAAAGGGAGGCAGGAAGGGGACTGAGAGCCCATATAGAGGACAGAGAAGCAAGAGCAGAAAGAGGGACATACTGGGGCAGGGGCTAGATGTGTGGGGCCTGGCCAGAACCAAAAATATATAAACACTGACTGGAGAGTTTGGGCAACATGTGTAGGTGGGGCCAAACATGAGGCAACTGAATACAGACAGATAGAAGACAGAAATTTGGGTCCAGACATGTGGATGCATGGGAGAAATGGTGTAAAGGTCTCCTCTTTCAGCTCTCAAGATCTCAAGCCAAGATGTTGGTCCAGTAGCAGGGTGGTGGTTTCTCCAGGTGCTTTTTTTTTGTGGGGGGGAGGGAGGGAAGGGAGACTGCAGATTGCTGAGCAGTAAGACAGAATAGAGACAGCAAACACAGTATTTTACAGTAAAGTCAATATGGGTGTTTTTGAATGCATATTTCTTTCAGAATTCTTTACATGAAGTCAAATTTATATAGTGCAAATTTACATGAAGTAATGATTGTACATGAATATATACAATATATACAAGAGTAACATTAAAAATTATAAGATCTTTCATATTCATAACCCATTTTAGTAACTCATATGCTAAGAATGAAACAGGATACATATGTATATATATATACACATATATATTTACATATATATATATATATACATACATACATATATGTCAAGGACTATGCCTCACCTCACCTATATGAGCATGCTCAGTTTGTGAGGGATTTTGCAGAGATGAGATATAGCTCTGTATTTTCTGCTTCACCTCACCCCATCTCCCAGAGATATGTGTATGTGTACACACATATATATGTATATATGTGCATATATGTATACATATATGTGCTCTTGTTATAGACATTTGCTATAGAAGGAAATGTTTATAATATCAAGACTATCCCTTCTAGGTTCATATTTTAGTTAGCCTTTATTGTGAAATAACCAATCATATAGAAAAGTTCTACACTATTCAAAGGAAACCATAGCCAGGATCATAATTAACTAGGGGGAAAAGTTTCCTGTTCAAAAGGAAATAATTTAATGGAGGAACTAAGTCAAAAGGATCCCACCATCACATTTGCAAGGTTGTCCTTGCAACCTTTTCAGGCATGACATCTACCTGTAGCAATTCCTAGACTGTACTCCTTTTGAGCAGCACTTGCCATTTACATTAAATGAGAGATTATTGGTTAATGACAATTTAGACCATTATCATTATGCCGAAATCAAAACTCAGAATAATATCAAATTTCAGTCTTAGGAGATTTTTTCATGTGGTTGTCATAAAAGCTAACCATAAGCACATATGAGTCTTATCTTATTCACCTTTTTAGTTCACATTTATCCTGGAACAAAGAGCAATCATTAGAAATTAAGAAAATAATCACATTCTGTGATTAGACACATATAACGAATATGTGATAGTTCACTCAAAACCCAGAAAAAAAAAACACTGACCACTCTCAACTTTAAATCTGTTAGATATTCATGTCTAAAATATTGTTTATTTACCTCTAAGATCAAAATGAAAATTTTTAAACCGAGATTTATTGATACTAAGTTGGCTCAAAGATGTAACTTAAAATAAATACTCTTTCAGGTGCATTGTCATAGTTTTCATAAACAATAGCCAAACAATTTATTAGAAAAGAATCACTCTTTCCAAAATGAACTTGTAAGGCCTTTATTTCATCTATAAGAGCTCCTGGTTTCTCATTAAATCACTTTGCTGTTTTAGAACTTCAGAACATTCTTCTAGCAATTTCTCTTAGAGTTAATTAGATTTATGATCTCCCTAAGGCTGAAGATCCAGGGGAATGGAAATCTAGCAAATTTCCAAAGCAATTCTTAGATACTCACAAAGTCTATGATATTTTCCCAAACTCTAAGTCAGGGCTGTTCAAAATGCTTGGCCCACAGGGCGATTTTATGCAGCTGCCTATGGGTTTATTAAATGCTTTAGTAACAAAGCTGAGCTACCACAGAGCTCTCACTAAAATGGCAAATCAAAATATCGTGTCTATTGCTTCAGTAAAAACTTTTTTTCTTTTTCTTTTTTTAGGTTTTTTTTTGCAAGGCAAATGGGGTTAAAGTGGCTTGCCCAAGGCCACACAGCTAGGTAATTATTAAGTGCCTGAGATCAGATTTGAACTCAGGTACTCCTGACTCCAGGGCCGGTGCTCTATCCACTGCGCCACCTAGCCACCCCAGTAAAAACTTTTAAAAGTACCTTTGGACAGCCCTGCTCTAAATAAATTACATTATTTTTATTCATTTCAAAGTAAAATATGCCCAATTAAATACTTGACATTTAAAAAAAAACCATAATGACAATAATCATCAATATTCCAATGATATAATTATATCACCATCTGGGTATCAATTTTTAAATTAAGCATGTTATATAAGAATATAATAATTTTCTCTCAAATCAGAATACAAGAAAAATTAGTTTAAAAATAACACAAAGAGTATGGATTTTTAAGTTGTGCCACGAAACATTTTGCCTATCAAATAACATCAATTCAGTTGAATGCATGTCTGAATCATCTTACATAAAAAAATCACTGCATCCATATATCAATTTGGCATTCTATACTAATCACATTAAAAACTATATAATACTTAATACCTTAATTATTATTTATGCAGTTTCTAAGCATATCTCCTTAATGTCAAATATTAAGTGTATTTTCAATTAATGTCAGATCTACCTATAGAAATTTAACTTGAAATAGGACCATATCACAATTCATTTTTAGGAAAAATTCAATCAAATGAAATCTGAATTTACAATGGCAAATGCTGTCATTCAAAAATGCAATTTTCTCAAAGATCATGAACTGCCAGCAGCTGAAATCATAGAGCCCGGTACTTTCAGGCCAGTTCCAAAGATATATGGTGGCAATCTCCCAATCTGTTATCTTCTTCAAACATTTTAGCATTTACCAAAATCTTCAAACCTTAATTTGGGCATTTATAGCAAATATATTACACTTCAATTAAAAATTTAGCCTTGAATTAATTTATAATTTCTTAATTTTCTAAAAACAAGGGAAACGTTTTCCCTTCTTTGTTTGTCTATCTTTATTTCTGTAACACCAGCAGATTAGTGCTGAAATGACACAGATAAAGTATCTTGCAGTTTTTTTTTTCTTAGTGAAATCTATTCTTACACTGAAAGTCTGAAGTGGGTATAAGTCTCTGCTTACTGGAATGGAGAATTTCGCAACATATTATAGAAACCAGGATTAATTGTTTCAGGTATGAAATTTCATTAATTTTCAGTATCATAGACTCTCTGGCTGCAGGTTTACATAGCAGTCTTTGTGACTGGCTACATTTTCCCCTTAGAAATCTTGAAAGGTAGCAGACTGCCAACACTAGACAAAAGACAAAGGTTTTCCTGAGAAGTTTATAGGGAAGGTAAAGAGGAGAAAGGGTATGAGCTTGGGAAATGTGCAACCCTGAACGACAGTTTATTTTGACTGTAAAAGTTTCCCTCATTAACCTAAATGAATGAATGACTTATGTTAGCTGACCTGTTCATCAGGTTGCTCAATCAGTTAACCAGATAAATGATTCCCTTTTGACATTCCATGTGGTTCAACTGTCAGCCCTTATACTTGCATCTTGGATAATAGTTCCATACTCATCAGGTTATGAGAGAAGCTCTTATAGACACAGGAAGTTGGTTTACTTCTAATAGTCACAGGAGGGTTGAGGGAAATAAGGGAAAAGAAAAAAAAAGGAGATATCTACCAGAGTACTGGTTGAATTTAACAGATGAAAGATCTGTACCCAGACCCCTTATTTGATTAGTCCAAGAGGTCTTTATTTGCCTAGAAGTATGGCTAGATGAGTTCTAACCTTATCCAGAGTAATTCCACAGGTCAAGGGTCACATAGCCCTTTATATTATGTAGAGTTCATACAATAGATCAAGGACTGTATTGCACCCAAATCCTCAGATTATTCATCCAGTTTTTGCCATGCAGATGGAGCCTGTCTGGGTTGATACCACCTCTTGGGTTAACCATCAGAGATACCACTTCTGAAACCATTATTGATGAATGTTTCAAGTGGAAAATATTCAAAACATTATTTCAGAGATGAAATAATTTAGAAAGAAGTTTATTAAGTTGTCTGACAGAAGGAAGAGTCAAAAAAGGGGTGGCCCATCCCAGATACTGAAGAATTTCTGAGTTTATCATTTTGAGTTTAAAAAATGGTGATCTCTGTCCCCTCTCCTCCCTCCACAGTATCTTTTTCCAAGATAATAGGGGCAGCTTTTTCCCAACTCTTAGGGCAGAAGGATACCTCACAGAACTAACTCTCCCAAACCCCCTGGACTTGAGTCCAGTCACACTCTAGGATGTTTCTTCAGATTCTAGATTGGTCTTATGTGCTGACTTTGCTTGTGGTCTCCCAGCTGGCTTACGATGTACCTGTTCCTTGGTGGTTTCTGGAGCCTTAGTTCCCAATTTGATTAAGACCTATACTCTTTGATTGCTCACAACACTATGATGTATATTCCAGCTTCAATTGTTTGCCCTCCTGTCCCAGGGGCTCCTCTTGCTCTGCAGACTTTGTTCTACTGTCCTGAGCACTCCCCAAGTCTAGTGGGTTTTCTGTCAATGTCCTCTAGCCTAATGCCATCATTGTCACAGATTTTGGAGAGGAATTCTCAAGGAGAGCTAGGGGCCAGTACCATCCAGGGGACTGTGAGCCTTGATCTTTCATTGTCATAATTGTACCATGACAAGTTCAGGGCTTCAACTTTGTCTGCTACTTTATCACCTGCATTCTTTTCTGCAGTGCCAGCAGCTTGCCTATTATATCTACATTATCATAGAACAGGGCAAAACTACTGAATATGGAGGTATGGGAGGTCCTTTGTGATAAAGAGAAGGGTTGCCTATTTCTGAGTGATGTGCATTCTCTGCTTGAAAATGTTTACAATCTTTATGTGTATGATCCTGGGGCAGGGGTGGGGTGGGAGGAGGGGGAAGGCATGTTGTTGTTATGAATAAGTTTGGATATCACCTCCCATACCCCTCCAGTACTTTGGGGGTCTCATCTTTTACTTCTGATCATTGACTGATGATGAATGGCTTCCTTAATGAGCATTAGGGTTGGGAAAGAGAATGATATTACCACTAGAGTTTATCCAGCTCATATGGAGATCTCTTGACCACCCATTTCTGTGGGACACTAAGATGGTGCCCCCCAAATTAACTAAAATATTTTAGCATTTATAAAAACATTCAAACCACAATTTAGAAATCCGCAGTAGAGAAATTAAATGTCAGTCACAAATTTAATTTCTAATTAATTAATGACTCCATAAATTTCTTCAGATTGGAAAAAAAAACAATTTCTTTCCTTCTGGTATCTTTTTTTCTGTCATCTCAACTTAACCAGAATTAGAAACTCAGAAAAAAAGATATCTTTTTGAAAACTTTGAAAGTTCCACAGAAAAGTTTTCAACTCTTTACATCATTTTTCCTTTGGTTGATAAGACCATAGGAAAAAAATCAATTGGGCTTAGCAAGGCACATAATACAGAAAATTTTAACAACATTTTTGATATTATACAAATAAACATTTCTCACTTCAAATTACCAATAGTCTTTTGCTCTTTTTATTCCTAATTAAAATGCAGATCTCTCATAAATTCTTATAGTAGATGAACTTATCAGGATTGAAACTCCCATCATCTGGCTATTGCCAGAATGTCCTTGAAGCTTCACATAAAATGTATCCATTTCCTGGTTTAGGCTATCATAGTGAAAAGTGAAAATTGATGTTAGCAACCTTGTGGTCCCCCATCACTGATTAGACAGCAATTGTAGGCAAGACAATTTGCTTGATGAGGCTGTCTCTAGGCACTGCAAGAATTTTGTTACTGGAGTCATTCTGGGAAGAAGTAGGTACCCCCCTCCTCAGAGTCCAAGTCACTGAATCCTCTATACCTGAGACACAGGAAAATTCTAGTCCTGAAACACACAGGTCTACTCCAGAACTTTGTTTTCAAATACAGTTTTCTATTATTCTTTAAATCTGTGCCTTGACCCTAAAACACTTGGACCAGCAGTCTTAAAAACAGACTGAAAAAAATGGAGGCAACATGGGATTCATAGGTGATGATCACTCCTCTCCAAATTTCTTTAAAAGCTTTCCAAATAAATTACGCCCAAAGGGCAACAAAAATGTGCCTACCCTTTGATCCAGCAATACCACTACTGGTCTGTGCCCTGAAGAGATCATGAAAAAGGGTGAAAAGAACATCACTTGTACAAAAATATTCATAGCAGCCTTCCCTGTTTGTGGTGGCAAAGAATTGGAAAGTGAGTGAATGCCCATCAACTGGGGAATGACTGAACAAACTGTGGTAAATACATGTCATGGAACACTAGTGTTCTATTAGAAACCAGGAGGGATGGGATTTCAGGGAAGCCTAGGGGGATTTGCATGAACTGATGCTGAGCGAGATGAGCAGAACCAGAAAAACACTGTACACCCTAACAGCAACATGGGGGTGATGATCAACCTTGATGGACTCACTCATTCTATCAGTGCAACAATCAGGAGCAATTTGGGGCTGTCTGCAATGGAGAATACCATCTGTATCCAGAGAAAGAATGATGGAGTTTGAACAAAGAACAAAGACCTTTCATTAAAAAAAAATTATCTTACATAATTTTGCTGTCTCTTTTACTTCAATTTTTCCCTTAAAGATATAATTTCTCTCTCATCACATTCAGCTTAGATCAATGTATACCATGAAAACGATGTAAAGACTAAGACTGTCTTCTGTGGGGGTGGGGGTGGGAGAGGGAAGCGAGAGATTAAGGGAGAAATTGTAAAATTCAAAATAAACAAATAAACTTAAAAGCTTTCCAAATAGTTTTCTTTAAAGACTTTAGTCCAAAGAGAATTATTTGGCTAACTGAACTGACTACATTGTCCATGTTATTCAAGTATTTTGCCAGCCATGTCAATCGTTTTTTGATCATCCTCTGATCAAAGGGACTCCCTCCTGGGAGAACAAAGGGAACATCTACTGACTCTTATTTTCTAGGAATGGGCTCACAGTGCCCAAATTCCCCATTGTAGGTATTTCTGTAAATGGGGAAAGTATTTAGGGGAGTGATTTTAGGCAAAAAATACCCAAAATGATAAGACTTATAGGAACTGATACAAAGTGAAGAAGAATCAGTTCATTGTGTATAGTAGGAACAATGTAATTATAATCCATTGTGAATTGACTACTCTGATCAATATAATGATCCCAAACAACAAAAGACTCTTGATGAAAAACTGCTAGGCATGTCCAGAGAGAGAACTGATGAATTCTTCAAATTAAAATATAATTTTCTTGCTATTTTGTGATATGGCTAACAAAAATGTTTTGCCTGATTTCATATGTTTAATTGCTATCATTTTACTTTTCTTCTCAATGGGTGAGGCAAAATCAGAGGTTGAGAAAAATTTCAGAACTCCAAATTCAAAAAGAAAAGAATGTTAAATAAATACTTTTAAAGAGACAAAAATAGGAAAGCACCTGTCAGGGACCTGATAATTGTCTAATGGAAGGGCTATGGGCCAACCAGAAATGTCAGGGGAAAAAAAACCTTTTTGAGTTCAAATGTCATAAACAATATGAAATAACAATGGGTATTAGTTCAATGCCAAGTTTTATTGGCAGGTGAGAAGGAAGAGGGGGGAAAAGGGAAGAAGGAGAAGGGAATCCAACATACAACTGAGACACAGTAACAAAGTAAAACTCACATAAGGGCAACTCTGTGTTGGGGATCTCAGAACCCCAGGTTCATTCATCTAAGAAGCCTTGGTCCTATGGGAATGGCATGTTTCTGTAGGGGGGATGTTCTCCAGAGTTTCCTTTTGTGAATGGGATATTTAAATCCTGATTTTGGTGAGTAATTGGAACTAGCTGATTTTCATGACTTGGTAATTTATCAATTGATGAATGACTCTCATTTTTATAAGTTTGACTTGCTTCCTTATGTATTTAGAAATGACATCTTTATCTCCTAGGTTACTGCTTTTCTTCTAATTATGACTTTATTGGTTTTGTTTGTGCAAAGACATTTTAGTTTTATGTACTAAAAATTATTCATTTTGCCTTTCATGGATCTTTCTGTTTCTTGTTTGGCTATAACCTCTTCCACTATCCATAATCTGACAGATAATTTCTTTCATGGTGATGGTATCCTCCTTTAAATCTAAATCATGTACCCATTTTGAGCTTATCTTAGTATACAGTGAGATGTTTGCCTATTTCCAGTTTCTGCCAGATTTTTTTTACAGTTTTCCCAGCAGTTTTTGTTGAATTAAGAGTTCTTATATCAATGGCAGAGATTTTGGGGTTTCTCAAATGCTAGGCAACTAATCATTTGTTTCTATTTATTGTTTACCTAATCTGTTCCACTGGTCACCTTCTCTATTTCATACCCACTACCAAATTGTTTTGATGACAAAAGCTTTATAGTGCTCTTTAAAATGCCCTTTCCTTTTTTTCATTGAAAAATATCATCTAAAAATATCATTCCTTGATATTCTTGATCTTTTGTTCCTCTGGATGAATTTTGTTATTATTTTAAATAGCTCTATAAAATAATTCTTTGGTAGGTTAATTAGAATGGCACTGAATAAGTAAAATAATTTAGGTATTGCTGTCATTTTAATTATATTGGCTTGGGGCTGCTAGGTGGCACAGTGGGATAAAGCACCGGCCCTGGAGTCAGGAGTACCTGGGTTCAAATCTGGCCTCAGACACTTAATAATTACCTAGCTGTGTGGCCTTGGGCAAGGCAATTAACCCCATTTGCCTTGCAAAAACCTAAAAAAAAGTGAAAAAGTTAATTATATTGGCTTGGCCTACCCATGAGAAATTTCTCCAGTTGTTTAGATCTGTTTTTATTTGTATGAAGTGTTTTATTTTATTTAATTTTATTTGTGCTCATACAGTTCCTGTATGTATCTTGACAAATAGATTCCCAATTATTTTATACAGTCTGAAGTTATTTTAATCAGAATTTTCTTTATCTTCATGCTGGGTTTTGTTGTAAATTTATAGAATTTTAATGATTTATGTGGGTTTATTTTATATCTTGCAACTTTGCTAAAATTGCTTCAACTAGTTTTTTAGTTAATTCTCTAGAATTCTCCATCATGTCATCTTGAAAAAAGTAATAATTTTGTTAACTCATTGCCTAATCGTATTCCTTCAATTTCTTTTCCCTAAAATTTAGAGTATAATATTAACTAATAGTAGTAATAATGGATAACCTTGCTTTATTCATGATTTAATTGGAAAGGCTTCTAGTTTGACTCCATTACAGATAATGCTTGCTCTTAGTTTAAATATAGTTCTTAGCATGTTAAGAAAAACTAAGTTTATTCCTATGCTTGTTTTGGGGTTTTAATAGGACTGGCCATTATATTTTATCAAAAAGCTTTATCTTCATTCATTAATTGAATTTTTTTGTTGCTTTCATATTGATATGGTCAATTAAACTTAATGTTTTTTCTAATGTTGAACCATACTTGCACTTCTGGTCTAAATACCACCTGGTCATAATTTATGATCTTTGTGATATATTACTGAAGTCTCCTTGCAAGGATTTTATTTATTTTTGCAACAATATTCGTTATGGAAGTTGGTCTGTAGTTTTCTTTCTCTCTTTTTGCTCTCCTTGATTTAAGTCCCGAAATCATCTCTGTGTCATAGAAGAAATTATTTGGTAGGACTCCTTTACCTATTGTTTCAAATAGTTTATGTAATATTGTATTTAATTATTCTTTAAATGTTTGATAAAATTCACTTGTAAATCTATTTTCCTGGAAATAGAATAAAATAACTCAGAGAAAAAAAATTTTTTAAAAGCTATAAATGAATATTTTATTTCCTTTTCTGTTAATCTGGGCAATTCACATTTTTGTAAATATTTCTCCATTTTAGTTAGATTGTCAATTTTACTGGCATATCATTGAGAAAACTAGCTCCTAATGATTGCTTTAATTTCATCTTTATTTGAGGTACATGTATACGCTTCCATTTTGATAATGGTAATTTAGTTTTCTTCTTTCTTTTCATAACTTCTGTTATCCAATATTTTATCATCTTAATGGTTTTATTTTTTAACTGTGAATTAAGTTTTATTTGTTAGTTTAACTTTTTTTCTACTTTCAATTTTATTTATTTATCCATTTATTTTCAGGATTTCTGATTTGGTATTTAATTGAGGACTTTTTATTTGTTCTTTTTCTAGTTTATTTTTTTTAGTTGCAGGCTTAATTTATGGATTGACTTTTTCTTTTATTGATAGAAACATTTAAAGATATTCATTTTCACCTAAGCATTGCTTTGACTGCATTCTATAAATTTTGGTATTTTATCTCATTGTTGTCATTGTCTTTAATGAAATTATTGATTATATTTATGGTTTGTACTTTGTATGCTCATTTCAATTTCCATGAAATATTTTCCAGAATTGTATTATCTTTAACTTTTCAAAAATTTTATTTATCTTCTTAATTTCTTTCTTATTTATTTTATTGTTTTATTTAGGTGTGAGAGGGGTAAAGTGTGGCCCCCCACTATTACTGTCTAATTTTTCCTGTAAATCATTTAACTTTTCCTTCAGATTAAGGCAGTGCATGAATTTTTTTCTCAATTTTCACTCAAAGTTATACACTTTTTACCTTTCCTCATTGGAGGTGTTTCAGGATCTGACTTTTAAATCAGAGCATCGGCATTGCACTGAGAGAAATTATATTGAAACATATGTTGCCTGTCATAACCTAAAATATATTATTTTATTTTGATTTTTAAATTTACTCATCACTCCCCGAAAATTGTACCTCTGCACAAAGAAACAAAACTTGACCTTAGCAGTGACATCGGATATTCTCAGGACTTATTTGAGCTCTGATAACCAATGTTGGAAAAGCCCCAGCAGCTCTGCCAATGTGCAATTTTATGGTCAGAACTAGTCCTAAAATTGCAGTTTCGAATGGCTTTGCAAGTTCTGTTATTTCTTCCCCTAAGTGCCTTTCCAGCTCTGATATTCTGATTTTCTATGGCTTCTTTTAGGCCTGAATATGTTCAGATCTTACATAATCAGACACTCTCAGTTCTTAGACTCTGACCATTGCTTGCAGGTTTGATAGTCTAGGTAGGAAGGTCCTATGCAGCTCATGCCTCATGCATTCTAAATTACCTCCAAACTCAGACACTCTGTGTCAGTCACATCTTATTAAATCTCATATTCTGTATACTACATAAACTCCTAGTTCTGATGATGATGTTTTTCCTTCATTCTCAAAGAAAACCATGACATCAGGGAGGTGATGCCTTGACAAGCACATGAATTGGATTTGAGTGAGGGGGTCTGTGCTTAGTCACCAGCCTCACTTTCTCCTCCAGAGTCATCTGGATGCAGTGGCCAGATCTGAATCAGGACAATTGGAGATGAACCTGGATGATCTGATATTCAGAATCTGGACTGCTGTCCAAGCAGGAAATTATCCATTTTAAGCTGTATCCATCTATGTTCTTGAAATGTAGCTCCAAGCTTCTAATTTATACTTACACCAATAAAACAGGTTTTCTAAGTTTTAGAGACTCTGTCTGAGTTTTCCTATTCACAAGGGATTCTAGATGTGTCGCGTGTAAAAAGAGCTGGGACAGAACCATCATGAATGATTGCTTTTCTGGATATGAATTGTTTTAAATTCTTTATTTAGAATAGATTTCCTCACTAATAACTGGGTTACATAGAACAATGAATGTGGAATTAAGTATATTCTCTTTACCAAAGACCAGTGGTATCCTTGCTTCACAAAATGAAGACTTGCTTCAAGTCATATTTGTAAAAAAAAAAAACAGTTTGTAAAAAATTAGTTTGCAGAAAACCAGTGGCAGAAATCTGCATTATTTGGGTTAAATCATTTTATGCCTAGATTAAGAACAAAGCAGATTAACTTTAAATCATAGTCACAAAATTATTAGTGATGGAAATAGGGTTATAAAATTATTTACTTTGTCAAAACCTGTGATAGAAGCTGTTCCTTAATTAAAACATCTGTGACATAAATTTGCCAACTATACTCTGTGAAATTTATAGCCTTGGAATCTGGCATCAAACTTGAAATGATCCCTTTCAACAGAACACACAAATAAAATGTGCTGAATTGACAAAAGAAATTTTGTTATACCCTTAGTCATGTGATTGCTCTCTACTGAGAAAACTCCTTGATGTTGTAAACAGACTGAAGGATAATATAGTAGTGATTTAAAAAATAGCAGCTCGCACCTAATTAACTTGAAAAATACATGGCCATATATTATGATAAATTGCAAGATCAGAGCAGCAGAGACAGTGCAAGAATTATTATTTTTTTAATAAGCTGAATCACTGGTATTTAATCATAACTTAAAGCAAATATTCTATTCTAAATATTTCTTTTGAAACTAAGGTAGTAAACATTTTTCCCACACAATGGAGGTATTGTCAAATATATGCCAAAGACATTTTGATTTATATAAAGAAAATTGACATGAAAGTTGTTTTTTTTTAATAAACTAGAATTTTTTTAATTTAAATTTATTTTTATTAAAGATATTATTTGAGTTTTACATTTTCCCCCAATCTTGCTTCCCTCCCCCCCGCCACAGAGGCACTCTGTCAGTCTTTACTTTGTTTCCATGTTGTACCTTGATCCACATTGGGTGTGATGAGAGAGAAATCATATCCTTAAAGAGAAGTCTAAGAGGTAACAAGATCAGACAATAAGCTATCTGTTTTTTTTCTTAATTAAAGGGAATAGTCCTTGCACGTTGTTCAAACTCCACAGCTCCTTATCTGGATACAGATGGTACTCTCCTTTGCAGACAGGCCAAAATTGTTCCCGATTGTTGCCCTGATGGAATGAGCAAGTCCTTCAAGGTTGAACATCACTCCCATGTTGCTGTTAGGGTGTAGAGTGTTTTTCTGGTTCTGCTCATCTCACTCAGCATCAGTTCATGCAAATCCCTCCAGGCTTCCCTGAAATCCCATCCCTCCTGGTTTCTAATAGAACAATAGTGTTCCATCACATACATATACCACAGTTTGCTAAGCCATTCCCCAATTGAAGGACATTTACTGGATTTCCAATTCTTTGCCACCACAAACAGGGCTGCTATAAATATTTTTGTACAAGTAATGTTTTTACCCTTTTTCCTCATCTCTTCAGGGTATAGACCCAGTAGTGGTATTGCTGGGTCAAAGGGTATGCACATTTTTGTTGCCCTTTGGGCATAGTTCCAAATAGCTCTCCAGAAGGGTTGGATGAGTTCACAGCTCCACCAACAGTGTAATAGTGTCCAGATTTCCCACATCCCTTCCAACAATGATCATTATCCTTCCTGGTCATACTGGCCAATCTGAGAGGTGTGAGGTGGTACCTCAGAGAAGCTTTAATCTGCATTTCTCTAATAATTAATGATTTAGAACATTTTTTCATATGGCTATAGATTACTTTGATCTCCTCATCTGTAAATTACCTTTGCATATCCTTTGACCATTTGTCAATTGGGGAGTGGCTTTTTGTGATAAACTAGAATTTGATTATATTATATGGCAGTGCTCCTGCACATATGATGGATACTCTTGGTAGAAGATAATAAACCCTTGTCTGGAAAGATTTTTGTCTATTAAAAACAAAGCCAAAAAAGTCCAATGTTTCACAATAGTGCAAGAGCTAAATCATAATTCGTTATGGTCTCAAAATAACAAGAATTCTTTTTTTCTTTTAATGTAAGAGCTTCCATTTTCTAGCCTTTCCAGCCTAGTTATTTCCTATTCAAAAACATCTCTGTCCTGATAAGCAAGGTTTTTTATTCTTTTTGTTTATTTAATCAGTTTTAGCATATTTATTAGTAGTACTGTTATTTAAAATCTTAAGTTGTTTCTCTTCGGAATCCTTTTTAATTACCTTAATTTAAAAAAATATAACCCATTCTTTAACACTGATAGTAATATGTGGAGCAGCTTTACCCCTTGACACTGCATAAAATTACTTTTTTGAGGTTTTTCTTTCACTCTTTTCCTTTAAATTCAGATTAGCATTGGTATATTTGAACTTCTTCCTTTGGCTTTTTGAATCTGGACATAAGATTTTATTCAGAGGATCATCACTCTGCTATTATAAATCATTCTGTAATATAGGTGTCAAATCATACCTGAAATAAACCTTTTTTAAATTATTGTTCAGTTTCATTTTTCTGTCTAACTTGCAACACTGAGCACAGACACAAAGCACGTTCCCCCAAATGACACTGTATGCTCTCATGACTATTTGAGGCTGGATAATTTATATTCTAAGTGTCTTCCCAGTTCTGACACTGTGTGTTTTTATCCCAAAGTAGCCCTGAAATTATTGAGCTAAGAGCCCTCCTGGCTCTTCCTCTAAATCCTCTGCCAGCTCTAGCCTTCTCTATGACTACTCCAAGGCCTGCATTCTGTGTGTTCAGACCCCACAGAATCAGACAGTTTCTGTTCTCTGGCTCTTTGCTTTCTTCCCCATTCTCCTGCGAGGTTGAGGTCCCCATTTAACTCCATTTAGCTCTTTGACTCTAAGTTCAGACATTGTATATTGGACATACATTACCAAGGCTCATATTCTGGCTTCTTCATTAACTTCCACTTTTGTTATCCAGAGTTGCACATTTACTTCTAGTACTAACATTTACCATTGTGCTGGCAGAAATTTACTGAAATACATGTTGCATCTTCTATACTAAACAGATTTGAAAACATTTATTTGTCTCTCACTTTACATTTTAACTGAGCAAAGAAATAAAACTCTTTTGCTTCATATGAAGTATTTGTGTTCTCAGGACCATTTGAACTTTGATAATCTCTGTTCTAAGATTATTCCCAGCTCCTACACACTGAAGTTTGAAGGCTACTCCTAGTCTGGAACTTGGAAATTCTAAGGACTTTCCTGGCTCTGATATCACTTATTCTATCTGCTTGGTCAGCAGTCTGTGTGCATCAGACAATTTGTGGTCTCATACTCTGGCCATTTTTTACTTTCTATGTGCTAAGATCCCCCTACCTTTGACATTTCAGAAACCAAACCCCATCTCCATCAGGAACTCTAAGTTACCTCCCAAACCAGACATTTTAGGTTCTCCATGCCTCCGGGATTCTAACTTCTTTATGCACTTCTGGTTTGGTGATTCTGACTTGGACTGCTGGTCCCAGATGAAATTCTCCATTTGAAGCTCTGTTTCTGCTCCAATATATTCTCTTGAAAGTTATCTCTTAATGAAACATTTTATTTTCTAAGACCCCCATAGTCATATTATTTTATGGTTAAAGTGCCCACCTTCCTTTGACATTTTAAAGTAATTTCTTTCCTCTTTCAGTTGTTTAATCAGTTTTAGTATATTAAATGACATCTATGTATTGGCAATACAATTACTTGAGAGCACAAATTATTCCTTTTGAATTTTGTGGACTTTATTTTTGAATAAATATTGGCCAACAATAATATTGATAGTTATAGAAGCTTTAACCCTTCAAGACAGTGCAATTAATTATTGTATTGTCTGTTATTCTTTCCTTTTTTAAAGTCGGACCATTAGGCACTGTATGTTCATCTTTTAACTTTTACTATGTGGTTCAGGACATGACAGTTAATTCAGAGGATTACCAAGGTGCTAATATAAATGATATTGACATATATGTGGCATTTCATGCCCTCAATATATTTTGTTTCTGTTATTTAAATTTACCTGTCCTTTCTCAAAGTTTGTTACTCTGAGTGCAGGGACTAACCTCCTTCCCAGCAATTATAATTGAATTTTCTTAGGACCATCCGAGCTTTGTTAATGTATGTGCTAAGAGCTCAGTTCTGGTCGAAATTAGTCTTGAAATTGAATGTTTTGAGCACTTTATTAGCTCTTATATTTCTTTTTCTAAGTGTCTTCCCAGCTCTGACATTCCCTCTTTTATAGCTTCTACCATGTCTGACATTTTGTGTGCTCAGATTCCATAGAATTAATTCATTTTAGTTCTCTGACTCAAACTATCTTGTACTTTCTGTGTTCTAAAATTCCCCCCAACATCTGATAATTTAGATTAGAGTGTCCTCTCCAGGTCAGATCACATTGATTCTAAATTGCCTCCAAGCTCAGACATTCTATGTTGGTTAGATCCTCTCAAGTGTCATATTCGGGCTTCTGTATAAATTTCCACTTCCAATAATATTATGAGTAATAATAACAACTAATGATTCTATAAAGTCTGCTATGGACAAGACACTATACCAACCCTAGCTGTAAGCTCTTCAAGGGTGGCACAAGTCATCTGGCATCTCTCTTCAGCTCCTTAGTTCCACAGGTACAGCAACCTATGCACACGACTATGAGCAAGGCTAATGGTAAAGAGGAAACATAATGACGGTGAGATTGCGACATCCAATCCAAGAACCTGTGCTGCTGTTGAACCAGCTCCTGCAAAGAAAATTCTAGGGAAGAAAGAGCTCTGCTGTGCACAGGAAACGTTGGCTTTGTGATTCGCTGATTGTGAAGAGGAAGAAGAAGGAAAAATTCAGAAAAGGAAAATTTCTCAAGGTCATAAAGGGAGCAAAACAGCGGGTAGAAAATTATTGATTATTCAGATTATTTATTTGAGCTAAATAAAAGAAAGAAGATTCAAGCCAATGAGGCAGAGGGAAGAGGCAACAACAAGAGAACTATATTAGCGGGAAATTTACCTGGCTCCTGTAAAAAAAGGAACTAAAGTCATTTTTTAAAGAGGACAAAGAATGATTTGATTCCAGTCAAGAATACTTTATCCAAAAAGATTGCTACATTAAAATATGAAATTCCCTTGAAGAGAAGTTTTTTTTGCAAGGCAAATGGGGTTAAGTGGCTTGCCCAAGGCCACACAGCTAGGTAATTATTAAGTGTCTGAGTCCGAATTTGAACTCCAGACTCCAGGGCCGGTGCTCTATCCACTGCATCACCTAGCCATCCCCGAAGAGAAGATTATTAATGATTATATCACTGCTGAAAAGGCACTGAAAAACATTGGTGTTCAGAATGCAGAGAGATTGACCATCAGAGCTGAACTTTGTGGAGAACAACCTCCCTTCCCAAAATGAAGAGGTGAGCACTCACCTCTCATGAGCACTTCTCATGCTGAGGAAGTATTCAAACTGGAAAACTTTAGAGGAACAAAGTCACCCTTGGTCAAGGGTGTTACTGTATCTTCTTTGAAATACTGATGCTGTACAACTTGCTTTGAGATTAAACAACTTTGAATTAATGGGAAGAAAACAAGTCAAGCATTATGGTAATAATGTCAAGGTTCAAGCACCACATGCTCCAGGCAAAGTTTTGGAGAATCCCACCAAATTTGAGTGCAAACTTAATTTTCCTAAAAACACAATGCAACATTTTTGTTTTTGTTTTTGCTAGGCAATGGGGTTAAGTGGCTTGCCCAAGGCCACACAGCTAGGTGAGTACTGAGTGTCTGAATCCAGATTTGAACTCAGGTATTCCTGACTCCAGGGCTGGTGCTCTATTCACTGTGTCACCTAGCCGTTCCATGGAAACACATAAAGGAAAAGCTAATCTTTTGAAAAAGAAAATAAATGGCAAAAAAGTAGAAAAAGTAAAAATCAAACAGAAAAACACAAATAGAGATTTAGTTTGAGACTTTCTCATTGGATAACTTATTAATAGAGACAATTGTGTTCCAATTAAAAAAAACCCCAAAATAAACAACTATTTTTTCTTTTGATCCTCAGCTATCCCAGGAAGTAGATGTTATTATTATTTGCAATTTACAAATGAGAAAACTGAGGCAAATAGTTTAGGTGACATGTCTAGAGACCCATAGATTTTAAGGTTCTGAGGTAAGATTTAAAAACAGATATTCCTGACTCCAGTCCCAGCAATTCTCCTTTCTTAGCTCTATCCATCCTCTAGTATATTGTTTTGAAGGGCACTTCTAATTTAGATATTATATTTTCTAAAGACCCTGTCCCCTTCCTTCTCTGATATCTTGACTTGTTTACCCTCTTTTACTTGTTTAATTGGTTTTAGTAAGGACAACTCTATATTAGCAATATAATTAAAGTATACCTCTTTGGTAGTGAGTCCTGTTTACTTACCTAATGTTTTCCAATAAATACATCACAATCATCAATAATATATATATATATATAAATTTATATAAATATATATATATATATATATATATATATATATATATATATATAGAGAGAGAGAGAGAGAGAGAGAGAGAGAGAGAGAGAGAGCAGCCTACTTTTTTGTCAGGGTTTTTCATTATTTTTCTTTTAGTTCAGACTAGGTATTGTATATTAAAATTTCCAATTTGTCTGTGTGATTCAGGACATGAGTTTTAATTTGGAAAATGACCATTGTGCTTATAGAGATTGTGTTGACACATATATTGTATTTTATAGAAAAAATATACTTTTTTCTATGTTTTTAAAATTTAACTTACCTTCACAATAATTTGTTCCCCTGAGCACAAGCACATGCAAAAGGCTTCCCAATATTGGTATTGTGTGTTCTCAGAACCAACTGAACTCTGATAATCCGTATTCTAAGAACTCTTGAGATTTGACATCGTATGATTCTATGGCAAAAACTAGATCTGAAATAATGTGTTCTAAGGATTTTACTATCTTTGATATCAGTACACAAAATATGAGACCTGGGAGGAATCACAATTTATGTTCTCTAGCTCCAGACACCGATCACTTTCTGTGCTCTAAAGTCCCTCCCATGCTTGATAATCTAGGTTCCAGGATCTATGAATTGTAAATTGTCTCCAAACTCAGACATTCTCTGTTGGATTTACTATCTCAAGTCTCAGAGTATGGCTTCTATGTCATCTCCCAGTTCTGATATTCAGAGCCTGGAATGCCATCTCAGCCCTGAAATTCTCCTTTCTAAGCTCTATCTATCCTCCATTATGTTCTCTTGAAAAGAACTTTCAAATCAGATTATTATCATTTCTAAAGAACTTCTCAAGGGGTGACGATGTGGGGTAGTGGATAGAGCACCGGCCTTGGAGTCAGGAGAACCTGGGTTCAAATCCGGTCTCAGACACTTAATAATTACCTAGCTGTGTGGCCTTTGGTAAGCCACTTAACCCTGTTTGCCTTACAAAAACCTAAAAAAACCCAAACTTCTCAGTCATATCATTTGATGGTCAGTGGCCACTCCCTCCTCTAATATACTAGGGTTTATTTTTTTTCCTTATTTAATTGTTTTTAGTATGTTAAAATGTTTATGTATGTTACCTATAAACTTACTTGAAGTCACAACATTTTTCCCCTTATGAATTTTGTGTACTTAACTTTTTACCAATAAACATAGCCCCTTCATTAACAACAATAATAATATTCACTACATCCTTACCCTTTGGAAAAAACCCAGAAACTTTTAATTTTTGTCTTTACATTGTTTTCTTTTTAATCCAGATTAGGCACTGTATATTTAAATTTTATTTTTGTTGTGGAAGTCAGAACATGAATTTTAATTCAGAGTATCACCATTGTGCTGATAGATATTATATTGCCATATATGATGCATTTCATATGAGAAATATACTTTTAAAATGTTTTTAAAATTTACCTTTCTTTCCTAATCATTTGGACCCATGAACACATAAACAAGATTACTTTTCAGCAATATCATGTTCCTTACGAACATTTTAACTTGATAACCTGTGTACTAAAAGCTCTCCCAGGTTTGTCAGTGTGTTTTTATTTTCAAAAATAATCCTGAACTTGTATATTCCAAGGGCTCTTCTACATCTGACATGACTTGTCCTATCTACCTATCCAGATCTGACATTCTCTTTTCTCTGACTTCTCTTGGGTTTGTCATTTTGAATGCTCAGATCCCCTGGAACCAGACAATTTCTATTCTCTGGTTCTGATCACCCTCCATTCTTGGAGCACTGAAGTCCCTCCCCAGTGTGATATTCTAGGTTGGAGATCCCTATATATTTCAGAGTGCATTGATATTAAATTGATTTCAAGATCAAAATTCAGCATTTAAAGTCCATGCTCTTATCCATCCTCAAATCTATTCTTTTGAAAGAGACCTTCATATCAGATATTATAGTTTATAAAGACCACCCCCAATGTCATTTCATGCTCATTGCCTCCTCTGATATCTAAAAGTTCTTTTTTTCCTTTTCACCTATTTAATCAATTTTGTATGGTAAGTGATACCTATATATTAACAATACAATTATGTAAAATTACAGATTTTTCACTTGTGAATCCTGTGTATTTACTTTTTTATAAATATGGCATACTCATTAAAAATAAGTCAGATGTACAATAGCCTTACTTCTTGAAAACACTGCATGGACTTACTTTTTTTTTTTTTTTTTTTGGCAAGGCAAACGGGGTTAAGTAGCTTGCCCAAGGCCACACAGTTAGGTAATTATTAAGTGTCTGAGAATGGATTTGAACTCAGGTACTCCTGACTCCAGGGCTGGTGCTGTGTCCATTGCGCCACCTAGCCGCCCTGATGCACTTCCTTTTTTGTCAATTTTTTGTCATTATTTTTCTGTTAATCCAGATTAGGCATGATGTATTCCAATTTCCTCTTTGGCTGAGTGAGTCTGGATTTCAGATTTTTTTTTTGCAAGGCAGTGGGGTTAAGTGACTTGCCCAAGGTCACACAGCTAGGTAATTATTAAGTGTCTGAGGTCGTATTTGAATTCAGGTCCTCCTGAATCCAGGACTGGTGCACTATCCACTGCGCCACCTAGCTGTCCCAGGATATGAGTTTTTAATTCAGAACAGCACCGCTGTGGTGATATAAATTACATGATCATTTAGGTTGCATCTTATACACTTAATAAACTTCTTTATTGTTCAGATTTATCTGTCTTTCACTATAATTTACAACCTTGAGCACAAAAGCGAAGATCATTCTCTGCAATGATATTGTGTATTCTCATAGCCACTGAACTTTGATAATCAATATTCTAAGAGCCCTCCCAGCTCTGAGACTGTGGTTTTTATGGTTCGTTCTAGTCCTGAGATTTTCCTTATCCTTCAGTCCCTTCCTCTACTTCTCTGCCAGCTCTAACATTCTATTTCTCTTAGACTTTTCCTGGGTCTCACATTTTGTGTTCTTAGATCCCATAGAATCAAATAGATTCTCTTCTGAGGCTGAACATCTCCCCTTTTTGTGTTTTAAGATTCCTTGCATGTTTGATATATTTGTTTTACATGCCTTCTTCTAATCTACTATTGTGCCCTCTGTTTGCTAACATCCTGTGTTTGGATGACCATTATTTTGCAGAAGCCTTTCATTTTAAGCCCCATTCTGCTGCTGAGATATTCCCTTAACAGAGCGCGTCACAAAGTCAGACTTTCTCTGTTCTAAAGAATCTACAAGCTCTATGCACTTTTGTTCAAGAGATTGCTTTCCAGCAGTTTGTTTCCTTTTCACTTATATAATTCCTTTTTATTATATTAAGTTGTACATATGTTTGAGTAATACTTTATTTACAGTAATAGATAGTACCCCTTTTAAAACTGGGTGCTCATCAGCTAATGTGTTAGGGAAACAACAATCATCCCAGTCATCATCAATCCTAAAAATATAGGAGTGCATGAAATTTGTTTTTCTCAGAATTTTTTCCTCTGGTTTTCTTCCAGCCAAGGTAATATATTTTTACCTTTAATTCTTGGCTATCTTTCAGGATCTGACTTTTAAATCAGAGCACTGTAGTGCTGCTAGAAATTTTACTTAAATCTATTTTGCCTTCCATAGTCTTAATGTATTTTGACAGTGATTTTTAAATTTCCTCATAATTCCTCTAAAACAATGAAAATAAAATGCTTTCCTAGCAATGATATTCTAAATTCTCAGGGCAATCCATGATCTGATAGGCAATGTCCTAAGAGCTCCCAGATCTTACACTCTGTGGTTTTATGATCAAAGCTGGTTCTGCTTGCTTTAATATTCCTTTTGATCATTCCCTTCTCTATGGCTTTTTCCAGGTCTCACATTCTGGATGCTCAGACTCTTGATATCAGCCAGTGTTTAGTTCATTGACTTTATCTGTCTCTCACATTCTGTGATCTAAGGGTCCTCCTGCGTTTAGAAATCTAGGTTAGAAGGTCTCAGGCCACTCAGATTCATCAGACAGGTCTCATGATCTGGCTTCTTTGTCAATAGGCAGTTCTGATATTCAGCCATTCAGTTCTCTAAAGACCCTCCTGTGATTTAATACTTAAATACCCTCCCTACTTCTTATATTCTAGGCTTATTTTTGACTTCTTTCTTCAGTTTCAACATATTATAGATGTGTAAATACACACACATATATGTATATATATATATATATATATATATATATACATATATACACAATTAAACCATTTGAGGGCACAATTTTTTCTCTTTGTGAATGATTCCAATAATCACCAATGGCCATAGTGGTACGTACTGCATTCTTAACCCTTCAAGATTCTGCAAGTTTTCTATTTTGTCAGCTATTTCTTCTATCTCATAGTTGTTTTGTAAATTGGAACTAGGCCTACCTTTCCTTTTTGTGTAACATAGGATATGAGACTTAATTGTGCTGAGAGAAAACATACTGAAATATGTGTTGCTATTGCTTACCTCAAATATGATTGTTATTGTGTAGATTCACCATAAATTCACCATAAATTGAGACTTTGACCACTGAAGTCAAAACTTGTTCCTAGCAACAATATTGGGTGCTGTTGGTCTAACTGTACTCAATTATGTTCTAAGTATTGTCCTAGCTCTGACACTGTGATGTTTCTATGGCCAAAGCTAATCCTGAAATTATATTGCTGAGGGATTTGGGGGCTCTCATATTTTGCCTCCTAATGACTTCCCAGATCTTCCCTTCCCTTTTGCTTCTCCCAGGTCTGACATTCTGTTTACTTCTATTTCACAGAATTAGACAATTTCTTTTCTCTGGTTCTGGCCATCTGCCACATTCTTTGTTCTCAAGTCCCTCTGATGTTTCATAGTCTAAATTGGAAGGCACAATCCAGTTTATGACCCGTTGTTTCTAAATTGCCCCCAAATTCAGACAGTCTACGCTGGACATCCCTTCTCAAGTCTCATATTCTGGCTTCTGGGTCAATTCCTAGTTCTGATATGCAGTCTTGACAACCAGCTCACAATAGAAAGTTCCAGCCAGCCTCCTCTATATTTCCTTGAATGGCACTTCCATAGCACACATGCTATGTCTTCTAGTTCTTCTCAATTTTGTTATTTTATGCTCAAAAGGCACTCCCTTCCTTGATATAGAATTATTTTCCTTTTAAATTATTTAAATAAATTTAAATTTCTTAAATTTCTTATGTTTATTAGGAATATAACTATGTAAGATTGCAAATTGTTTCTTGCCTATATGCATCCTCTGTACTCTCCTGATTTTAAAACTATATGTGGCCCATACATTATCAATATTAGTAATACCGATACCAGCTGGACCCCAAAAAGGCACTGCATGTATTTAATTTTTGACAATTTTTCCTTTTTCATTATTTTCCATTAAAGCAGGATTAGGATAGAGTTGGATTATGTTTAACTGTGTGATTCAGAACATGAGTCTTAGTTTAGAGGACCACCATTGCAATACTTTAAGAAATTATCTAGAAATGTATGTGTTCTCTTATACCAGTAATATTTAGAGTACCAAAAACAGATAAGATGCTTTAGTGAATTTAAATTTTCTTCCCCATGACTTCAACTCTTGATCACACAAACAAGACTCCTTCCCAGAAATGATACCAGGTATTTTCAGGAACATGGGCACGCTGACAATCTATGTTCTAAGAGTCCTCCTAGCTCTGACACTGTGTAGCCAAAGTTAATCCTGAAATTGCATGTTCTAAGGGCTTTCCTGACTCTGCTATTCATCCTTCTCAGTGCCCTGCCTGCTCCAACATTTCTTCTCCCTGGCTTGTCCCAAGCCCTACATTCTGTGGGCTCAAATTCTATGGACTAAGACACTTTTTGTTCTCTGGCTATGACCACCTCTCTCTTTCAGTGTTCTATTTTCCTTCCCATGTTTGATATTTCACGATCTAGGGCCCCATATAATCAAGCACTCTTTGTTGTAAATTATTTCCAAGCTTAATGATTTTATGTTCTATGTGGCCAATGGAGTAGAATATTCTGGGTTTTTTTTTTATTAAAGATTTTATTTATTTTGAGTTTTACAATTTTCCCCCCAATCTTACTTCCCCCCCATCCCCCACCCCCCACAGAAAGCAATTTCTCAGTCTTTACATTATTTCCATGTTGGCCATTGATCCAGATTGAGTGTGATGTGAGAGAAATCATATCCTTAAGGAAGAAACAAAAAGTATAAGAGATAACAAGATCAGACAATAAGTTATCAGCTTTTTTTCTAAATTAAAGGGAATAGTCCTTGAACTTTGTTCAAACTCCACGGTTCTTTCTCTGGATACAGATGGTATTCTCCATTGCAAAAAGCCCAAAATTGTCCCTGATTGTTGCACTGATGGAATGAGCGAGTCCATCAAGGTTGATCATCACCCCCATGTTGCTGTTAAGGTGTACAGTGTTTTTCCTGGTTCTGCTCATCTCACTCAGCATCAGTTCATGCAAATCCCTCCACAGGCTTCCCTGAATTCCCATCCCTCCTGGTTTGTAATAGAACAATAGTGTTCCATGACATACATATACCACAGTTTGCTAAGCCATTCCCCAGTTGAAAGACATTTACTTGATTTCCAATTCTTTGCCACCACAAACAGGGCTGCTATGAATATTTTTGTACAATTGATGTTTTTGCTCTTTTCATCACCTCTTCAGAGTATAGACCCAGTGGTGGTATGGCTGGGTCAAAGGGTATGCACATTTTTGTTGCCCTTTGGACGTAGTTCCAAATTTCTCTCCAGAAAGGTTGGATGAGCTCACAGCTCCACCAACAGTGTAATAGAATATTCTGGTTTTTAAGACAACTGTTGATTTTCACACTCAGAGCCTGGAATATCCTTTTCAGGAGAGACCTCAGTTCACCTAACTCTCATCTCTCAAGTAGGTACAGAAGTCTGACTGATTTCTTTCTCTATTGCCCCAGAATGTTCATTGGGATAACTTCATCTTTGAAGACCAAATTAGCTCAAGGTTCCACCTCACCACCACCCTCTGTCTCTCTGATTGGAGGTTGGATTCATAAAATCTAAACCTCCAGTTAGGGAGAAAGGCCAATTTAGCCATCTCTCATTTCTTACCTGGTTGTATTGTTTTAGAATTTTCTGACTGATATCTCCATCATGCCCCAGGAAGCTCATGATTGGCATAACATCATTCTGTAAGATCTCATCTAATACTCCAGCTCAGACCCATCCTCATTTCTCAACTGAGTACAGCACTTTGGAGATTCCCTGACTGACTTCTCCACCATATGGGAGCTAGATGTTATCCTTTCCTCCTCTCCACTCTCTCTCAGGCTTTTCAGCTTCATTGTGTCTATTCTTCCCCCATTAGAATGTAAGATCCTTGAGGATAGGGACTAGTTTATTTTTTCTTACTTGTATCACCATCATTTAACACAGAGTCTGGCAAATAGTAAGGGTATTAATGTTTATTGACTGACTGATTGAAATACTGTCACAGCACTAAAATTGTCTCTTCTATACCCAGTCCATTCTCTGATATTTTCCAGTTGACATTTTTTCTTCTAAAGATCCACCCAAAGCTGTCCTTTTCCCTTGACTATTATTGTAGACTGATTTTTCCCTTTTTACTTATTTTTCAGTTTTAATATATTCAATTACATAAATGTATTCACAGTGTGAATATTTAAGATATCATGAATTCCCTTGTGAATTCTGTGAACTTTCCTTATATAATTATATGTATATATGTTATATATAAGTATATATCATTCATTGTCAACAATAGTAATATCTACAGCAACATTAATTCTTAAAAACATTGCTTATATTTACTCTTTTGTCAGATATGTTTTTCTTTTCATTATTTTCTTTAGGAGCCAGAATAGGCATGGTATGTTCAATTTGGCACATTGGCTTTGTGATTCAGTACAGGAATTTTTAATTCAGAGGATCACCACTGGCTTTATAGAATTTATATAAAAACAAGGGTCTTATACTTTTAAATATTTTTTAAAATTTAACTTCCTGTTCCCTGAGCACATAAACAAAACCCCTTTACTATTCTCAGGACCATCTGAGCATCCATTATCTATGTTCTAGGAGATCTCTCAGCTCTGATATTGTGCTGTTATATGACCAAAACTCATCCTGAAATTGCATTTATATATATATAAATATATATATATATATATATATCCTCTTTAAAGGGTCCTCCAAGTCAGACAGTATTATCAATGTACCCTTTCAACCATGTCATTTTCTGGTGAAAGCCCCTTCCTTTTCTGATATTCTGAGGTTGTTTTTTTCTGTTTCACTTATGTCTTCAATTTTAGTATGTTAAAGTTTATATATATATATATATATACGTATATATTAATAATACAATCATTTGAGAGCACAAATTGTTTTCATTTTAATTCCATGTGCTTTTTTAGTGAATAATAACTATTCATAAATAATAGTAGTAATATCCATCACAAACTTACCCTTCAAGACACTATGTGCTGTTACTATGTTTTCAGTTATTTTCTTCTCTTCTGACCTCTGCCTGTCCCCTCCCATCTCCTTTATTCTCCTCTCTTCCCCTTCTCTCTTTCTCTCTGTTTAAAATTAAAACCAGATTAAGTACATGCATGTTAACATTTTTATTTGTGCTTGAGTGACTCTGAATATAAGGTTGGATTCAGAGTATCACTTTTATGCTGATACCAATTATAGATTGCTTTCATATCCTAAATAAACTGCTATTGTTCAAATATACCTATCTTTTGCCTTAACTCACTCCCCACAATAATACCATGTCGTTTCAGGACCATCTGAGCTCTGATAATCTATATTCTAAGAGTCCTCCCAGATCTGGTTTTTGGCCAAAGTTTGTCCTGAAATTACATGTTCTTATTGCTGTCTTGCTCTGATATTCATTTTTCCAAGGTTCTGCCAGCTTTGACAGTCTCATCTTTGTTTTCTTTTAGGCTTCACATTCTCTGTGTGTGGAGATCACTCAGAATCAGATAACATCCATTCAGTAACTCTGACCATCTCTCACGTTACATGAGCTAAAATTCCTTCATTGTTTGATATTCAAGGTTGGAGAGTCCCATGCAGCTCAGGTCCCATAGATCCTAAATTGTCACCAAGTTCAGACAGTCTATGACAGTTATATCCTCTCAAGTCTCATATTCTGGATACTGTCACCTCTTGGTTTTCATATTAGGAGCCTAGACAGTCAACCCCAAATGGAAATTCTTCATTCTAAAATCAATCAATCCATCTATCTACCCACCCACTCACCCAACCATCCTTCAAAGGAACTTCCAAAGGATTTGCATGAACTGATGCTGAGCGAAATGAGCAGAACCAGAACACTGTACACCCTAACAGCAACATGGGGGCAATGATCAACCTTAATGGATTTGCTCATAAATCAGGCACAATTTTAGGGTATCAACAATGTAGAATACCATCTATATCCAAAGAAAGAATTGTGGAGATTAAACAAAGACCAAAGACTATTACCTTTCATTTAAATTTTTTAAAAAAGGTATCTTATGTAATTTTGCTATCTCTTATATATTTATTTTCCTTAAGGATATGCTTTCTCTCTCAACACCTTCAATTTTGATCAATGTATAGCATGGAAACAATGTAAAGACCATCAGACTGCCTTCTGTGGGGGGATGGGGAGAGGGAAGCAAGATTGGGGAGGAAAAATTGTAAAATTCAAAAAACAATAAAAAAAGAAAGGAACTTCCAAGTCAGACACTGTATTTTCTGAAAACTCTTCCAGCCCTTTTTATGTTATTGTCAAAGTGCCCTCTTTCTTCTGATATCCTGGTTTGTTTTTTCCTTTTTAATTACTTAAATGGTTTTGGTAAATTAAATCTCATCTTTATATTAGCAATACAATTATTTAAGATAGCAAATCATTTCTCATTGGAGTTCTGAATAAACCCAATGTTTTAAAATAAATACAATCCATTCATTAACAAGAAGAATATAAAGCTACCCTTACTCTCAAGAAAATACCATGAACTTTTACTTTTTTTTTCTTTTCAGTGCTATTCTTTTAATCCAGGTTAGGTACTATATATTCAAATTTCCCTTTGGTTTTGTGCTCAGGACTATGAATATTTATTTAGAAGATCACCATTGTGTTTCTAGATAATATATATATATATATATATATATGTGTGTGTGTGTGTGTGTGTGTGTGTGTGTGTGTGTGTGTGTGTTGTATTTTATATGAGAGTTTTTTTATTTTTTTAATTCAATTTTTGTTTGGAATATTTTGAACCCATGAGCATATAAACAAGATTTCTTCTCAGCAGCAATATGGTATGTTTTCAGGGCCATCTGAGCTGCTATAATTCATCTTAGAAGGCCCTTTCAGCTTTAATAGTATGTTTTACATTCCATGTTTAGTCTTAATATTGTATATGTTAAGAACCTTGCCACCTGATAGCACTTTTTCTGCCTACCTTGCCATCTCTGACACTCTCTTCCTTATAGCTCTGACTGCTCTCCATTATCTATATGATAAAGTTCTTCCCAGTCTTCTAGAATGGAGGTCTCCACCTAACTCAGACCTCACTGATGCTAAATTGCCCTTAAGCTCAGACATTCCACATTGGATCTTCACCTCAACTTTAATATTTTGATTTCTGTCATTGCTCAATTCATATAGATGAAGAGCTCAGACTACAATCTCAATACTAAAGTATTCCATTCTAAACTCTAGCCACCCTCCTATATTGTCTTGAAAGGCAACTCAAAGTCAGACTTTTTACTTTGTAAAGTAAAATTGTGAATTGGTCCTTTTATGATCAAAGTCACAACATTTATCTGATATTTTTTCTTTTAATGTATTTCATCAACTTTTGTAGTTAAGAGGGGCAGCTAGGTGGTACAGTATATAGAGCACTGACCCTGAAGTCAGGAATAACTAGGTTCAAGACTGACCTCAGACACCTAATAATTGCCTAGCTGTGTGACCTTGGACAAGTCACTTGGTCCCATTGCGTTAAATAAAATTTTTTTAAGAGTTAATTTTTTGTAAATAATATCTGTATATTAACAATACAAATGTTAAGGTTATGATTTATTTTCTTTATGACATCTGTGTCCTTACCTTATTTTAAATAAATACATCCCATTCATTAATAGCAATAGTCATATATAAAACAGCCTTATCTCTTGAAAACACCACAAGCTATTACTGTTTTTCAGGGTTTTCTTTGTTTTCCTTTTTAATACATATTATATACCGCACATTCAAATTTTGATTAGGCTATTTGATTCAGGCTGTGAGTTTTGATTCAGATGATCACCAGTGTGCAGACAAAAATTATAGGATAGCATGGGTTGCATCTCATAACCTTAAGAAATTTTTAAATTTTGTTCAGATTTACCTGTCCTTCCTAAAGACTTGTAATTTTGATCATGGAAACCAAGCTCAATTCAGCAATGATAGCATATATTATCAGAATCATCTGAGTTCTGATAACCTATGACCTAAGAGTATGTACAGCTCTGTTATTCTAGTTTTAAGGCTTAATGTTGTACTGAAATTGCTGATTCTAAGGGCTTTGTGAGCTCTGATATTACTTCTTCTTAATGCTTTGCCAACTCTGAAATTCCCTTCTCTGTGAACTCTTCAAGGCCTGAAAGTACTCAGATCCCATGGACTTAGACAATTTCAGTTCTCTGGCTTTGACTATGTCTTACTTTCTGTGATCTAAAATCCATTCCAAGTTTGATGATGTAGGTTGGAGACTCCCATCCTCCTCAGGCTCCATCTGTTCTAAATTGTCTCTCAGTTCAGACATTCTATGTTGCCCATATCCCCTCAAGTCTCACATCTTGGCTACTAGATCAATTCCCTGTTCTGATATTCAGAGAGTGGACTGCCATCCTAGCCTTGAAATTCTCCATTCTGAACTCTTTCCATCTTCCTGTTCTCCTGATGAAAGGTACTTTCATATAATTCTCTAAAGCCCTTCCCAGCAGTTATTTTATGTTCAAAAGTCTTTTGTCCTCTGATATTCTAGGGTTTTTTCACTTGTTTAATCAGTTTAAGTATATTGAATGCATATATTTATTAGAAATACAGTTATTTAAAATCAGAAATCAGTTTCCTTGTCAATCATGTGAACTTATGTTATTTTTTTCTATAAGTTTAAACCATTTATTCACCATAACAATAGTATATAAAGCAACCTCTCTTGTTAAAACCACTACATTTGGTTAGATATTCAAAAGTGATTATAGTTTCTTTTTAAAACATCTTTCCAGTGGTGGGATTCAGCTGTTTTGCACCGGTTCAGCAGAGCCAATATCTAATTTTATGTTGAGTTTGACGAACCATTGTTAAAATGGAACTTGTAATCAGGGTTCTCTGTAAGGTGGGTGTCTTGGCAGTTGCCCAATGTGGAAATCACAAATTTCCATTCCTTACTTTTTTTTAAATGTTCACCTGTGCAATGGCGTTTTCTAAGCACCCATAGTAATGTTCATTCTATCTATAGGTGAAAAAAAAGATGGAACTATGCTTGTAATACTTACTTCTTAAACTCATTATACCTTTGATGAGATACTACATTTTAATTCCCTTATTTTTGTTACTGCAGTAAACAGTCATATAATGTAAAGAGAAAAAGTGCCAAACAATCAGAGGGAGACAAGCTGTCATTTTGTTCCACTTTGTGTTGTGCCCAAAATTCCCCTGAGATAGGAACACAATGATCCAATAGAAATACAGATTTCAAGGGTTATATTATCACCCATTTAGGAAGCCAGGAAGAGGAAAAAAAGGAGCTAGAATAGGTAGAATGAGTTTTGGTTCTGCATATGTTCCAACATTGGCTGCTGTGGTCACATTATTACTTTCCCTCCATGAGGATACGTTTACTTAAAGTGAGTAATATAACTTAATATAGTTTTGTGTAGCTCTTTTATTGTTCTTATTTAAGTATTAAATGAAATATTAAGCTACCTTTCAGTATATCTTTTCGTATACTTAAAATGATCATTAGGGCAGAGAACCGGCTGTTAATTTATTTGAATCTCACCACTGCATTTACCATTTACAATCAGACTTGACCTGGTATATTCAGAATTCCATTTTGGGAGCCAGAGTGAGGATGACAAAGTGAAAAGTCACAACAGACAAACCTCCCCCAAAACCTCCTGTACAAAGAGACCACAGAAAACACTGAATAGATTACTGATAAAGAAGCCAAGAAAAAGTCACAGTGAGTCCTTTTTTCAGCATAGGGCAGTTGAGATAGATGGAAGAGAGGCCTGCAGACGCTGGAGTGAAGGTTGCTCTTGGCATGGTGGAAGTGGCACCAGAGGGTGCTGTTGGCAGGCAGCAGAAGTGAGGTGTAGCGGTGGTGATGGCAGCAGCAGCACCAGTGCCCAGGATGGAAAGGGGACTACAAAAGAGATGCCTTTTCAAGTACTGGGCACAGGGTCAGGTGCCATTTATTAGCTCTGTCACCCATGAAAGAGTTCTGAGTTGTAGCTCCAAGGTGAAGAGAAGTTATGGTAGTCATGAGGAAGCAGGTATCCTACCTAAAGTAAGGACTAGAACCTAGGTCATAAGCACAGTGACCAGCTCTCTAATTGGATCACATCACTTTGGAGGCAACCTACAGTGCCTAGATTGACTTGTGAAAGCAGAAGGCCATGACAGACAGAGATTCAGGCCAGAGGAAAGCAGAGCCCAACTCTAACATAAAATCCAAAGTGAAGATGTAGGTTAGAGAAATGAGCAAACAAACAAAAAAAAAAAGAACCTGATCATACAAAGGCACTATGGTGACAGGGAAACTGAGGACATAAACTCAGAGGAAGATAATGACTTGAAAACAAGAATGATATAAGAAATAACTTGGAAAATAATTGAAAGATGAGAAAAAATTTATGAAAAGAGAATTAACAATTAAGTAAAAGAGTGCCAAAAATAATTAAGGAAGCAATTCTTTAGGAATCAGCATTGGCCTAATGGTAAAAATGTACAAAACCTCATGGAAGAACAGAACTCTGTAAAAATTAGAATTGGACAGTTGGAGACTAAGGACTCCATGGGACATCAAAAATAGTATAACAAAGTTAAAAGAATTAAAAACTATGAGAAAAAATTTAATATCTAAACAAAAAAGCAAGCGACTTGAACACTTTGAGGACTTTTAATACAGGAATCACTGGATTAAAAAAGCTATGATTTTAAAAAGATTCTTGTCATCCCATTTCAAGAAATCATAAAGGAAAATATTCAGATATCTTAGAAATAAAGATTAGATGCAAAATTGAAAGAAACTCTTGGCCACCTTATGAAACATATCCTCAAATGAGAATTCCCAGGAATATTCTTGCCAAAATCCTGAGCTCCCAAACCAACAGGAAAATACTGCAAAGAACCAGAAAGAAAGAATTCAAATACTGTAGAGCCACAGTCAGGATCAAAGAAGATTTATGTAGGATTGGAGGGTTTATAACATAATCTTCCAGAAGGCATAGGAGCTAGGATGCAATGATGGATACCCTGCCCACCAAAACTGACTAATCCTACAGAGGAAAAAATGGATGCTTAATGAAAAAGAGGACATTCAGGCATTCTTGATGAAAGGACCAAATTTGAATAAAAAATTTGACATTCAAACAGAAGACTC
Source organism: Macrotis lagotis (assembly GCF_037893015.1). Taxonomy (NCBI): domain Eukaryota; kingdom Metazoa; phylum Chordata; class Mammalia; order Peramelemorphia; family Peramelidae; genus Macrotis; species Macrotis lagotis. The sequence goes on from NC_133666.1 coordinate 5,503,057, forward strand.
AAGGAAAAGAATAAAAATGTAAGCATGAATGAGAAATCATAACAATTGAATTAGGTTAAACTGTGTGAAGATGATATGTGTAACTCCTAAGAACTTAATCATCATTTTGGCAGTTAGAAGGAGTCTCCTTAGGCAGAGGGCATGGTTGTGGTTCTGTTATGTTAGGATGATCTCCAAAGAAGGAATGGAAGGGAGAGGAAAAAAGGATACATTGGGAGAAAGAGGAAAGGAGAGAAAGAATGGGGATAATTAACCCATAAAAAGAGGCTCTCAAGGAAGTATTTTCATAATGGAAGGGAAAAGAGGGTAAAGGGAATGGGTAATGTTTGACTGTCACTCTCATCTCAGCTGGTTCAATGAGAGAAGAATGTGTGCATACATATGCACACACAGTTTGGTATAGAAATTCATCTATACTTCTCAACAGGGAAGTAAGAGAGGAAGGAACTAAGAAAAAAGTATCGAGGTTGTGATAATAAGGAGGGGAAATTAAGGGAAGTAATAATCAGAAGCAAAACAAACTTTTGTACTATTATTTCATATTAATATTACTTCATATTCATGATTAAAAAGAGAAGGATATATAGAGGGGCATAAATTGGAGGGCAATATACTATTCTCATCCTAACTATGAATGTGAATGAATGAACTCACCTATAAAATGATAGCAATTAGGAGAATGAATTACAAACCAGAATTTAAGAATATGCTGTTTACAAGAGAGACATGAAACAGAAAGAAACACAGTATTAAAATAAAGGGATGAAGAAAAATATATTATGCTTCAGTAGAAGTAAACCAGGTAGGGGTGGCAATCATCATCTCCAACAAAGGGGCCTAATTAAGAGATTCTCAGGGAAACTACATTTCGCTAAAAGCTACCATAAAAAATAAATTAATATCCATCCTGAATATATATATATATATATATATGTATATATGTACATCAAATGGCAGTACATTCAAATTCTTGAAGGAATTGTTAAATTTTTACAGGGGGGAAATAGGCAGTAAAGGTATAATAGTGGGGGCTCTCAATTCACTCCCTATCAGACCAAGATAAATCTAATCATGAAATAATCAAGAAAGTAGTTAAGGAGATGAATAAAATTTTTAAAAAGTTACATGTGATAGACTTCTTGAGAATACTGAATGGCAGTAGAAAGGATTTTATCTTTTTCCTCAGCTCTGCAAGGCATTTTCTCCAAAACTGACCATGCATTTGGACATAAAACCTCTCCCAAAACACAGAAAAGCATTGGATCATAATACAATGAAAATTATCTTTAATAAAGGACTTTTGAAACTTACATTAAAATTCATTGGAAACCACATAATCTACTCCTAAAGAATTAATGGGTAAAAGAAGTAATGGTAAAAAGAATAATTTTATTAAATAAAATAACAAAAATGAGATAACATACCAGAATTTCTGAAAGGCAGACAAAGCAATACTTAATATCAATAAAAGAGGGAAAGAATAGATCAACAAATTGTATTTATGAATTATATTAAATTACATGTTGGTCTTAATTATTTCAAAATCACAAATATCACACTGTTTAAAAGTACCTTTTTAAGAGTTTTTTTTTTTAAAAAGCATCTCATCATTTATTTACAATAATCAGAACATCAGCAACTGTCTTGCCAGCTTAAGTCAGTGCCAGGAATCATTTTTTCCCCTTAGGTTGTGAATATATATGTATATATAAATATTTTTATATATATATACATATACATATATGCACACACATATATTTTGGATTTCATCTCACCAAAGTAACATATTTTTCTCTTTTCTCATTGACTGTGTTTCAGGACTTGGCTTTAACTAAAGAACAGTAGCATATTACTGATATGAATTTATTTTAAAATTATTTTTATTGATTTTTAAATATACCTGTCTTTCCTCAGAACATTTGTTTATTTTTTTCTTTTTCACTTATTTAGTTTTAGTAGCCCCCCTCTACCCTTCTCGTCTTTTTAGATTTTTTCACTGACATTCAGTTCAGTAACACCATCCACCTGGCTGTTCCATGAACATGATGTTCCATCTTGTGGCTCTAGGCATTTTCTCTAACAGTCCCCTCATGCTTGTAAAGTTCTTACTCTGCCCTATTGACCTCTGTGCTTTCTTTGACTTACAACTAAACTTCTGCACTCTATAGGCATACTTCCCCAGTGCCTCTTAATTTCAGGGCCTTCTTTCCATTAATTATTTCACATTTATCTTATATACCCCAGAATAGATGTTTGCTTTATATGTATTTACATGCATTAGGCAGGAATTATTTTTTGCCCCTTTTGTGCCTCTTGCTTTGAGCATAGTACCTGATACATAGTAAGTGCTTAATAAAGGTTGATCAATGAATTGATTATTCTCAAAACTATCTGAGGACTCATAATCTCTATTTGAAGAGCCTTCTAAGTTTTTTGGGGTTAATGACCAAAGCTCATCCTGAAATTATGTTCTAAGGATTTTGCTAGCTCTGATATCACTTATTCTACTTGCCTCCCTGTCTCTGCAACTCTCACACTCTCTTCTCTCTTCTCTCTGGCTTCTCCCAAGCCTGATATATGGCATGTTCACATTTCTTAGAGTAAGTCAGTTTCTCTTCTCTAACTCTGATCACGTTCTATTTTCTGTGAACTACAGTCCCTTCCAAGTTTTATATTTTAGGTTGGAGGGATCTCTCTAGATCAGTGTAAATTTGGTCTAAACTCAGAAATTCTTTATTAGATAAAATCTTCATTTGCATATTCTGGCTTCTATGTCAACACCTGGTTTTGATATTCAGACTCACTTCCCTCCCAGCAGAGATATTTTCATCTTCATATATTCTATAATTCTCTTGAAATATATCTCCATATCCATCAGTATTAATTCTAAAGATTCTGCCAGCTGTGCCATTTAGTATTGAAATTTTTCAGAATATACTGATATTCAAGGGTTTTCTTTATATTCTCTTATTTAGTTTTTCTGCTAAGTTTCATATCTGTAATATAACTATATATTATAATATATTATTACAAACTATTGCTCTAATGCAAATATTTAAATCTGTTACAGTTGAACCTTTAAAAGAGGATCCTTAGAACCTTATTATTTCAACAGATACTTTCCATTTATTATCCAAAATAGGAGTATCAGCAACAGACTTACAAGATAAAGCCATTAAATATTATTAGTGTTTTTCTCAGGGTATTTTTCATATTTCTCATTTTTTTCAAGTATATATATATATATATATATATATATATATATATATATATATATATATATGTATACCCTTCTTCACTGGCTGTTTTGGGATCCATGTTTTCATTAAAATGTCAGCATGGGAATTATATAAATTATAATAAAAATGTTGCATATCATACCCTAAAGATACTTTGCTATTATTTTGTAAAGTTACCTGCTCTTCCCCATAAATGGGAACTCTTAAATAAAAACTTTTACCTTGAAATAAAAATTGTGTCTACTTGAGACATCTCAGCTCTGATGATATTTATTCTAAGAGCCCTAGTACCTCTGACACCATATGGTTTTATGGGAAAATCTAGTCCTGAAATTGCTGATTCTAAGGGCTTTGTGAGCTCTGATATTCCTTCCGACAGTACTCAGATCCCATAGACTTAGACAATTTCATTTCTCTGGCTCTGACCATGTATTATTTTCTGTGATCTAAAATCCTTTCCGAGTTTGATGATATAGGTTGGAGACTCCCATCCTCCTTAGGCTCCATCTGTTCTAAATTGCTGTGTCTCACATCCTGGCTACTAGATCAATTCCCTATTCTGATATTCAGAGAGTGGACTGCCTTCCTAGGCCCAAAATTCTTCATTCTAAGCTTTTTTCCATCCTCCTGCTCTCCTGATGAAAGGTACTTCTAAATTATTCTCTAAAGCCCTTGCCAACACAGTTATTTTATGTTCAAGTCTTTTGTCCTCTGATAGTCTTTGGCATTTCTTCTCATTGTTTAATCAGTTTAAGTATATTAAATGCATATATTAGACAATTATGTAAAATTAGAAATTGTTTCCCTTGTCAATAATATATATTTATATTATTTTTCTATAGGTTTAGCCCATTTACTCACTATATTAACAATATAAAACCTTGCCTGATAAAAATCATTGCATTTGGTTAAATTTTCAACAGTGATTATGTTTTTTTTAATTTTTTTTTTTCATTTACAATCAGATTTGACCTGGTATATTCAGAATTCCATTTTTGGAGCCAGAGTGAGGGTGACAAAGTGAAAGGTCACAAAAGACAAACCTCTCCAAAACCTCCTGTACAAATAGACCACAGAAAACACTGAATAGATTACTGATAAAGAAGCCAAGAAAAAGTCACAGTGAGTCCTTTTTTCAGCATAGGGCAGTTGAGGAAGATGGAAGAGAGGCCTGTAGACGCTGGAGTGAAGGTTGCTCTTGGCATGGTGGAAGTGGCACCAGAGGGTGCTGTTGGCAGGCAGCAGAAGTGAGGTGTAGCGGTGGTGATGGCAGCAGCAGCACCAGTGCCCAGGATGGAAAGGGGACTACAAAAGAGATGCCTTTTCAAGTACTGGGCACAGGGTCAGGTGCCATTTATTAGCTCTGTCACCCATGAAAGAGTTCTGAGTTGTAGCTCCAAGGTGAAGAAAAGTGGTGGTAGTCATGAGGAAGCAGGTATCCTATCTAAAGTAAGGACTAGAACCTAGGTCATAAGCACAGTGACCAGCTCTCTAACTGGATCACATCACTTTGGAGGCAACCTACAGTACCTAGATTGACTTGTGAAAGCAGAAGGCCATGACAGACAGAGATTCAGGCCAGAGGAAAGCAGAGCCCAACTCTAACATAAAATCCAAAGTGAAGATGTAGGTTAGAGAAATGAGCAAACAAAAAAAAAAAAAGAACCTGATCATACAAAGGCACTATGGTGACAGGGAAACTGAGGACATAAACTCAGAGGAAGATAATGACCTGAAAACAAGAATGATATAAGAAATAACTTAGAAAATAATTGAAAGATGAGAAAAAAATTATGAAAAGAGAATTAACAATTAAGTAAGAGTGCCAAAAATACTTAAGGAAGCAATTCTTTAGGAATCAGCATTGGCCTAATGGTAAAAATGTACAAAACCTCACTGAAGAACAGAACTCTGTAAAAATTAGAATTGGACAGTTGAATACTAAGGACTCCATGAGACATCAAAAATAGTATAACAAAGTTAAAAGTATTAAAAACTATGAGAAATTATTTACTATCTCATCAAAAAAGCAAGTGACTAGAAACTGTTTGAGGAGTGATAATTCAGGAATCCCTAGTCTTAAAAAAGTCAAGATTTAAAAACGAGCCTTGCCAATTTGATTTCAAGAAATCATAAAGCGGAAAACATTCAGTTATTTTAGAACCAAAGATCATAGGTGAAATTGAAAGGATCCCTTAGTCATCTACTAAAAGGAATAAGTTTTCAAATGAGAACTTCCCCCAACAAATTCTAGTCAAAATTCAGAACTCCCAGGTCAAAGAGAAAATACCACAAGCAACTAGAAAGAAAGAATTCAAATACTGTAGAGTTACAACCAGTATAATACAAGCTTTATCATCTATCATTACATAGCTTTGGAGGACTTGGAATATGATTTTCCTGAAAGTTTCAAAGCTAGGATCGCAAACATGTATAACCTCTCTAGCAAAACTGAGTATAATGCTATGGAGGGGAAAAATGGATATTTAATGACATAGCAGATTTTCCTTGATGATTAAAAGACCAGAGCTGAATAGAAAATCTGATATTCAAACACAAAACTCAAGTGAAGTATAAAAATGTAAACATGAGTGAGAAATCATAATAACCGAATAAGATTAAGCTCTTTACATTCATATGTGTAACCTCTAAGATTTAATCATCATTATGGCAGTTAGAAGGACGCTACTTAGGCAGAGGACATAGTTATGAGTCATGTTAGGATGATCTCCAAAGAATGTAAGGGAGAGAAAAAAAGATGCATTGGGAGAAGGGGGAAGGGAGAGAAAGAATGGGGAAACACCTCAAATAGAAAAGGCTTTCAAGGAAGAGTTTTTAACAATGGAAGGGAAATTAGGTGAACAAAGTTTAACCCTCATTCTTATCTTAACTGATTGAATCAGAAAAGAGTATATATATATATATATATATATATATATATATACACACATATACATATATACATACATATATACATATATATATATACAGTTGGGTATAGAAATTCATTGATACTTCCCAACAGGGAAGTAGGAGGGGATGATCTAAGAGAAAGGAGATGGGGGTATGAAAATAGGGAGGAGAGATTAAGGGAGGCAGTATTCACAAGTAAAACAGACTTTTCTGCTATTAGTTCATATTACTATTATTTCATATTCAGGATAAAAAAGAAGGATAAATAGAAGAGAATAGAATGACTATGAATGGATTACTTTACTCATAAAATGGTAACAATAGGAGAATAGATTACAAACCAGAATCCAACAATATGCTATTTATAAGGGAGACACAAAATAGAAAGACACATACAGAATTAAAATAAAGGGGTTGGATACTGGGTCTATACACTGAAGAGATGATAAATAGGGTAAAAACATCACTTCCACAAAAATATTCATAGCAGCCCTGTTTGTCATGGCAAAGAATTGGAAATCAAGTAAATGTCCTTCAGTTGGGGAATGGCTTAGCAAACTGTGGTATATGTATGTGATGGAACACTATTGTTCTATTAGAAACCAGGAGGGACGGGATTTCAAGGAAGACTGGAGGGATTTGCATGAACTGATACTGAGTGAGATGAGCAGAACCAGAAAACCATTGTACACCCTAACAGCAACATTGTGGTGATCAACCTTGATGTACTTGCTCATTCCAACAGTGCAACAATCAGGGAGATTCTGGGGCAGTCTGTGATGGAGAATACCATCTGTATCCAGAGAAAGAACAAAGACCAAGGACTATTGCCTTTAATTTAGGGGAAAAAACTGATATCTTATTGTCTGATCTTGCTCTGTCTTATACTTTATGATTCTTCCTTAAGGATATGATTTCCCTCTCATCATGCTCAATTTGGATCAATGTATACTATGAAAACAATGTAAAAGCTAACACACTGCCTTCTGTGTGTGTGTGGGGGGGAGTAAGATTAGGGGAAAAAATGTAAAACTCAAAATAAATAAAATATTTTTAAAAAATAAAAAAATAAAAGTTTTATTTTTGTTTTTGTTTGTTTTGCAAGGCAAATGGGGTTAAGTGGCTTGCCCAAGGCCACACAGCTAGGTATTTATTAAGTGTCTGAGGCCGGATTTGAACCCAGGTACTCCTGATTCCAAGGCCGGTGCTTTATCCACTACGCCACCTAGCTGCCTCCATAAAAAAGTTTTAAAGAGATGAATGTTGAAAACTACCTTTGCATGTAATTTTAAAAATAAAATAAAATAACATTCAAAAAAATAAAATAAGGTATTGGAGCAGAATCTATTAAGCTTCAGTAGAAATAAAACTGGCAGGTCTAGCAATCATCATCTCACACAAAGGAAAAGTACAAAGAGATCTAATTAGAAGTCATGTTCAGGTAAACTACATTGTGCTAAAAGCTACCATGTACAATGATTTAATATCAGTATGGAAAATATGGCATAGCATCCAGATTCTTGCCTTATAGGAGGAAATAGACAGTAAAGCTATGACAGTAAGGTGTCTCACTTTACCCCCATCATACCTAGATAAATTTAATTATAAAACAACCAAAAAGGAAATTAAGGAGATGAGTAGAGTTTTAGAAATCTAGATAAGATATGCTTCCGAATAATACTGAGTGGTAACAGAAAGGAATATAACTTCTCCAAAATTGATCAAGCCTTTGATCATAAAAGTCTCAGAAAAGAAAAAAATATTAAATTCATCCTTTTGAAGCTTAGAACACAAATTGAAAACCAAATAATTTACTCCTAAAGTAGGAGTTGTTTAAAGAAGTAACAATAGGGTAGGTGGCACAGTGGATAAAGCACCGGCCTTGGAATCAGGAGTACCTGGGTTCAAATCCGGCCTCAGACACTTAATAATTACCTAACTGTGTGGCCTTGGGCAAGCCACTTAACCCCATTTGCCTTGAAAAACTTAAAAAAATGAAGAAGTAATAATAGAAATAATCAATAATTTCATTGTTATAAATATGAGATAATATACTAAAATTTGTGTGATGCAGACAAAGTAATTCATAAGGGAATATTTACAACTGTAAATGCTTATATCAATAACAGAGGGAAAGAACAGATCAGTAAGTTGTATTCGTGAATTATATTAAGTAACATATTGATCTTAGCAATTGTTTAAGATCACATATGTTGCACTGTTTAAAAGTAGGTTATTAACAGCTTCTTTGTAAAAAAGAAATTCATCATTTATTTTCAATAATCAGGACATCAGCAGCTGTTTAGCCAGATTAAGGCAGTACAGGGAATTATTTTTTAGAGTGAGAATGTATATGTGCACATGTTATATTTTTGCCTTGCAAAAAACCCCCCCAAAAACCAAAAAAAAACTTTTTTATTTTTTAAAAATATTTTATTTATTTTGAGTTTTACAGTATTTCCCCTAATCTTACTCCCCCCGCCCACCACCACAGAAGGCAGTGTGTTAGCTTTTACATGTCTCTGCCATTAGGTTGTAATCTCCTTGAGGAGAGAGTCTGTCTTTTGCCTCTTTTTGTATCCCAGCACTTAGCACTTTGCCTGCTACTTAATTAAGCACTTGATTGATGGTTTTCAGTACCATCTGAGGTTTGATCATCTGAATTTGAAAAGCCTTTCCAATTCTAATGTGGTATACTTTGATGACCAAGCCCAGTCCTTGAAATTATATTTCTAAGGGCTTTGCTAGCCTTAATACTAACCCATGTAACATTCTTTTCTCTGTGGCTTCTCCCACGTCTGATAAACTGTATTCTCACATCTCACTGAAATAGACAATTTCTCTTCTCTCACTTTGATTGCCTAAGAATCTTCCAAGTTTGACATTCTAGTTTGGAGGTCCCATCTAAGATAGTCCCCATTGTTTCTTTTTAGGACATACTTTCTGAAGACTCACATTATGAATACTATATCAACTGCTAGTTCTGATGTCTAGAGCCTGAACTGACATCCCAGCCCTGAAATTCTCTGTTCATACTTCAATTTATTCTCTTGGAAGGCACTTCCACGTTAGACATTCTGTTTTCTAAAGACCTCCAAATTTACTTATTTTATGTTCAAAAGCCTCTTTGTCATCTGATATTCTGGGATTTTTTCCTTTTCATTTAATCAGCTGTAATATGCTAAAAGACTTGTTCATTATCAATACAATTATTTACTTTATGAACCCTATGCACTTAATTTTTTTCTAGAAATACAACTTATTCATTAACATTAATCATTATAAGTGGAACATCATACCTCTTTAAAATACTGCATGGAATTAATTTTTGTTAGAGTTTTTTCCCCATGTTTTCCCTTTAAATTTCGATAAGGCATAGAATGTTCAAACTTCCTCTTTGGGTGATTCAAGACATGAATTTTATTTCAGAGGATCACTATAGTGCTGATTTATATTATATTGATGCATGTGGTATTTTTATACCATAAAGTACTTAAAAATTTTAACTTGCTTTTCTTGTATCATTGAAAACTATGGAAATAAATGATTATCTTTCTCAACATGGATACGGAATGTTTTCAGGACTCAAAGTTCTGATAAACTAGGTTCTTAGAGCCCATTCGTTTCTGACACTGTAGCTTTATGCTAGTTTTAAAATTGTATATTCTAAGAATTTCTATGTCTCTGATATTCCCTTTTTTAAGTTCCCTACCTACCTGTCATTTCCTTTGCTATGAATTCTTTTGGGTCTCACATTTTGTTCCTCCAAATCTGTGAAATGACAGTGTCGGTTCTCTTGCTGTGACTATTTCTTACTTTGTATGATCCAAATTTCCTTCCAAATTTGATATTCTATGTTGGAGGGCTTCATCTATCTCTAAATTGCTTCTAAGTTTAGATATTCTATGTAAGACATACTGTCTCAAATCTCATATTTTGTATTTTAT